>NW_005841961.1:164380-166628 GCF_000455745.1 Alligator sinensis | reverse complement strand
CAGTTTTTGGAAACATAAATTTCATTGCAAAAAGTCCATGATGCGTAATCTACTGTTTAAGCAAAATATACCAGCTTTGTATATGAAAATGTATGCAGAATCTCTAGTGTTATCACATCTTGAATAGCAAAAATCATTGCAAGTCATTCAAGGTGGGTAGACTTTAGCTCTGCTTGTCTCAAACAGTGCTATTTAAGTAGCACACACTGCTCTGTTTGGTGGCTTAACAAAATTAAAAGGAAACTTTTATGCTGACCAAAACCATTCTTTTTTCCAGTTTTTCTTATTAAAAATAAAAATAAAAAACAGATTTCTTTTGAAGTCCATTTTACCTCTTAAATTGAGCCTCATTTTGAAATAAATATTTTAAAACAACAGTGCCCAACCTTTTGGCCGCGCAGGCTACAGGAGTGGTATGGGGTTGGTCTGCAGGCTGGATCCAGTTTGTGGGCCCAATCTGGAATGCAGGGTTTGGGTCTGATCCAGCACATGGGGCTGGAGCACAATATGACTCACGTGTCTGGTCTAGCTGTGACCCAGTCCGGCTGGCACATGGTGCCAGTCTGGCTAGGGCCTAATCCAACCAGTGCCCAATCTGGCCAGTGTACAGGAACAGCTTGGCTGGGGCCTGACTCAGCCAGGGCCTGATCCTGCCAACATGCAAGCCCAAACTGGCTGGCCTGAAGGGCCATCCCAACCAAGGCCTGATTCAGCTAGCACCTGATCTGGCTGGAGTGCAAGGCCAAGGCCTGATCTAGCCAGCGCCTGGACCTGGCCAGAGTGTCGGACCAGTTCAGCTGGGGCCCAATCCAGCCAGCTCTCAATCTGGTGCGTGGGGCTGGTCCAGCAGATGGCCCCAGCCCCACGTGTTAGCTCAGGCTCTGCACCAGATCACACACATGGCCCTGACCCTGATACACAGGACCATGCAGGGCTTGGAAATTTGGCAAGGGAGGAGCAGTATCAGTGTTAATTGTCACCACTTCCTTGCTGCCTGACTTCCAATCTCAGGAGTGCCCTTTAGGCTGGATGACATAACCCCATGGGATGGATCTGATCCACAGGCCAGAGGCTGAGCACTACTGTTTTAAAATGAAAATTCAAAACATAAGAACATAAGAAGTTTCATACTGGATGAGACCATCTAGCCCTGTATCCTGTCCCTGACTGTAGTAAATAGTAGATGCTTTATACCCAGAAGCGTTAAACTCACCCCACTCCTTGTACCAGATCTGACCTGCAGGGCACCCTCAGTACTGGCTCACAAGTTTGGCCCCACAGGGTAGGTGCCACCAAATTCAGTGTTGTTGTATCCTGGTGATGATGGGATTTGGCAGCTCTGGGCAACAGTGATGGCTGATTATTAAAGCAATGCTGTCTCATACCTTGGACTTAACTTGTGGCATGCTTGCCAAGATGGTTGGTCACCACTGCTTTAGAGGGAGAGCATATGAATGAGGCACATTTAGAGTGATCCATTCCCTCAGTATCAACTATAAAAAATATTCAAACCAAAATATTTTGTCTTTTTCTTCATTTTTTTCAGCCAAAACTATTAGGCATATGCGTTCCAAGTTCGGGAATAGGGCATGACCCGAAACTGCAATTTGCATTAAATAATCTACTGATACGAAGAAAAATTTGGCCAGCTTTAGTTTCATGTTTCATAATGGAAAACCCAGGAAACTTTATGAGACGCCAAATGGGATTATCACCTTCAGATAACAAATCAGGCAATATAGCTGAGAACTCAAAGAATCTGTAGTCTAAGGGTCTGTCTACATTGTAAGGTATCCACGTTTGGGCTGGCATTTTTGCCTCTATCATTCTATCAGCTACACACAAGTCCTTATTCTCATTTCTTTGGGTAACTATAGCTCAAACTAAAAGGACGTACTCAGGTTCTGGGGATGTACCGGCATGATCTGCTATTCTCCTCTCTGCACAATCAATTTCAGTGTAGTTGCAGCATAGCTGTGTGTTAAAGTGCTTGAATACAAGCAGTCTTTTTCTGGCATTCCCACGATTCCTTATTCCCATGTATCAGGACCTCCTGCACAGCTCTCTCCCTTGCCTCTACTCCCTAAAAGAGGGACAGAACTTTACAACTCCCTGTATTTAACCCATAGTCCTCCTCATAGACTGTTCCAGGCTTTTAGCACAGCCCCTGCCAACTCCAAATTGCCAGCTAACCCCTGCTCTGCCAAGATGAGGACATGTTCCCAACAAGTGCCTAGAATATATGCCT
>NW_005841961.1:119142-164370 GCF_000455745.1 Alligator sinensis | reverse complement strand
CAGAATAAGGAAATGCTGGCTTATCTGGGCATACACAGAACTGGGCAGCAATACCAAGATCAAATCAAGCACCTCTAACAGGTGTATAGAAGACAAGGGACACCAAACAGATCCAGTAATGCTCAGCAATCTGCTCCATGGATATTCAGGGATTATTCTCCCAAGACCTGTTTGCCAGCAAAGCCACAGGTGCCAAAGAGGAAGAAGCAGAGAAACCAGTCTCACGCCAGTAAGTGCTGCCCTATTTGCTATAAATTTAAGGGAATCTTGCTGGGAAAGGGTGTGATTTCCTGGTGAATGACCAGGGAATTCACAGTTACAGGGACAGGAACAGGATGAGGGTGGGGAGGGGATTGGTGTGATCAAATTCAGTTAGGGGTTGAAGCAATGGACACTTTGCTCAGTGTCTTCTCTCCTTCTCTGCCTTTCAATTCATTCTGTATTTCCCTGGCCCCACAACTGTACCCCAGTGTGCCATAGTGGTGACCATCATGTACACACAGCACTGTTTTATCAATTCTAATTACAATTACATGGTGTCAGTGGCTGCTACATTAAATGTTTTTTTTCTAACGCGGTGTTATGATCCATAAAAAACACAACTTTCATGGATTACAGTTCTAGACTCATATAAAAATGTGACTGCCTGTGAACTATACAGTCCCTTCAATGAACAAAAATCTGTCATTGTTAATGTTACCAGAAATCAGTTTAATCCCTGCAGGTCTCTTTCCATGGAAGCTACCCTCAGGGAGGGGACAGCTGCTGCTTTTTGGCAAAGGTCCTACTGAGCATTCAGCATTTCTGTGGATGTAAGTCACTGATTCCCTTAATAGAAAGAAGTTGGACTTGTTCAGTTTTTTGCCCTCCCAACTGTCCTCCCTCTCCCGTGATTTTTCTGGGGTGACTGGGGTGGGGAAGGGAATTGAGAAGGAGTACAGCTATCAGTCTCATGGTACTTTCTCCAGCAACTTATCAATGTATCCCAGGTCTTTGTTCATTCCTGGGAGTTAATGCTTGCAAATCTGCCACACAGCAGAAACTCTGGTAAGTCATTTGGGTCACTTAGCAGGTTTTCTGCTTGTCCATGTAAGTTGTCTCCTCCTTTTGCTGTGCTGTCATGTTCTTAGAGCGCTTCTTCATAAGGTTGAAGAAACCCCTCCACTGGGTAAAAATGCCACTTCTCTTCTATTGAGGAATTTACAAAATGTTTATATCTTCATTGAACAGTAACAGGAAACCCAAGGTAGTAAAACAGGAATTCCATTCCAAAATGTGTACCATGGACAGTAAATCTGATACCCAATTCACGTTAGGGAACTTTTTTAATATATGTTTTAAAAATAATCTTCCACTGATAAAATTAAGATTTCTCTTGCTAAGATTTCACCCATAGACTCAGCTTGCAAATGATCAGTAGCTAGGGGTGAGTGGGGCATCAGCCCCAGGCACCAATTTAGACAGGGTGCCAGAATGGTGGTCCCCAGGGAGCCTGCTCTGTGACTGCAGCATGTGGAGTATGCCAGTCCAGCGTTAAGCACTCCTTACCCTTCCTGCAAAGAGAAAAACTGGGAGAAACTGATGGAAAGAGAGACTATAGAAAGCAAGTGAGTATGACAAATTCTGCATGATACTGAACAGGTGCAAGGCCATTTTGAGCAGGCCCTTGTGCACAACTCTGTACAGGGCCAGGATCTGGTTATGGGCCTGACACAACTGTTGTACAACCCCACAACATATAGACAAGAAGAAAAGAAAAAATGGCCACTGCAAGCAGCAAATATCACCACACTATGGCTGTTGGATTTGTTATTGTTGTTGTCTTAGCTTTAAGCATGCACTTTGGTTTTCCAAATTGCACCTTATTCAATAGCTAAAGCAGAACACGTTTTTTTTGAGCGGTTAGCAGGTCCAGCTGTATTGTTCCCAAGTCTTTTCTTCTAAGTTTCTGTCAGCTTAATAAAACGCTGTCTGGGTTCAAGTACTTGTTGTCCACTCAACTATAAGAAAACAGAAAGCTGCAGCTATTCCAAAAAGGCTTGATGGAAGTGTAAATTAACAGGCTCCATGTCACCAGACAAACAAACACAGAGAAGCACACTTGTGCAATTATTCAATTCAGCAAACAAACAGACCTTCATCTAGTCCAAACCGTAAAGTTAATAAGGAACACCATACCCCACATAGGTTCTCAGTCCCCTGTGAAACAAAGCACTTCAAAGCAAAACAAGCATTTCAAATCTCTCATCAAATACCTCAGTCTGGTTCATGTTATTTTGCTAGACACAAAATGGCACATTCATTAGGAATCAGTAACTTATTAAAACTGCTATATGTGTTATGGACATAAGCACACATGGCATCCCTAAATTTCCTTGCTGTTACATTGCTTATGGAAGTATTTTCTGATTGTGCAAATCAGCTAACAAGTCCATCAGTGTGCAGGGTCCACTCTGAATAAAAATACTTGTCTCTTTCTTCACAGATATGCATGCACCATGCAGCACCATCTTGCCTTCCACCTTTCTGCACTCTATCACCTTTCTGCAAATGCTTACAGCATGACTGAAGTGTCTCTGCATTCACATGTTTCTCTTATTCAGCTATGGCAAGAAAGAATAGTTAGGGCCCTCCATAATCATAGGGAGAACCTGTATTCCATTGATGGCCATGTTACTGGGATAAAATAATGTCCCAGGTTACAAATGCCAGAACCCTGACATCATGCCCTTTGACAATTCCTCACTCACTGCTGTTCATGAACCTGTCTCTGTGGTCCTTCAAGGCTGGCTGAACCAGAAAGAATCCTCCTTGCAAGTACCATATGCACTAGCCTTTCAGTTGGTTAATCAATAGGCCCCACTAATGTGCATCATTAACAGCCTCCATGAAATTTGGAAACCCCAGTCACTGAAAGCCAGAAAGAATATCAGGCATGTGCTTGATGCTGACAACCCCACAATTCAACAAGTTCCAGAATGGGATTGTATACCTTTACCACCAGCTGCCCCGCAAGTGACTTGTCACCATCATATTGGTTAGCCAAGGGCCTGTGGCAATCAGAGTAGGCCATTTTCAAATGATGATAACAAGCTGCTCCTCTGTTGCTATAGGCTCAATCAATCATCTCTGGTGTCAGAGAGTTGGGCAAGCTCCTGACATAGGTTGCAAATGCGTGCTTTCTCATGTGGAAGTTCTGGAGCTACTGCTGGGCATTCCATGTTTGCAAAACGATATGATCCCATCATCCCATGCTTGCTGTCCTGCTTCAGTCAAATCTGTGTACACAAGATTGACAGGGATAGGAAGGCAAATCTCAGCATCCTTGGAACATTCCTCACTTCAGGCTATGGTTTGCAGGAAGAAAATTGATCACACAGATTATTTCAGAAACTGGAGCTTGAAATCATAGAACCATAATGTTCTCTGTCAGTCAGTGAAGTCACTATGATAGGAAAACCCAGTACTAAACCACAGGACGGTAGCAATGGCAGTAAAACATCTTGATAATTTTAATGCTTCCAAGCACAGAAACACGGGACCATTGAATCCCGTCCCTTGTAATTGCAGGCAACTATTTACTAGAAGGCTCCCCCAAATTCTCCCTCCTACACCACAGCCACAAGACAACCTATGAAAATTTTTAAAAATTACCTACCACATGCCACAGGTAAAGAAAAGGAGATGACAGCAATGCCTGTCCATTATTTTGGACTCCTATCCAGTACTGATTAGCATACCTAAACTACCTGGCCAGTGCCTTTTTCTGGCTAAGGACATCTAGCACAACAGCATGACTAACATCACATTTAGAACTTTAATTTCAAAAAAACAAAACTGTCATTTAAATACTGTCATTTACCTAGTTAGAGAGTAAAGGATAAATCTAAATGCAGATGTGCAGGAGGGACAATTCATGGTGTCTAAGATTATAAAAGCTGAACCAAGCTGAGGATGCAAAAAGGAAGGTAGATGAAAGGGCCAAAGGAGCCTGAACACAGTGTAGCAAACCCTTAGGGCCTTATTTTTCACTGGGCACATCTACACGTAACACTATGTCACCCTAGCAATGCACTAGGGTGACGTAGTGTCCGCGGGCAAAAACTGTGATGCCACAGCTACGTTGCCATAGCAATGCGCTCCCTCATTATAGCATGATGCTACAGGGATGTGGTGCCTAAAAATAACCGTGTGCAGCGTGCAGTATGGGCTGTTACTATGCTGTCTTTTAGTATTTCCAAAAGGAAGTACTAAATGATGGCGCAGTAACTACGGCGCCATGGCGGCACGTGTAGACTTGCCCACTCAGTCCTAATGCAAACAAGTTGCTGGTGCAATCAAATGGAGGCTGCTGGCATTTTGACTACATGAGAGCTGAGGATATGGTCCTTCAGGATACTAAGTGTTTCTGTTAAATTCTGAGCCTTCTCTACTCCTATTGAAACCAACACCCTTAAATGAGCTTGGGGAAGGAGTTTGGACTTTATCCTCTGGGCGGACACTGGTCATGGAGTAGAGAACCCCAGGGGCTGCCAGGTCCTTGTCTTGTGAGATGTGGGCATGTGCAGCAGGCAGGTATGTGGAAACAGAGAGATGATTTCACATTCTTGCTAAAATCCTGTGGGTACTTTCATAGGGAGTACTGAGAATGCCTGACTCCCTGAGAAATGGTATTGTGAGGTTGCTTTACCTGGCAGTGGAAACAATAAAAATAGGGACTGAACCACATGGGAGAGTGAGACCAACAGCTAAACCTTGGGGAGAGATTATAACATCTAATTAATGCAAAATAGGCTCTTTTATTGATTTTTGACCACAACTAATCTAAACTGAAGAGTTGTGTTTTCACATTTCAGATGATCCTTTGGGAGGATTGGCATTTCTCAGTTAAACCACAATTCGGTCTTAAACATAAGATTTATTTCTTTAGGGGTCAATTGTGCCTGTAGACATGACCTCATGTTGGGAATAATGCTGAAGGCATGCCCTGCTGGATCTTGTGGTTACATTGCTGCGTCTTCTGACAAAAGGGTTGTATTATATTAGCAACAAACTGGTATCTCATCTTCTGAAAATCATCAGAATAGCAGTAATGACTCAATCAAAGAAAGGAACATCCCCCTCCCTAACATACTTGAACAAAAGTATCCAATACTATCGTGATAATGGACAGTGAACCCACACCAGACAGCAGAAACTGAAAGCATATCACAAATGAGTATTTTAAATTGCTCATTAGTTAAGGAAATCAACCTCACAAACTACCAAAAACCTGTTTCCTTATACATTTCTATCTTTATTAATGAAAAGATAAAGCTAAAACCTCTGCCCTGACCAGTCCTCATTTTTGCAGTTCAAGTCTTTCTCTGTTAAGTGAAGTTGGAAATTTGAATACTGGGGAACTGACCCCCTCCAGTGGAGGATAGACATCAAACAGCAGAAATCATAACAAGAAAGCTTAAAGGAGAGCTAAAGAGAACAAACAACATCAAGACCATGAAATGTTTTCTTCACCTGAATAGAGAAAACAGACATTGGGACAGACATGCACAGTTCTCCAGTTTACAGTCTGTTAGTGAAGCTACATCATATGAAACACAGGAATAACTTTAAGAAATGAAGTAATCTATTTTACTTTGGTGTAGCTACTCACATATCTAAAAGTTATGCGCTAATGCACTTTGCTGCATTGGGGACATAGTTCAGGATCAGCTAGGAATATCAACATTTCTTGAAAACAAGCTTTCAAATTTAATGTTTAAAATAACTAAACTGTAGTTCTAAATTCACTAGCCATGTAGAAATTCTTGGTTTGGGAAAGGTCTTGGGATTTTGTTTTTAAAAAGTAACAGAAAATGCATTTATCCTCACAATGTGTACATGCATGTCTTAATTACAATCTTGCAAAATCTGCAAGCCATCATGCAATAATGTTTAAAGCTTTGCTAGCTGACACTTTGGGCCCTGAACACCAAATGTGTCAGGTCTTAATGCCTGATTACAGCACATAAGTGCAGGAGATAATCAATTATGTCTATTGAAATATAGATACCATGGGGTTCTCAATATAATTCTTACTTAGGAGTTTTAATATTTATCTTAATGACATGGAAATGGGAGCTAACATTTCAGACAGAACTTTCAATGTGTAAGCCAGATCTGTAGCACAATTTATCCTACAAGTCCTAGAGCTAAATAAATGAGGGGGTACAATGATAAGCAAGAGATTATTTTCTTAAAAGAGCTGCTCCAAAATATACTTCTTAGCTTTAAATGCTGCAGAGGCAAAGCTATGACAGGTGATGGAATCCCTTGCTGAATGGCTTAGTACTGATGTTGAACCAACACCTTTGGCTCCAAAAATGGGCAGGTTTTGTTTGTCTGGAGAAGGACGGGAGGCTGGAAAGGGAAGACTGTCCTGGGACACATAAACAAATGGAGGAAGTCTGGGATCCCTCCTGCCCTTGGGAAGGCAGAATCTGTCCCTACTACGCTTACTTGGCAGATGAACTGACACTGGAAAATAAGTGGCAAGGCTAAAATACACACAAGTGCAGCCCCTTTTAACCAAATGCAGGAGAGTGACGTCAGGGGTGTGTGAAATTTAAAAGGGATGCCGGGACGCTGAAGAGGGAAGGATGACTCCAACCACAGGGAGTAAAGGATGGACCCCGGGGGTCAGGTTGAGGGACAATACTTACTGGTGCTGGCGCAGAGACACTGGTGGGCAAATGCCAGAGCAGTAGGGTCAGCAGATGACACTGGACAAAGATGGCTTGTAGGAGCTTCCTGGGCCGCTGATGGCACAAGACTTTCCAGATGTGCGAGACAAAAGGAAACTGAATGTGGCAGTTTTAGGAAGAAACTGTAAGAAGTAATAAGCTAAACTCTGGATATGGCGCGAAACATGACCGAGGTGTTGAGAACCCTGACTGGGGAAGACTATAACTGGTAAGTGGCAGTAGCCCTTGGGTAAAGAAATAATTCAATTAAGGAGATAGGGTTGTTTCCACATTATGAGCTATAACAGCATGAGAAGGCACTCCTGAAGAGACAGAGATGCTAAGGAGGGAAAATCGCCAGGTGGTTGAGTGTGACCAGTGATTTTTTGGCTTACAACAGCCTGGATTATAGTGAAGAGACCCCAGGACACTGCAGGCAGGGCCCAAGAAGCTATCTTGCAAAGAGGAATCCCAGAAAGAGGAAGATTGGTAAAAGGATACTGACTCCTCATTGTGCGTTGCTGATTTGGTTTGCTATTATGAGTGATATCAACTCTTTACTTTAAGTTACTACCTTCAAGTTACGACCTTAGTAAATGCAGGGAACAAGATGCAGAGATTGGTAATTGTCCGTAACTGAGCATCTAGGTCCAGAGAGCAAACATCTAGGTCCAGAGAGCAAACAAGATCCTCACAAGCCCTAACTAAAAGATCTGTTGACCAACCAGTGCTGTTAAGACCTGAGGGTGAAGATAGACACAGTGTAGGGGATGGTGGAACCGCATACTTAGATCCCAACATCAGGACTGCAGACCTAAGGCAGTCTTCCCCAGTATATTTTTCCAACAATTAATACATCAAGGCATGGCAAGAGAGGGTGAGACAACCTGCCCACACAGGAGAACTCCCTATTCCTGTTACCCAGATATTAACCTACTTAGTCATTTCACTGAGGGTTTTCCCTCACAAGCCCTCAGGCATCAGGCCTCTGGCTCTTCAAATGTAGTCTAACTCAAGGGTCCCTTTCCTCCCTCCTAGTCACTTTACATCACTTCATATGTTTGGGGCTGGAATAAAGGTTGAATGTTTCAAACAAACAAAAGCCAGTTGGAATGAAACCGAGTCTGCCCTGTTAACAATCCTGTGCCAGCTCCCCAGCATTTATCTGCTTCAATCTTGGAATGAAGTAGAAACATTTCATAGCACAAAATGCAGTGTTGAGGTGGGAAGAGACTGCACCATTTGTAATTTCTATGACAACACGCTGGAGAAACAAGCCCGGCAGATTTCATTTCTAGCATGCTCTGATTCAAAGGCAGGCTTAGGCATATTTGGATTGTAACAGAACTCTAGAAGAGATACTGTTGGCATAAGAAAGGAAATAAAGGTAGCAATTTAAAATATTAAATATTTATGTTAAATTGCTTGTGAGCAATATTGAGACCTTGGTTTGGTATGAAAGACCCATGTGGCCATTCATTATCACTCCAGAAATAATAGGAAACATTGTGTGGGCCCTTATTTGCTTCCACTTGGATTGCATTAATTCCTTATAGCTCATCACATTTCTTCACATTTATGTACAAAGTATTGGACTGTTTGCCTTTGCAACATTGCAAAAAATAAACAGTACTAATATGAGTTTTAGTCCAGCACAAAAAGATTCAAATGGCCAATCAGCTACAAAGAGCAGAAGCACTGGCACTGCCCTTACAAACTGCACTGAATTCCAAAAGTTATTTCTATGTGTTGACTAACAGCGATTCTTAGATTACTATTGCCAGGCTGCAAACTAACAGATTTTGAACAAGCTCCAGTGAAAGAAGAAAAGTACTGACAAGCAAGCCACAGTTTGTGTTTCTGCCTACCTTCCTTTTATTTAATCAATGCACCCATACAGATTCCCTCTTTAAATATGATATTAAAATATATTTTCATTTCACCTGTTATGCAAAGATTTAATTTATGGGGGGAGATGGGGAGAATTATTCTGCAGATGTCATGAATTTCTTGCCCTTTTATCCTACTCCCCTCCCCTTTTCTTCTGTTAGTCCCTTTGATTACATGGAGGAGGCCCAGGCAAATAAGAAGTCTAAAACAAAGTTATATGACTTCCACGACTTATCACCAACCAATTGAGCTCAAAATGTGAAAAACTGGAATGAAAATTTGCCATTCAACATTTCTGAAGACATCTTAATCTCTCGAGTAGTTTTTATGCAAGATCTAACCAAATACATATATGGGAAATATACATGCAAACATATCTATATAAAATTAGATGTTGTACAGCTGCCCACATTCCACAGATATTTCAGGGCAGGGAAAATAAACATACTACAATTAAATGACACTCTTTGGAAATATTTCACTTAAGTAGACAGCAGAGGGCAGAGTTTGCTTCTGAAAACTTTCAGATCACTCCTTTCTAATTTGCCTCATAATATCTAAAACTAGCACAGGATTTACCATGCTGAATATCACCATTTATTCTTCATATCCAATCTCTAGTCTCCAGGAGTGTCCAGTGCCTGTCTTCTGAGGAAGATTAAAATCTGTGCTAACCTAAATATCTAGGGGTATGTATGGAGAGAAATACCCTTCCTTACCCACTACAACAAGCACTTGCACACCAAAGCATGAGATGAGGCCACACACTGACATTAAATTTTATGCCTTTCTCCCGGTACAAAAAAAGAGAGCATCGCCATTCATGGGCTTTCCTGCAGAAGAAAAATAGCTGTTTCACAAGACAGTTCTAACTCTTCCAATCAGAAAAATCTTTCTGCTCTTGTACTAACATGAATGGCTGTATGCTTCTCTTGGGTGCTGAGGACACCCAATATCATCCATAGTTCTCTGTTCTCCTTCCCTTTCTCCAAGGGAGCCCAGGGGCAAACTGTCAGAAAGTCTTGTGGGAACTGTACCTCCTGTTCTACCAATCAACTGATTGGTGGGACAAGAGGGGCCACTCTTCTGCAGTAGGAATCCTCCCACAGTCCCAGGAGGGGTCGCAACACTGAAGAAGACTTCTTGCCATGTGCAGTCCTCTGGTTCAACCCAGAGGAGTGGTAGCAAGGGAGGCAGTTGTGCCTGGGGCTGGAGCTCCCCCAGAGCCCTGGGAGCAGTTCAACCCCAGAAGAATGCCCCCCTCCCCGCCCCCCCCATCAGCTGATGGGTGGGATGGGCAGAGGGATCATTCTTCTCCAGTAAAGCCAATAGGTAGCGTCTCAGAACATGATGCAGGATCTGGCCCTATATACATTTTCAGTGTCTGGTTTTCTATTGAAATCATTAGAAACCAATTAGTTTCTATAGTTTTTAAAAGTTTAACAAGAGTATTAAAGTTTAACAAGAGTATTAAAAATGTTCTATGACACTACAAATGTGTAAGCCTTGCTTGCTTCCCTTCTGCATCAGTCATATCAGCCTACTGACAGTGATTAAGGACTTTTAGTTATACTGTGTTGTTTCTCTAAGGTTAATAAGATCTACATATGGTAAACCAGGGACAAAGCTGAACCAGGTGGGACTGAGGCCAACTCAGCCACCCACACCACGAATGTCTGAAAACTAAAATTAACTCCTCCACCTAAAAAAACACCAAGATCATGAAACGGTTATGATTTCAAGCCAATCTTCTAGCAACATGGTATTATTTTTGTTTGCTTGAGCCTTTAGGTTGCTCTTCCTTCTGATTTTCAAGCGTTCTCTGATGACAAGAAACTTAGCCCTTTTATTTTTTACTGCAAGCTGAAAGTCCCAGCAGCTGAGAGTTTTATAAAAATACTAAATAATGCAAGACTCATGATAAAATTACAAGAGCTGGCAGGACTAGTAGAGTCATAGTTAAAATGTGAAGTTCGGTACAGGGAGAGAGGTGTCAACAGGAACAACATGAGGAATATGAACCAGCCATTTTAGGTTTCAGCAAGCAAAACAGTTGTCTTGTCAGTCAAGACTGGTCCATAGCTTTTTAAATGGAAGTCCTAGGATTACTTCAAAGGTTGGCAGATGAGACACTAAAAGGTCATAGCTCTGAAATCTGGCTGTCCTGCCAAAGGGATATTTTTTTCTGGGTTGGTGCCATGCTCACCTCGCAGAGAAAAAATAGTTTTCATAGCCAGAAAACTGTCATCAATTATCTGATGTAATAAAAGATACTGTAACATACTTTTCCAGATTATATTCCTCTTGTATCATTCAAATAGGGAAGGATTTATGTTTCTTTGGGGCGTTATTCTTTATCTTTTGTTTGTTTCAATTATGTATTAAAGCATTACACAATATTAGGACAATTTATTGTCCTGATATTCTGTTTGAGCAGAAGGCCTATTACATGAATTAATTCAATACAAATGAGAAGCTCTGAACTCCTTGTGGAACAATATTATCAATGTTGGTGTTTTGCTTTTTTCACTGGTTTATGTCACGCAGATTTCAACACCAATGCTATGGCTAGAATGGAAATAAAGAAACTTTTTCTGAGTTATTTTAAGGGAATACTATTGACACTAGAGCTGTTCAAGAGCTCAAATAATGCTGTGGAAAGTTCCAAATCTCTGAAAAAGAGATTTTCTTTTGACACAAAATTGACACAACAAGTGGAATTTCATTGTTTCCCATGGAAGAGAAAGTCTACTGAACATTTGTTATGAAAAACCAAAACATTTCATTTAAGGAATTTAACATCAGAATGAGCCTGTGAGCCTATGTCCTGAGGCTTGAGCTCAGCTAAAGATCTCAGAACTTCTATGCTCCTGGCTCCCCATTAGCACAAACGGACTGCCAGGGAACTGGAAGTATGAAGATGAGGATGCCAGTCTCTTGGCCCTGCAGCTGAGAGCATGAAAGACCTGAGAATCCCAGCATGAACTGTTGTTTTCAGAGCTGCCAGGCTTTCTGCTGCAGTGTTATAGCACATACGGCAAGAAGCTGGGACAACTAAGGCTGCCAGTCCCAACCTCAAGAAGGTTTCTTAAGGCTTGCATGCTCTTTTTTGATCTTGTGTGTCAAAAAGATCCTGACAGGCAGTTATAGCCAATTCTTCCAAGGTTTTCCAAGCTGGCAGGGTCTACACTCCTTTTCAAGGAGTCTAAAAGGCTGAAGGGTCCTTTGTTTTCAGGGCTTTGGGATGCCCCAGTAAGGTAGCTAAAGCTGGTGTTCCCAAGCTTTCAGATTCTGTGACAGGTAGTCTGATATTCCTGGTGGCCCTGACCTTGGAGCAACCTTCCTTGCCAGGGTCTCTTGAGGGGCCCCTCATCTAAGTAAGAAATTCTGTGGTAGGGCAAAAAATTAATCTTCTCTCGGTTGCCTGCTGAGTGAGTGGACAGGAAGTCAGTTGGGTAAATGCCTTTATTCTGGTAGAAGTTTCACTGATATTGTTCTGAAACTGAAATATTTCGGTTTCCACAAATCAGTTTTTTTCTGGTGAATATTTGTTTTGTTTGGAAATTGTCGACCAGACCCAAGACATGTATCGCAATATGCTGTACATTTACAGGAATCAACATGACAAATTCCAAAGGATAAGAAATGACGGCAACATGGCAGTATCTTAAATTCCTTTCTTCAGCTGCATATGTCTGTGTGATGCTGATAGCAATTTACTACCAAGAAAAAAATGTCAGAAATAACAGGAAAATGTAAACAGGTTTACATTTTTGCAACTCAGGATGACAGGGCAGTGTTTAAATAGCATGTATTGAACCTTAATTTATATTGAAATAATTATTGGCTTGATTTCCTATTTTCAATTAAAGTAGATACATACAGAGATATTAGCAAAAATATTGAATTTTATTGCAGATTTTGGAAAGTGCAAGGTCTTATAAATGGAGTCCTACTACTAAGCATTTAAAGACCTGTTTTTTCAGTTTTTACCCAAGGAAAATCCCATTGATATAGCAGGATCAGGCCAACACACATTGTTATGGGGAGCGGAGAGGATATCATCATACTTAATGCACCTGAAATTACTGGAAAATAGTGATATAGGACCTTTTCAGGACAGTACTTAAACACATACTTAACTTTAATCATGTGCTTAAATGTGGTCCCAAATAGAGATATATTCATGATTAGGGGCTGGAATGCCTAGATTAATGCCCTAGATAAATATCTATAGGTTATTGTTAAAAACTATTTGTAATATAAGATATTGCCTCCTGCAGAAAAAAAAATTCATGGATCTCTGAGGATCTGTTTGTGGAGTCTGCCCCCGACCCACTTTATGCTGCTGTGGAAGACTGAAGTTAGTATTGCTCCCAGGAAAATCTGTCTCAAACCTTATACATTCTCCTGAGTCTGCAGACCCTGAGACCTGTATATTTGGAACTGAATTATTTCGAAGAACACTGCTGTTAAAAATATTAAGCCTGTATTTGAAATGGTCATTAACAAATTTATCCTAAAAAATTAAGTTTCTGTTATTTATTTTAAAAAATACTAAAGCTAGAGTTCTTAAATATGAGTGCTCACAATTAGGCTCATGCATCCATATTTAAAATACCTGAATAAGTGACCTAGATTTTCAAAAGTTTTGAGCATCCACTGAATTCAATGCAAGTTGCAAATTGCACTGTCATACTTAAAAGCAGATTTTAGTTCTGGATGTTTATGGTTGTGGTAAACATAACCTTTGTCAACATTTGAACAAATAAAAGATTTCAGTTTTAAAAGTCCTATCCAACTTTACAACTATTTAATTCACTATACTCAGCAAATCACAATTCAAATAATACAATTGCAACTTCTTTTTTTCCTTTTTACAATCATTTCTTTTTATTATGGCTTCTCATATCATTCTGAGATCTCATGACAGCAATAAAGGCCTCTTAAAAATATATTGTCGTGTCTATCATGTGGTCATATCTATAAATCCCTAGACTGTTTATGGCAGAAATTCAGCAGTAAGGTGAAGCACTGATCTCATTGCAGAATCGCCTATTATCAGAACCACCAAATTGTGAAGAAAACAAGATCTCACAAGCAAAAGACCATGGCAACTCTGAACTGGGGTTATGAGGGCAGCAATGGTAAGGATAAGTTTCCTTAACAGCAAATTTATTATACTGGCAGAGGTTTTCTTTTCTTTTACATAAAAGGAGATACGAGAGATTTGTCTAGCTGTGCAAAATTCTATATGTGACAATTTAAAATGATTTAATTTATTACTTACACCTGCCATACCCAGGGATGATGTCATAATTCAGTATTAACACACAGGAACTAAAGTGGAAGGTAAAAACTAAATACATGTATTTATGTTTGTCTAGGACCTGACCAATGGCACAAATTATACCCTATTGCCAGTGGAGATCATCAGTCTCCTATTGATATCAAAACCAAAGGAGTAAACAAAGACCCATCTCTAGGGCGTCTCCAGATCACTTGGAATTCAGGCACATGTAAAGAAATCATCAATGTTGGACACTCCTTCCATGTGAATTTTGAAGACAAGGATAATCAATCAGGTTAATGAAGTTTTGTTTTTTCATTAATTCCCATTGAAAACAAAGGTAAATGGATCAGAGGTGTAACTGGGTAGTTCCATGCTCTGGGCAGCAGAGGCATAACAGGATACGCTGCTGCTGCAGGGTTAATGTGGAAGCTGATGCCAAAGCTGACATTCTGCAGCAAAAAAAGGAGACAGAAGGGTTAACTTACTCTCAGCACCAGTGGTTTGTTCTGGGAGTGAACTTCTGGCTGTCACCCAGTAGTGAAATAGATTTTCAGAAGCATAAATATCCATTCAAGTGTGTCAATTTTGTATGTTATAACATGCAGTACTGTCACTTTATACATCTTGGAGGATCTCAAATATTTCAATTTAAAATTATGATTAATTGGCAAGTGTTTCATTTTTAAAGGCAGGCACGTTTCTTTGGGTAGATGTGATATCTTTTATTAGACCAAGTGAGTAGTTGGAAACAAGTTCTTTGCAAGCTTTCGGGAGCAATCACCCTTCTTCTCCCCCTTGCAATCACCCACCCTCTCCTTGGAGTCTCAGAACAGCAAAGACTCCCTACGCCTGACGAAGGGTAATTGCACCCAAAAGCTTGCTAAGAACTTTTTTCCAACTATTCAGTTGGTCTAATGAAAGATATCACATCTACCCAAAGAACCTTGCCTGCCCATGTCCTTAGACCAACACGGCTACAACCAAAAACCCATTTTTAAAGAGAGTGTTATAGTGGTGCTGCCGCCATGACGGTCCAGGAATTGTGAGAGAGGCAAGGATTTCTTAGGGTGGTGTCTTCTTATTAGTCCAACTGCATAGTTGGGATAGAGTTAGACAAACTTTTGAATGCAAGACGAATGTCTTGCATTTGAAAGCTTGTTTAACTCTATTCCAACGCTGCAGTGTGCCCAATAAAAGATATCACCCTAAAAAATCCTTAGGTCTCCCATTTTTACAGGAAAATACAAGCTTTCCCATTTAGCCTGGGAGTTTTCAGGTGGTAAAATATCTATGATTGCTGCTGTTTTCTGGTCAATTACCTATCAGTTGTTATCTACCATTATATAAATTAAGGATTTTTTGTTGCTTTGAAAGGAAGACTCCATTTGCTGGTTTTGATTTAAAATATGTGCCTTGCTTGAATCATTCAGGCATGTGATTCTTAACATCATGTGTATGCATATGCAAATCCATATCAGCCAGACTTAGTATTATACCTTTGCATATTAGTAATTAGAGCATCACTTCTGGTGACCTACATCATCAGTTACAATGACATTTAGACTCACCTGCAAAATCTTACCAGAATAAAAGCAAGACTCAGAGAATATCTTCGACACACAATTGTCTTTTGTTGCACAGAAAGGCAATTTCAAGATCAACTCTTGTCTTGTTTCACACATCCTCCAGTGATGAAATACCTCCCATGCTAAGAAGGAATGGACTCAATGATCTAATAAGACCTTTCCATCTTTTCTACTGGGATCCTAGTTCTGTATTTAAAAAACTGCTGCTACAAAGTATTCTTCTTTCCTTTTGTTTTCTCTTTTTCTCTCCAAATATAATTTCTGTTTACAATTATTTGATGTAATTTTTTTAGCTGAATCTGGGCAGAATACTGATTTATTGTAATTAAATTCAGGAATACATATCAGAAATTTTTCATTTCTAAGGTTTTAACAATACAAAATTCTTTATGATGAAAATTGTGGTTTGAAATTATCTATAAATAGTTCCAATATAGCAATGTTTAGCAGAGAAGTGTTTGCATGTTGCAATTACTTTACTGCATTTGGATTTGATTATAACAAGTTATTTTATGTGTTTGCAGTGGTGACTGGTGGACCCTTGACTGGAAGCTACAGGCTGCGTCAGTTTCATTTTCACTGGGGCCCAGTTGATGATCGTGGTTCTGAGCACGCAGTGGACGGAGCCAAATATGCATCAGAGGTAGAGTCAATGAAAGAAAAGTCAAGGTCATACTTTCAAAGACTGAGTAATCAATTTCACCCTCAGAACAAACCACAATGCAAATATGCATGCCAAATTCTATGTAAAATCTGCATCTTTATTTATTGCTCATGTAAATGCATCCATTTGTGCAAGGAATAACCTGTGCCTTTTGTACATATTTTGCAACATAAGTTAGGACTTGAGACCAATCTCTACAATTTGGGTGCCTAAATTTAGACCATATAAATCTATATTTAAGTGCCTAAAAACAGTTGATTGCTGAAAACACACAAGTATAGACATTTAGTCTTGAGTAGTCCCACAATGTCAATGAGGCTACCTACATGAGCAAAGTTAGTCATACACATAGCTGTTTACAGAATCAAACTCTAATCTGGCAGGTTATTAGAGGGTCTGATCACCCACAGCTCCACTAAAATTGAGACCTGTATATTGTGCTTTTTCTCTTCTCCTAGGAGAGAGAAAAGAAAATCAGAAGAAAATAGGGAAAGAAAGGGTTTATAAAAAGATGCAGTTAATAGGGCTTTTAAGTGCTGTCAGATATATTATCTTCAGTTAACGGAATTCATAAAGAAATAAAGGCTGCTCCTAAGCTGACTGCTTGCAGTTGCTTTCCAGTGTCTTATGAACATGACAAAAACAAATCAATGTAACTATCTTTAGCTACTATTTATATTTTAGAAACATTATTGCATGTGAATCTAATGATACAAACTGGTGTATCTGTTTGCAGGTTAGGCATTGCCTCACAGAATCAACAGAGTCGTCTTTTCCAATTTTGTTTGGAAATGCAAAATTTTCCACTGTTGCTGGTATAGAGCTATCTCATTTTATGCAGACAAGATATGAAAGGGGGTGTCCCTTTAGAATTCCTGCTATAACTAGATAACACACTTGGATTGTGTTTGAGGGAAACACAAGTAAAATCTTTATTATAGATTGGTTTTTTTTCCTCCTTTAAACCACAATCTTTTAAACAGATGGTGTGTAGTATGATCATTTCCATGCTTTGTCCCTTATTGATCTATAATTTTCATTTTTTAAAAGTTGTCATCTTTCAATAAAATATTCTATACCATTTATATGTGGTATATATACTACAACTTTATATTTAAATAGTGGCTAAGGAATTTCTAAATTTTTTATTGAGTGAGCACCTCCTGTGTGTTTAATAGATGCATGTATGAAAATAGTGTTTGCAGAGATAAAGCTTAAAGAAAAATTGCACTTATGGCATCCACAACAGCCAGTTAATGGAATGATTAGATCACAGGTTTTCAACCTCATTAGACTCAAGGCACCTCTCAGAAAGTGCCTGCTCTTAGTTTCCACTCAACTTTTGACCACAAGAAATATACTAGAGCAATTCTTCTGCTACAAAGAACGCAGGTAGCCAACAACAAGGCAAAATGCTTTTAACAGTGTAGATTCATATTGAAAACATCTGGGTTTCTCATGTTTGCACACCTAACAATGCTAACCTTGCACGGTACCCCATGGCACCCTTGAAAGTATCTCAAGGCAGCTGAGAACCCCACAGCACCCTGATTGAGAATCACTGGCTTAGATAAATACCCACTCTATTTGTAAGTTATAGTTTCTCCCAAATTTGCTTTCAGGAAAATTGTGCAGCTTTGCATCTTACAATATTAGCCATCAGGCCTGTCATTGACAGTTCCTGGGCAAACCACATGCTAAAGTCAGTAAGGCACCAGAATGGTTCGGCAGTTTGTAAGTAAATTGCCAGTTGCAGGACTGGGGGCTAAGAATGCATCTATGGTATCTGGGCTTTGGACAATATTTATCTGTAAGAGAAACTGAAAAAATATACTTCTGTCAATTGTTTTTTTAGCTTCATCTGGTCCACTGGAATTCAGATAAATATTCAAGCATAGCTGAGGCTTCAGATAAGCCAGATGGTTTGGCAATTGTCACTGTTTTTCTGAAGGTGAGTTACACGGCATACAGAAGACACTTTTCCTCTCTTCCCTCCGCCCCTCCTTTAAAAATTTGCTTTATTCCCCATCTTATCAAAATACTAAGATCTGTTCAAAGAGAACTAGAGAAGTAGCACCTACTTGAACTGAGACATGCTCCTTCTGACTATCCCTGAACATGTCTGTCGTCTAATCTTTGTCCATGTCACTGCATTTGTTTTTCCCCAAAAACCTATCCACACAAAACCCCTTAAACACATGCTTACTGGTATTATGTTTTGAACCCCTGGTTGGTTGTTAAAAATAGTTTAAAAAGTCATGTCATGGGCAAACACATTGTATCAGGCTGTGTTGGATCAAATACAAATTTATTTTGCTGAACACTTGGGAAGACTGCTTCTGATTTTATGTCTGAACCTTTGATCTGTTCCCCATCACCATTGTTTTACTGCAGCTATAACTACCTAGCTCTAGTTTTTATAGAGACAGGTAGTTAGCCATGTTAGCCATGTTAGTCAGAGGTCAGACAGAAGGCAGGGAAGAGGTTCACCTTATGAACTAGCTAAATCAGAGCTATATAAGCTTCTGTTACTCATGAAACCTTATGCATCTCTGATTCAATTAGTCTATAAGGTGCACCTCTACCCTACCTCCTGCCTACAGTATTCGCCATAAGGTTATTTCGATATGTATTTCTATAAAATGTTCTCTTCCAATCAGTGGGATGGTATTGTGGAATTGATGCCTGTAACTAAAATTAAACTTAAGAAAATCATAAATAAGCTAAAAAGGAAAAAAAATACAAGAGGCTGAACAATAAAGAGAGTTTAAGGGAAAAAGTATGTTCTTTGCCTGAGGAACAAAATGAGGCATCAGAAGACATGAGTTCTGCTCATATTTTTTATATGACCTTAGGCAAATTACTTGTACTCAACTGCTGATAGTTCATCTGCATGTAGAAAGTGTGTAATAAGGTACAGATAGGCTAATATTAACAAATGCTGGGAACATTCACTCACATTTTACCTTAGTCATATCTTCACTTGTTTTCACACAGCTTTGCGTGACCAACTTCTGCTGTTATGAACTGCAGCAAACGTAACTTTCAAGGTCACATTTACAAGTATTACTGGAATACACCTGTGAAAAACTTGTGCACAACAATTCATGTGAGAAGTATAAAAATAATACCATGTGACAAAATCTGGCCCTCACAAAAAAATTAACATAGTACAAATGCTGAATATCCAATAATAATATACGGATTCATAATCAGTCCATATCATAGGATTACAGAGAAGTAGGGCCAGAAGGTACCTCAAGAAGTCATCTAGTTCGACCCTCAGCTAGTTAAACCGAATGGGTAAAAACATGTCACTGTATGCCTTCAAAGAAAGAATATGTTAGAGGAAACTGATTTTCCTGCAGAGTAAGAGAATATACATGTCAGATAAATGATCAATTATAGCCAAATTCTTCCACTATTACTTGCATTAAGAAGAACTTTACTCTGCTAAGTAGTACCATTGATTTCAGTGTGACTATTTGCAGGGTAAATATTTCTTTCTTAAGCTAAATTTTCTCTAAGTGGGGTTGTAGGGCTAAACCAAATAATATTTGTGAAGCATATTCAGATCCTTATCTGGGAGGTGCTATGTTAGGACAAAATAAGTGTTAAACATTTATGATTTAACATTTTTATTGCTATTTTGATTTTTACAGGTTGGTCCCCCCAATGAAAAACTACAGGAAATTGTAAAGGCTTTAGGTGCAGTAAAGACCAAGGTAAATATCATTATTGCATGGTCACAGTGGACCATGGTCATAGTGAGAGGCTGGGGTAGAATCTAGCAAGTCCTCTCTAGAAGCAGAGGGGTATTGCCTACTTTAGCAGTTCATTCAGGACCAATATGATCTCCTAAATCTAGGAGTTGATACTTGCATCATGACCTTTTAAAAGTTTTCAGAAAACTAATTTACAGTATCAGAGCTCAATCCTGCAACGTACCAAAGGCTTGCTACAAAATGATAAGAGTACTGAATCCAGACAAGACAGATGATGGTGGTGGGCAGAACACCTGATTGGGACACCTATCTTTTACTTTTCAGCTCCTCTACATATCCATCCATCTGAAGTTTAGGTCTAGCAGTCATCACCAGAATATCCAAGCACTGATTGGACTAAATTTTGCCTCAACTCTTTAGTTTAATTGAAGACATATACACTCTCCAAATGCTTAGTGAGCATTTGGAGAGCTCACCAAATGCTTAAGTAAATTTAGAATATGAATTTTTGTATTATACACAAGACTTAAATCCCACAGGATTTGCAAAAGGTGGTAGGTCTGATCTTGCAAGGAATGAAAAACCTTGAGCCTGAATCCACAAAGTATTTGAGACTATGTGCTGTTTTATTAACTTCAATAGGGTTTCAAAGGCTTAAATTATATGCTTGTGTGCTTTGCTAGATGAAAACTATAGATTCAGAACCTGTATGATGAAGCCTATAAGAGAATACTAATATATTCAAATGAATCTTACTTTATTCTGACTTAGAAAGATAAATAAATTATGGAAGTAAGGCTGAATAAGTAAAATCTTATTGTGGACATTTTATCTATCTTTCTCATTAAATTAAATGCATCTTTTTAGGGAAAACAAGCTCCATTCACTAATTTTGACCCGTCAACCCTACTTCCTAAATCCATGGATTACTGGACCTACAATGGCTCTCTGACTCATCCTCCCCTTTATGAGAGTGTTATCTGGATTATCTTTAAGGAACCTATTACCATCAGCTCAGAGCAGGTATAGTACTATGAAGTAAACAAAATATTTCTTCGTACAGAAACTGAAAGACAGTATCATTTTATTATTTATGGTGTCCATCTTATTTTCAGCATAAAACCATGAAAGATTGCCTATATCAAGCACTAAATAGCATTTGATGGATCATTAAAGCTTTGATTCAGCAAAGACATGATGAGACTACTAATGTCCTTAAGGTCACACACATTTTAGGTTTTCTGAAGCATCAGATATTTTAAAACGTCCAACAGAGACAGCCTGAAATAACCAACCAATTGCCTTTTTCTGCCAGTCCAATTTTCTTATCTCAGTTCCCATAAAACTTTATGTCTTTCAAAACTAAAGTCACTCGTCCAGCCTTCATTTACTCAAGCAGGTGGACTTTGCAGCCTGCCCTAAGGTTACTGGATTCAGGCTATTTCAGATTGAAGTGGGAAATAAACGCCACTGTGAAGAGGTCCTCTGAGAGAAATGCCTGCCATAATTCTACTGATAAAAAAGTCATATGAAAAGATCTTGAATTGAAGGATGTTATATTAAAATATAATAAACCTCTGTGTAAATTGTTCTGTAAATCTTTTTGAAACAGTGAGATCCTTTATTATAGGATTTCTAATCTACCCTATAGAAGTTTATAACCAGGCTAAAACACTCCATTAATTTTTATGTAGTAGTTTAAGGATGTTATGTTGAAGGATGCCTATCAGTCTCTATTTTATTTTATAGGGCTAGGGAAAATATCATCCAAGTACGGTATTTTCCACCGCTGTCCTAAATTTTGGCATAGACTCTTTTCTGCTTCTGAATTGGCATCTGTCATTCTAGAGGTGGTTGTATCTCAGTATGTACACCAGTTTGTACAGTGCTCTTGGATCTTTTAAAATAAAAAGTACTGCATCTCTACAATATAATTGACCATCAAGAACCTTAACATTTATTTAAGGGATTATAAACTGTCCATTAATGTGTCTAATCAACAGCATTTAGGAACAAACAAGCATTTTAAATAAATTTTTTTAAAGCCAAATTAGGATTAAAATAGTTCTCTTGGAAGTTAAGTTTTACAGCATGAAAGACTTTCTATGATTTAACTAAAAATTAGCCATGTTTTAAAAATAAGACATTACAGTGTGCTTGCTGCCTGAGGAGGAATGAATGAAAACTTACTTTGTTTCTAAATGTTTTGCTAGACTGTTTGCTGGACAGCAATCGTCTTGCTGGGCAACCAACAGCTGATAAAGATTATTGCAATTGCTAGTGACAAAGGTGATAATATATAATAAATTGCCATATCATCATAATATGATCAGTAAACACATGTCCTGATTCAACACTGCTTAATACCAATTTTATGCAGACATTATACTATTAAGTGTGAAACCGGCCTAGGAAATACCATTTTTTTTCTTTCTAACCTACCATATTTAAGTTTGAAGTCAAACGTGTCTTTTTTCCCTCCTTTTAGCTGGCCCAGTTCCGGAGCATCCTATCTTCTGCTGAAGGTGAAACACCTTGTCCCATCTTGACCAATCATCGACTTTGTCAGCCACTGAAGGGCAGAGTAGTGAGAACCTAAAGACAGACAGTCAAGATGACTGACCAGGAGTGAAGCCATTTTATCCAAAGCAAAGTTCCTAAACATAACACCATGTAACAGTTCACAGGAATCAGGAAAAAATAAATTTGCTTTTAAGCTGCACTACTCAACCTGCCATGTGCTATTATCATTTCATTGTGCCAGTATGCTGATGTTTTACCAAAATGAATGTATGCGCCTCATGCATTATGGATCAAATACTTTTCAATCTGTGGATTTTAGCTGCTAGCATTTTAAAATATTTTTGCAATAATCTTAACATTTTTATTAAATTGGTTAAGTAGTCAGGTGTCAGGGTGGTGAGCAGCCACATAAAATAAAAACATGTTTGGAATCTTCCATGATTCAGCTAATGACTAGAAGATTCATAGTAAATGCTTGTGTTATTTTTACAAAGGAATCACTTCTGCTAATCTAAACCTTAGGCGTTACCAATGATTTGGCCAATGAAAACTGACATGCTTGTCCTTTCTATGTGTCTGACTTGTACTTTATTAAGCTTAAATACTAAGTATTCCTTTTTTCAAGAGAAATTGGGCAAGAAAGTCTGTTGCCTCAAAAAAACCCTTTTCCATCAGACCTGTTTATATCAATTGCCTAATGCAAAAGCACATATACAATGGAAAGTCCTGTACTCCCTGAGATATAGATGTTTATATTCATCAAGGACATGCTTTATTTCTATGTTCAAGAGGAAAACACCTAATTGAATGTCATGCGATCAGATTGCCATTTTCATTAACCACACAAACTCCTACTACCTTTTCACTAACTGCTGCAAATGAAGCAAAACCAATGTGGATCAGGGATTGTCAACCAGGGGTATGCATACCCTGGGCGGGTATTTGGGCCAGTCCTAGGGGATATGCTAGGATGGGTGGGGACAGAGCATCGCCACCTCCCAGGAGCAGGGCTGGGGTTGGGTGAGGGCATCAGCACTCCTCTGCAGGGTGGGGAAGCTTGACTGCTGCTGCCACACACCAGTCCAGTGAGCTTCCCTGCCCTGCAGAGAGGCACCGCTGCCCTCACCCCAATCTGATGAGCTTCCCTGCTCTGCCCCAGTCTTGCTCCTGGGAGGTAGCAGTGCTCCATCCCCACCTCCCCCGCTCATGGTTCAGCTGTACGCTAACCCCCCCCAACTCCCGCTCAGCATTCAGCCATGTGCTATTCCCCCCTGCCCAGCATTCAGCCACGCGCTACAATGCCCCTGCCCCTCCCCCCCGCCACTTGGCGTGCAGCCACTGGGGGTACTTAGACTAAAAAAGGTTGAAAACCCCTAATGTGGATGTTAGGTTTCTGAATACAAACCTGCAGAAAGAATAGCAAGATAGCCAACGAATCCCTCAGATTACTAAGACTTTCTTGTGAGCATTACTGAAACCACGTTGCATGTTGCTGTCTCACTGGAACTATTATTTCATTCATTTAACAGCTGTGTGTAGCATGCACAGATACATTTCTCATCTTTCTTTTTGATGGAGTAGTTGGAGAGACAACCTGCACTGATACTGCCTGAGTTAAATTGAAGTGTCTAGTGATCAAATGTTTTGACATTTTGCAGCAACTTAAGCATTCCTTGAGTTGGACAAATTCCCACCTACCATTTTCCAAGAGTATTGTTGATTGACTGTAAGCCCTGAAGAGCTCTTTTTCTAATCTTTTACCCCTCACGTATTATACCTGTCTAAAATAAAAGAAGCACTGCCAACCCTCTTCTCAGATAGCACATTAAGTACTACAGGATGTAACACCATCTGTCCCAACCACTACTTTTTTCCAGTCAAAGATATTTTAATTAATTCCTTACATTTTCCCAAAATAAACCTGACAGTTTAATAGAACAAATGAGAAATACAAAGTTAATGTTGTACCTGAATTGCTTGTGTGATTCTTGTGTTGGAAGACACCTATATTGAACTTTGTAAATAAACCCAGAGATTATGATGGGCGCATCTCAATCGCAGCCCAGCACCAAGATGGGGACCAGGCCCTGGCTTTGGCCTCATCCCAGCATTGCAGATGGCCCCAGTCCAGCAGTGGCACTGTCCTGGGATGAGGGTGGGGGGGTGGCAGTGGAGGTGCCGGCCAGGGCCGGGCCCACTGGCAGCACGTGGCTGGGCCCACCAGCAAGGCCTGCACAGGTTCACAAGCCTGGCCCCCAGCCCCAACCCCATCCCGGTGCTGCTGACGGCCCTGGCCCAGCAGCGGCAGTAGAGGTGCCAGCTGGGGCCATGCCCGCCGGCAGTGCCAGGATGAGGCCGGGGCCATCTGCAGCGCCAAGATGGGCCCAGGCCCCAGACTCATCCCAGCACTGCAGACATCCCCGGCCCACCAGCAACACTAGGCAGGGGCAGGCAGCGGCAGTGGAGGTGCCAGCCAGGGTGGGGCCCACTGGCAGCACATGGCTGGGCCCGCCAGCAGCACCGGAATAGGGCCAGGGCCCCGGCCCCATCCTGGCACTGACGATGGCCCCGGCCCAGCAGTGGCAGTGGAGGTGCCAGCTGGGGCCACACCCGTCGGCAGCGCCGAGATGGGTCCGGGCCCCGGCCTCATCCTGGCGCTGCCAATGGCGCTGCTGACGGCCCTGGCCCAGCTGGGGTGGCCAGCAGCGGTGGTGCCAGCCAGGGCCATCTGTAGCGCCAGGATGGGGCCAGGGCCTGTGCAGGTCCATGGCCCCAACCCCGTCCCAACACTGCAGACGACCCCAGCTCAGTGCTGGCAGTGGGTCAGGGCCCTGAGCAGTGATGCTGCTGGCTGGGGCCGGGCCGCTGGCAGCACGTGGCCAGGCCCAGGGATGGGGCCTGCAGTGGCAATGGGGCCGGGCTGCTGGCAGCATGTGGCTGCGCTGGGGATGGCCCCACAGTGGCAATGGTGCCAGCTGGGGCCTGCTGGCAGCACAGGGTTGGGGCTGGGGCCATCAGGGTGTAGATATGGCAAGGGATGGGGCCCGTGGCAGGCTGTGCTAGGGTTGGGGCCAGGGGCTTTGACCTGGCCAGTGTGGTCTGGGTGTTCCAGGGCCTGGGTCTGCTAGCTAATGCAGGGGTCGGCAGCAGCACAAGGCTGTTCCTGAGCAGCCATTTGCTGCTCAATATGGGCATGCCCCTTGGGGCGGGAAGCAGCCCACATGCCAATAAAAACCACACCGCCATGTTAGGCACACGTGCCATAGGTTGCCGACCCCTGATCTAGAGAAACAGGTTAAGCAGTTGAAAAATCCTTAGTGTCAGCTGTCTGTTGAAGTTTTGCAGATGGCTGTTATGCAAACGACAAAAGCAAAGACTTGAGGGTCCCTGTCCCCATTCCATGGAGATGGTCCCCATGGCTGCCATGGACAGAGGGCATTCCAGTAGCCTGTCTCATGTACCCCACTGGAGGGGGGCTGTAGGCCTTGGAACCCACCTCCAGACTATTGACACCTAAGAAAGAGGCTCAGAAGTGAAAACTACATCCTGGCCAGATGTACCTTGACTCTGATGACAGTCCTAGGATTGGTAGATATAGAATTGTTTGATTGTTTGTATTGTTGCTTTTTGTTATTGCTCTATATCCATAAACTTGCCTATTATCAACTGGCAGGTATTGTGGTCAGTCTGAGGGTTATGCTTGCCCGGAACAAAGGTATAGGGGCTGATTCCTAAAATTCAGTGCAACAATTGCCCACTCCACCAGGACACAAGGGTAGTAACCTGACCGATCAGGGAATTTGTTGATGCAGAGTAATCTCTTCTAGAGGGGTAGGCTAAGACTTGTAGTAAGGTACAGATGTATGGTAATTGACTAGGGTTGTAAGTGCTGTGCAGGAGATGTTATTTGTTACTGCTGACGAGGAGACCTTGTTTGTCTGGGTCAGGCAGTGTAGTGGACATGGGGATGTACTGTGGTCTGCTTGGGATTAAGGAAGAACCTCCTGTTTTGTTTGCAATAGGAAGCTAGAGAGCAGAGAAAGTCATCATCTCTGTGCTGGAAAAGCTGTGTTAATGAACAGGACATGGTCTTTTGACTCTAAGGTCCTTGGGAAGGATTACAGTCTTTTGCAGATGGTTACAAGAGCAGTCTTGCATGTCTGTAAGGTGTAAGTTACAAGTGCAGGTTATGGAAAGGTAGAGTGTTACTCAGGTGGTGCAGCTTCAGAAAGATCAGAGACAGAGGAATGTGAGACAGATACTTCAGGATCCCACGTGGACTGGAAAATAGAGGCAGCAGGTGGTACAAAAAAAGACAAGGTATGTTACTAGACATCTAATCAGGCAGTGGCAGACAATTTGTGATTGGAAGTGAGGAGAGAAACTTGGTTCTCCACCCCTCCCCCTGCCCCACTAAACAGTGAAGAGCCCAAAAAAGATTGTTATAGGAGTATAACATCTTGTTTTGGAAAACATCAGTATACAGCTGTGTAAACAGAGATCAGTGCCCAGAAGTTACTCTGGGCAGAGAAAGGAAGAGTGAGGTTATCAGAGATATGTTTTATTTTGTTTTGCTTTTCTCTAGCGATGCATGGTTTGGGGGTTTGTTTTTAGAGGTAGGAAGAGCTTCTCCAAGGAGATTGTGTGCGGTATGTAATCCGTCACACACAATCTTACAGGGGGAGCTTTCATGGTCCTAGAACGAAGTTTGCTGGCTTGTGTGTGTGTTGTAAGAACTGACAAGCTGTGAGGGAAAGATCAAGATTTGCTGGATGTATTGGTTTGCAGAGAGCAAGACAAGAAAGGGGCCACTGATGAGAATGGATTGTGAAGCCTGTAGACCAGAAAGGATACAGTTAAGATCTGGGAAAGGAAAGGAAACCTGGAAGTTAGGTAAGACCAGAACAGGAGAGTGGAGAGTTTGGTCCTGGGTCTGACCTGAAACTGCCACCCTCTTGGGTGTGGCCAGTGTAGTGGAGCTACCCATAGCAGGGTAGTTTCTGCAAAATGCCACATAATAATCACTCTGGGGAATGGGCAGGGGCAAATACAGGGTGCCTTAAAACCCTAGCTGCCGCCGCCTTGTGGGTTACCCATTGGGAAAAGGCTAGGGGGAGCATACCCCGACAGAAAAACCCTTGGTGAAGACCAAGGAAAAGAGACATGTGGCAGAAATACACCTTGGTGCCACATCGAGAGGAGAGCGTGAGAATGAAATTTTAGAAATAATTGCTTTATAGCCGAAAGAAATATAGCAACCTTGAAAAAGAGTTGTAACTTGATCTCAGAGAGTGTTTGAGGTGGTTAAGTAAAATACCTTCTATTGCTGGTCCCATAAGAAGTCAGTAGCAAAGAAAATTAACCCCTGTGCTGGAAACTGTGTGAATGTTTGTAACAGAAATAGAGCCTAAGGAGCCTAATGAGTGAGTGGCTTTGTAAAGACTGTTAAGGTGTTGGTGCAAAATAGAGAATGTGAGCAGTGTGGTATGTTTGCTCTGCATGTGTATTGCAAGGCTGAGAAATTTCTGGAAGTGTAGGTATCTGTAATCTCATTGGTAAAGGGGTTGAGAAATAGTTTGGGGTTTTTTTTTACCTCCCCTCACTTTCCAGAAATAGTGTGAATCTTTTAGAGAGGGAAGTGTTAACAGCTTATTAAGACAAAAAAGATGATTCTAAAAACTCAGTGTTAGCTATTAAGGCTCTTACTGTAATTGATGGAGTTAATCAAGACAAGTAAATGAAGGCATTTCTTCAGGCTCAGGCAGAAAGAATTACATGTGGTAGGATACAGGCATGTGTTTTAAATGAGAAATCAAACTTTCTCCCCCACAAAGGCAGTGTAAATATTAACTAGAGGCTGAAATAAACTATCTACTATGAGTTATAATAGATGGTTTAATTTAGGAAATGATAGTATAGATGTTTAATATGTATAGTTCCCCAATTTTGGTCTGTTTTGAGGGAAAACAAGAAAACCTGAAAACTGACAATAAACTTCAGAGCCTTAAATGCAGTAACAACTGTTATAGCTCCTGGTATAACAAAATACTCTGAAATTCCAGCAGCTATAGCAGGAGGGGTAAAATGATTTTTAATACTGAATTTGGCTAATATAATATTTTGGTTATTTCATTGGCATAATTTGGAATTGATATTCATGGGAACAATAGTATTGTTTTATCCAAATACCTTAAAGATTTTATAATGTCCCAGCAATAAAGATATGGAAAAAGATTTTTAAATAAAAATTCAGGGGGGAAAATTGTCCCTCTAAAAAAGGAAAAAATATTTTTAAAATGACAATTTGGTTAAAGTGTAGCAAGGGTATTGGCATCCCTTCATCTCACATTTGGGAAAAAAAATTGTAAGGGTCCCAATTTCAATTTCCAAAATGGTGCAATGAACCATTGAAAATGGTAAAATAAATGTAAACAACTCTTATAACTTGATATTTATGTATGTATGCAAGAAAAACACCCCAAGAATTGTGCATTGTTCCTGCATGTCAGCATTGTAAATGTGTAAATATGAATAATGTTTTACTGCAAGGAGTTTTCCTTGGCATGTTTGTGTGTTTTCTTTTGCAGAAACCATAGTGTAAGATTCAATCTAATAGCAAAGGTGACTGAAAGACTATGAGGCCTCATTACCATCAACAGCATTTTTTTCACCTAAGCTATGGTTTTATCATCCCAGCAAAAATTGTTTTGTCTGTCTGTTTTGTATTGTTTGTCCTGTTGTGGTTTGTTTGGTTTGTTTTAAGTTGTCAAAAGTTCAAATGTATATAAATATCATAAACATGTGATAAAAATCATTGGTAATACTCTCTCTAAAAATTGAATTTGTCTGTGGATCCCAGACCAGGACACTTTTCACCGAGTTTGGACAGGAAAGCTATTCTAATCTTTGAAACAAAGAACAGCAATTCATATGAAAGGTTTAAGTTGTAAAGTTTACTTGTTTAGCAAAATGGCATTTATTAAAAAAGTAATATGTGTATGTTTAGTAAATAACCTGATGAAATGTTTTTAAGGCTATAAAGGAAATCTTATTTGTATTTAGATACTATTTATAACACTAATATAACAGAATGTGTGTGAAAACTGCATTAACCTATTGTTTTACAGGAAAGGCAAGAGTTGATAAACCTAGTACATCAGTATTTGTATAAAGTAAAGGTAACTCTTTATTGATTAAAGCAAAATACAGAATGGATGGGCATGTAAAATGATGTGAAACCCTAGACAGCTAATTATGTCCAATGTGCAAAAGAAAAGGCCCGACCTTCTGAGTCCCAATCAATATTTCATCAAAGGAGGGGAGGCCCATGGAGTAAGTTAAAAATAGATTTCATTAATAAATTGCCTTTAATTATACAATAACTGTTTGTGAATGCACCCACCTGGCTTTGAATGCCCGCTCACATGCTGCCTTGACCCAAACTGTAGACAGCGTGCATTCCCTGGCTTCATGGATCCCCAAGGTGGGCTTCGGTTATCCCTCTGGCCTCCCTCGAACTCTCCTGCCATACCTTTGAATGTTACACCAGTGTGGGGGGGTAGCCTTGAAAGACCTCTCAGGGGTGGCCACTCCACTCACCGGATGTTCATGGAGCTCCACTTCCCCTACACCTTAACCTTACACCAGCCTATGGCGGGACATCAGGTCTTGAAACAGCCGCCCCTCCAGTGTGGATGTTCCTCATGCGTGCTCTATGGTATCACCGCGTCCTTGTGCCTTAGACTGTATCCCCCTTGCTCCTTGGGGAAGAATAGTCGGGCAGCTTGGGCCTGGTCGGCTCTATTCCTGGGGCCAGTGTGGGTGTCCCTGTTAGGCAGGAGTAAAGAAAACAAAATGAAGAAAAGAAGAAAAAGAAAAACCCAAAAGGGCCTTCCAGTCCAGCATCCTACTGGCTGGCTCTCCCAGCCCTCCTGCCCGTACTTGGCAGTGCCCCTTTGATGCTGCTGCCTTGGGGTCCCCCTTCCCTTTTCATCCCCAGCCTGGCTCCCCAACCTGGTACCTGGGAGTGACTGGGTGGGGGAACTTCTGTTCCCTCGGGGTCAGCCTCAGCCTCTTCCTCCAGGTCACTGTTCCTATTGTGCCGCCGTTCGGCATCTCCACTGCCGTGCTTCCCCAGCGGTATTAGGGGTGAGTGACCCCAGATGCTCCTCCCATTCTGGGGCTCGATCTTGCTACCCAAGATGAGAGGAGTCCTTGCAGCCTCTGCTGCTGCCTGCTGTCTGGGAGATCCTAGTTCGCGTTGGATCCGTCCATTGCCAGCGCGGAGAGCCTCTGCCTCCTCACTCGTAACTATTTTACATCAAGGTTCAGAAATTCTGAGAGTATCTGAACAAGCTAGACAAATGATGATACACCACTGGTATGATATTTTCAAGGGATGGTCACCATCACAGCCGGCAGTCCTAAATGTTATGTTACATCCTATTATCATCTTTTCTATACTAACTGGAATAATGCTGATTGTAATGTGTTGTTGGATGAAACAAATGCATTTTTAATTCAAATCACATACCTTAACTGCTTTATAAAATATAGCTTTGCAAAAATTATAGAGTGATCCATTCAAACCAAAATATTTTAAAGGATCAAGAAAGGGAATGTTATGCACATCGACTTTTTTGCCTATTGCTTTTAATCTTATGTATTTTCTTAAGTTTTGCATTGCCTTAAGAAACTCCATTTTGTATTACCCCGTAGCTTGACATAAGTGTTCGACCTTTGTATGCTGTATGTATGAGAGAATGGGTGAGTGTGTGTCTGTGAAAAAGGAAAACATCAGCTGGTGACTGCCTGAAGAATGCAGACAGATAAAAGACCAAAACAAGAAGAATCTACCCCAGAATAGTGAGAGAACAATGGCAATTGACCTTCAAGGAAGAACATAGTGATAACATAGCAAAAGCCCTGAGGATTGTGTGAATTGACAAAGCTATAAAAGACAGGGTGAGACATATCAATTTTGGGTCTTGCTCTGCATATTATCCTGGAGCATTGGTTTATCTGACAAGATCGACTGACAGGAGCCTGGCTCCCTACTCATGATCAACTTGGCTGGCCACTAAATTAATCCGAGTATTGATAGTGTGTGTGTGTGGGGGGGGGGGTGGGGGGGTGGGTGTATTAAGTGCTTAATCAATACACACAGCATCTTGAATTATCCTCCCTTATAAGGTCTCACTTGTGATTTGAGCAATTGGCAATTTGTGTAACAGCAGCAGTGGGCAACCTGATTGGCTGTTGGGGGTCACGCACTCCCCGCGCAGCCTTTGGCAAGCTCCCAGGTGAGAGAGAGAGAGAGTGGCACCAGCAGGCTGGGGAGCAGAGGCTGCAGGTCCAGAGTGTAGGACACCGGCAGGGATGCCGGGCAGGGGAGGGCAGGAACTGTGGGTAGGGGATGAGGGGGTACTGCCAGGGCTGGGAGGGAGTCAGGGGACTGCACATCAGGAGTGAGGGGCACGGGGGACAGGAGGGGTGACTGTGGGTTGGGTGTGCTGTGCACTGGCAGTGCCAGGGGGATGCGAGTTGGGAGTGAGGGGCACCAGCAGTGCTGGGGGGCAGGGGGCTGCGGGTCTGGAGTAAGGGGCATGAGGGACAGGATGGGTGACTGTGGATTGGGTGTCCAGGGCACTGGCAGCACGAGGGGGCTGTGGGTTGGGAGTGAGGGGCACCAGCAGGGAGTGGGGGGGCAGGATACTGCTGTTTAGGAGTGAGGGGCACTGGCAGAGCTGAGGTCAGTAAGGGGCAGCAACAGGGCTTGGGGGGGAGTGGCTTGTCAGTGAGGGGCAACAGAATGGGCAGAGGCAGGGCATTGCCCCTCCCCATCATATTCCCCCTGCCCCCACCCTCCGCCTGTGACAGGTGTCCTCTTTTTTGGACCAAGAAATATGGTAACCCTGGTTTAGGATCATCTCTAATAGGAGTTATGTTATCCCCATTTCCCTTGTTTTAGCATTTTTGTTAATTACTCCAACAGAAAACAGATGGAAATATCAAATGGGAACTTATGTGAAAAACCAGGGTCTAATTATGGCAACCAGAAATGACACATCTATTTATTTTCATTATACAATCTCATAAAACACAAGGTAGGATAGATGTCCTTGATAAAGTAATCAACCTAACAAATGGGCAAGCAACTTGTATGATGTCTCAATACCTCAGTCACCAGTAGTACAGTGATCTCTTATCTTTATAGCAAAGGAATAAAGCAATACACAAAAACCAGGAAATGCTACCTTGAAACATAAAGCTAGTATAGTACATATAAAAAGATATATTTTACAATAATGGCACTCTCTACTGTTGCTATAAAGAAAAGGAAAGGAAATTATAGAGGGAAGAAGTTGAAACAGTTGATTTTTCAAAATAAAAGTTTCAAAAAATTAATCAAATGTGATTTAAAATTCTGTATCTAATATGTAACAATGCTGTTTTCAAACTTAAGTTTAAATCCCTTTTGCATATATTGAACAACAATTTATTTATATATAAAAATATTAATATATGTGCACAGATAGCTAAAGCAATGGTAAATTTCCTCCAGTGATAAATTAAAAGTACCATAAACAAATGTAGACTACATTTCTGAACTGTGGCCTGTAGCAGATATATCAAACTCTGATCATGCAGTCAATTACACACAGGCTGAACATGACTCAGTAAAGTCCCTAAGTTTATTCCATAGCTATTAATAACAATGACAGCACTTAAGGCCTTAACCAAACCCCAGTGAACCCAGTGGATTTCTTTCCATTGAGTTCAGTGGGTTTTAGAACAGGCCCTTTTACAGCATTTTACATTCCAAACTCAAGCAAATATATGAAGAAACTATATATAAACCAGGTATTCCACTGGAAGGAGGGAAAACATGGCAGTTATTTAGCATGCCATTTTTTTGCTAGTGTATCCTTGCTGATTTATATTATTTGTTCCTGAATATTTCACGTATGTGGAGTAGTTTGGAACAGCGGAGACAGTGAATAGTGCTTGTGAGTATGTGCCCTAACAGTGTAGAAGAAGCCTAGACAAACCGGTCATTCTGGAAAAATTATCCACTGCAGCCCAAATGAGTGTCAGCAACCAAATACTTAACTTTTTCCTTTTAAAAAGATGGTATTTTAACTAATTATTGTTGCTGTTGCTTTTATTCTTTTTCTGGACTTTTATCATCATTTTTTTTACTTTCTTTCCCTCTGTCTATATTCAAAATACCAGCTAAAATCTCCAGTGAGTACTAAGTATTCTTACTTAAAACATAATGAGTCCCTAAAAAGGTACAACTTTCATTTTATTCAGTAGACAGCAAACCAATAACATAGTATAGTTTTTTCAGGACTAAAGCAATGAAATCATAGACATCCATGAGTCAGCTGCAAAATCAAACCATTCAGTGTACTGCTATGTTTAATCTATATTAACAGCAATATCTGAAACCCTGCAAGATAAGTTAATAAAGAGTGCATACAACATGCACTGCTAACCAACTTAAATAAACGTAACAGTGGTGCCTTAGAAGAATCACCAGTTCAACACCAAAACCAGCTGAAAAGCATTTTTCATAAATGTGTTCCTAATGTTTTTATAGCTCCAATACTTTATATATAAAATACTTAAACATTCATTGGAGCAGGGACTGGAACCCCAAAGGATCCCTAAACCACTAGGCTATAAAGCCATGGGTGCACACTCTTTTGACACAAGGAATATTAACTGAATCTATGCAAAATGGAACAGCTTCATTGAGAGAAGCTTATATCCTAGTGACACAGAACATGGATGATCTAGGTTCAGGCAATGGAGGGACTAAACCCCTGGCTATCCCATGCTCTAATCATTGAGTTATTAGGCAAGAGGGATACCCACTGTCACTTTTGTTCTATGTGGAGCTCATAAGTGGTATGTTCTGAGAGGGTCCATCAGATTTGTCCTTGTAGATGAGTTAAGTGAAGGAAGCCTGAGAGGGCCTGGATTTCTACTAGCCAGTCAGCATCATCATGACTGACACAGTTCTGAGTATGACCACAGCAGATATTTAGATGCCAAGAAAAAATATATTGGTGAAAACTGAAGCACCCATGGACTTTAGGTGCCTACAACCGAGTTAGAAATTTTGAGGATATATATTTTGGATTGAGGCACATACGGGAGGGTACAGTTGGACTTACATGGTTTAGTTTTTTTTGTAGAGCTAACTCTATTCTTTGATCCAAATGACTTAAATGGATGAAGAATTTATGGTATTCACTGGCAGTTTATTTTGAGGTAAAAACAAAATTTGTGAGGTTTGAATTAATATCCTGGAAGACAAACCAATGCTCTAATTCCTTGTATTTATTACTGTCAAAACTGGGGGTGTCAAACTCAACCAACTGCCTTTGCCAGATCTGGGCTGTGGGCCTGGAAGATCTGGACCTGGCAATGGCAGTGGGGTGAGCAGTGCCAGTGGGCAGGGGTTAATGCAGCTATTCCTTGACCCCCACACTGCTGCTGCTACATATTCCCAATGGGACTCTGTAGCTGGGACTGTGGAGGCACATCTCGTCCTTACTCACCCTGCTCCTGAATTCTCAGCTTTCTGAGACCCCACGGGCCTGGCAAAATGTCTCTATACACTATTCTTTGATGACCCTGGGCTATACAGTAAGCACCTAGATAAAATTGATGCAAAAAACATTTAGGCCAGGTACAGACATCACACTTTTACCAGTATAAGTGATTGGAAACTGGTCTATACCCATAACAGAACAGAAGTTTGGCACACATAGACTGGTTTAAAAATGGCAGAACACAGTCTAATATTCTCCCTTCCCTCACCGCAGCAAAGGGCAAATGTGTGTTCTGTTTCTTATCAATCTAAACTATGCCATTTACAGGAAATGGTGTAACTTAGATTGATTCTGCCTTGGGCATATTAAATGTGTGTACCTAGCCTCAGGAGTCTTTTACTGGCCTGGCAGAGAAGAGCTCTTAACACAGAGTGCTATGGCATGTAAGGCTATGTGAACAGAGCCCAAATAGCTGACTGTTCAGGTCACTGGAACAGAGGCATTACTAGGACTTTTGGCACCCTGGATTGGGGAGAGGGGAGTAGGGTGCTGAACACCAGTGAGTGGGGGCACTGAGTGCTGGAGCATCTTAACACTTGAAACACCACCTAAATTGGCACTGGGCTAGTTATCCTATTGTCTGCTTTTAGTTACATGACTGCTATTTTGAAAACAAAATTTAAAAAATATTTTTTGTTTTGGGTTGAGCAGAAATAAAACTTTTTCAAATGGTACAGTCATTGTTTGACCTTGAGTGAATACACTGTTTCATTTTTGAGGGTACAAACTGTGTTTATTTTTTGTAATTTCAAATGGAGTTTGTAATTTCAAATTGTAATTGTATTTTCAAATTTGTAATTTCAAATTGAAAAATCAAACAGTTTTGTGTAGGAAATGTCAGATTTTTTTCAGTCATAATTTGCCAAGATTGACAAATGCAGAAAATGTTTTGGCTGGCCTGAATTTGTATTTTTCAGGAAAGGAAATGTTTAGTTGAAAAATTTCACTTAGCTGTAATGCTATGCATTAAGGCAGTGATTCACAATATTTTTAGACTCAGAGCAGCCCTTTGAAAATGCCACCTCTTTGCTTTTATTTCTTTACTGCAAAAATAAAATAGAACAATTTTTCTGTTACAAAAAAACTAAAAGAAACCACAACAGGTCATAATATTTTGAAATCCATGAGTATATCTTGTATCATTGGTAGGTGTTTGCACACCTCACAGCACTAATATTGTATGGTATACCATAGCACTCTTTAAAGTATCTTGTGGAACCTCAGGGTACCATTGCACCCTAGTTGAGAATCACTTTATTATGAGGAATAATTCAGTAATGGGCTGTTAATTCATGCTTTATTCAAGTCTTTTTGCCTAAGGGACTCAACACCCCCCTCCCCCCCCACATTTTGAACATTTAAATTGCCAGTTTTCTTTAGCAGTCCTTTATATTGAGCAAAGGCATTTTTATACATGCAAGCGCAACAGCACTGGGCACTTTGGAAAGCACCTGCTGCTGTGATGCTTGCAGTTTATAAGCAGTGAAATGCGCATCCGCGCTGAGAAAATGGTGGTGGTGGTATGCATTTGAAATAAAACTTATAGCAGGTGCTTTAGTTAAAAAGTAAACTACCACCATTTTTTGCATGCAGACACACCTTTTGCCGCTTATACAAGTGCACATGACAGCATGTGTCAGCTCGTGTGCAAAGCAGACTCAGACTCAATTAATTGAGTCTGCTCCAAAGCAGCTGATCCCCGACGCATCATGGGACTAAAAAGTATATTTATACATAAAGTACATACAATCTAGACTGTACCAAGGTTCACTATAGTGCAGGGGTGGGCAAAATCTGGCCCCCCAGCCCATTCTATATGGGCCATGGGGCCCCTAAAAATTTTAGTAAATTAATATTTATTTGCTCCTGACTGCCTGTCAAAGATGACATGAGAAGGGGCAGTAGGACCTAGGGGGAGCCAACAGCAGGACTGAGCAGCCCAGCCCCACCTCCCCCAACAGCCATTTCCCTGCTTTCATACCCCTATACTACTCCAGCACCATGTGGCTCCTGGCTGTATTGCCATACTGAGGAGCATGGGGCCTGTGCCAACACCCCGGGGCCAGTAGTGGGAGGGTGTGTGTGTGTGTGTGTGTGTGTGTGTGTGTGTGTGTGTGTGTCTAGATGGGCAGAGTGTGTGTGTGTTCATAGGGTGAGTCCCATATGCATACCCCACCATACACATGCACCCATACCCCCCTCGTCCCATATGCATACCCCCCCATACACATGCCCCCATCCCCCCCTCACACTGCCATACACGCAGACCCCCACACCCACACCCTTCACACACAAAGCACCCCACAAACCCACCCATAACCCAAATATACACACACACCCACATACTCTGTCACCCCACCACCACATCCCCCACAGATACACCCACACCCTCCCACACACCCCACATACCCACAGCTCCCCACAAACCTATATCCACCTCCCCGCACAACATACAAGAGTAAGACTTCATTTTAAGCTATTGTGCAATCACCTCTATGCATGGGTGACTGGTGCCTCCTGGGGGGGTTCCCTCCGTGTCCGATTGCACCGAGCTGGGAGGGCGGGGGGCATGGCTGGTTGTGCATGCCAATCCGGAAGCAGTGTTCCCTCTAACCTGGCTCTAAGAGGGAATGCTGCCCAGAAGTGCCAGCGGCACTTCTCCTGGAGCCTCCACTCCCCAACCGGCACTCTCAGAGGGGCCACCAGCCCGCCTAGTCCACTGCCTAAGTAGGGCATGATGCTGCAACAGGGTGCACCAGCACTCTCAGGGGGTGCACATGCAACCCCATGCATCCACTACATGTCACCACTACCTCTATGTATACTATGCAAACACATGTAAATCAGGACAAAAATATTTTTTGAAATCAAATTAATGAATGTTGCAGACACTCACTTTTTAGAATATAGTTCAGTATTTTTCTGGTTCTGAGATGGCAAAACCCCTTGCTGAAAGGAGTACTTCCAGGGGCAAGGGGAGGAACTTCTTGTAGCAAAAGTCAGGGGTTAGGGAATGGGACTTCCGGTCACAAGATGGCGATCAGGGGGCAGGGCACCTGTCAAGGGGTGGGACTACCTATGTGGCCCTTGACAGCTTGCCAAAACTTGGTAAGCGGCCCTCCACCCGAAATAATTGCCCGCCCCTACTATAGTGTAACTGTAGTCATAGATTTCATAGACATTAGGGCTAGAAGGGACCTTGGAAGATCACTGAGTCTAGCCCACTGCCCCAAGGGCAGGAAGTCAGCTAGGATCAAAGAATCCCAGCAAGATAAGTGTCCAAATGTTTCTTAAAAGAGTCCAGAGTAGGTGCTTGCACCACCTCTGGAGGGAGCCTATTTCAGGCTTTGAGGACTTGGACAGTAAAGAAATGTTTCCTTATGTCCAGCCTAAAACAGTCTTGGTAGAATTTGTGACCATTGGACCTTGTTATCACTTGGGGTGCTCTGGTGAACAGGCATTTCCCCAGATCCTGATGCACACTCCTGATGTACTTATACGCTGCCACCAGGTCACTTCCGAGCCTGTGCTTTTCCAGGCTGAAGAGTCCCATGGCTCACAGCCTCTATTCATAAGGCCTATTGTCTTGCCCTCTGATCATGTGCATAGCTCTCCTCTGGACTCTCTCAAGCTTCTCCACACCCTTCTTGAATTGTGGAGCTTAGAATTGGATGCAGTACTCCAGTTGCCGCCTCACCAAGGCCGAGTACAGCGGGGGCATGACATCCTGAGATTTACTTGAGAAGCATCTATGGATGCAAGCCAGAGTTTGGCTTGCTTTAGCAGCTGAGACATCACATTGATGGCTCATGTTCATCTTGTGGTTGATCATGACCCCTGAGTCTATTTCAGCCACAGTGCTAGCGAGCGTAGCACTGCTGAACTTATAAGTGTGCTGCGGGGTTTTTTTCCCCAAGGTGGAGTATCTTGCTTTTGTCGGTATTGAATATCATTAAGTTTGTATCCACCCACTTTTTAAGCCTATCCAGGTCAGCCCAGATCACCAGCCTATCCTCAGGTGTGGATGCTCTCCCCCAAAGTTTAGGGTCATCAGCAAACTTGGCCAGCCCGCTTCTGACACCAGTATCCACATTGTTAATAAAGATGTTAAAGAAAACAAGTCCAAGGACGGAGCCTTGGGGGACACCACTGGTCATGGAGTGCCATGATGATTCACTTCCATCAACTACCACTCTCTGGGTCTGGCCTCAGAGCCAATTCCACAGCCATTGGACTGTGATGTAGTCAAGGCCACAGTTGGCCAATTTTTCCATGAGGACACCAGATTAAAGGCTTTCTTAAAGTCCAGATATATAATGTCAATCTCTTCTCCTTTGTCCAGGTGATATGTCACCTGGTCGTAGAAGGAGATGAGATTGGTCCGGCAAGACATACCCGCAACAAACCCGTGCTGGCTGTCCCTCATGATGTTGCATTAGCCAGTTTGTCAAGAGTAGTCTCTTAGATAATTGTTTCCAGAATCTTTCCAGGGATTGAGGTCAAGCTGATTGGCCTGTAGTCCCCCAAATCTACTTTTCTCCCTTTCTTCAAGATGGGCACCACAATGGCCTACTTCCAATATTCAGGTACTTCACATGAGTGCCAGGAGTTTTTGAATAACTTTGTCAGTGGCTGGGCTATGATTCCTACCAGCTCCTTAAGTACTCTGGAGTCCAATCTGTCAGGACTCACTGACTTGAAGGTGTCCAGCCTCTGAAGGTGTTCCTTTACAAAGTTTACACCAATGCTGGGTATACATTCACCCTCACCCTGGTCATCCTGCATCATGCTAGGCAGGTTGGTCCCTTTGGGTTGATGAAAAACCGACACAAAGTACCCATTAAGCAGGTTGACCTTTTCCTGGGTTTTGGTTGTCAGTTGTCCCATTTGGTTTAGCAGGGGTCTAATGTTACCCTTGCTTTTCTTTGGACTCCCCACATATCTGACAAAGGACTTTTTAATGTTCTTGATACATGTAGCCAGGTGGAGTTCGGCTGCAGCCTTGGCTTTCCTGGTTCGCTCCCTACAGGTATGGACCAGTGCAGAATACTCCTCCTTTGTGGCGATTCCTATCTTCCATCCATTATAAGCCTCTCTTTTTTGGTGTAGGAGGTCCACAAGTTCCCTGTTGAGCCAAGAGGGTTGCTGTGTCCTTTTGCTACCTTTGCTCTGAGATGGGATGGACATCCCTTGTGCTTTCAGGATCATTCCCTTAAGGCACAATCACTCTTCTTGGACTCCTCTACCTGTCGAGTCATGGTCCCTTAGGGCCTGAGCTTATCAAAGTCAGCTTTCCTAAAGTCAAGGACTTCTGCATTGCTGACTGACTTGCCAGGTTTACGATGGATAGTAAAACTGATCAGCTCGTAGTCACTGTCTCTCGACTTTCATTCGATTTTTAGGTTGCTGACTAGATCATCCCCTTTAGCCAGTTCTATAAAAAGAATAATTCCATTGGACAAATAAATCTCCATGTTTTAGTTTATGTCAACACAATATACTATGACTATTTTCTTTAATGACTATCAGTTACAACACAAAATCTGGCACAGGAATCAGGTTCCCATTCAGCAAAGTGTTAAAAATGCTATCCACACTGTCAGTGCACACAGTCTAGCCCTGAAAAGTGCCCTCTGTTCCTGTCAAACTTGGTGAAAGTTGAGGATATTAAGGAACCTCACAGGTTTGGGTATAAACCTGCTGATTGGGTCTCACATCACAAGAATGTCCAGACAGTGCATAAGCTAAAAAAAATCTAGAAACAATAATGATGTTTGGAGATCAGTAACTGCAGCAGCATTTTCTGCTCCCATACAGTGAAATGAATACTTTCATCCCTGCTAAGCTATCTGCACCTGATCTCCTCTTTATGCTCATTACATTCACTTCCTATTCTGCTTTTAAAGCTCTGCTGTTCACAGGCATTATTCTTTGGGAATATCAAGTCAGTCAAGATGCTGGAATCTTGTGTCTCTTTTCACAGTCTGACGAGATGTCATTTTTATCTAGTTTGCTTACTGTTTGTACTGTACACATGTCCACAAATATAAATAAGTACATGTATGTACACATGCATACATGCATGCACACACACACCTCACAGTGGAAACATAAAAACTGACTTGGGAAAAATCCAAGTTTCTCTTACATTCATGCATTTCAGAACCAGATTAATTTACTGAATAGCATTCACCCTCTCTTCTGAGAAATGACATATATTACTAAAAACGCAAATCAACTTGAGCAGAATTTTGAGGACAATCAAAGAGTGACTGAGGTTGTTGGGAACAGCAGAGAGAATGGCATGGCAGCAGGAGTTGGGGTGCAGGGTGCTGCTACTCTGATGTCTTGGTAATAAGAGTACTGTGGGGGAGGTAAGCGTGTTTCCTTAAGTAACAGCTCAGAATTCAGTCTGAAATACAGTCTCAGTGTTTCTGCTACATGGGATTTTTGCCAAGCAAAGGGGCAATGGAACCTTTGATTGCAACTACATAACTGGACCTAGTCCAGGCTGAAGCCCTTGGCCACTGCACCCACCGGTTTTATGGCTTAGGTTAGCGTTGACATCATCAGCTTTAGATTAGCCAGTTTCCTATACAGAATTTTTGCCCTTTCAAATACACAATCCTACATACACTGGAATCTTGGAAACATGCAAATGTCCTTTTCACAGACTACATGACCATATTTTCAACACGTACAGTATTTCCAGGATAGTTTTGGTATTATGACACTTGGCTCACTTTTACAATACTGCATAGTGGCCCAGCGAGCTGGAGCCTTGCAATTGCATGGCTTTTTTTCTGCTTAACTCAATGTTCTTTTCCATGTTTTGCAAACTTTTCCAGTAGCATGATTTCGTCCCAAGTGAGTACTTTAGCATTGCATATATAGTGCTCAAACAATAAGTTATAATACAATGTAAATAACTATACAATTAGATGCTGAATCTACCCCAACTCAAGACACTGACAAAGTGTCGATCAACTCAACTGGTGCAGGTGCAAGCTCTAAAAGGACAGGAATCCTGTGGCAATAACAACATGCCAACAACTTGTACAACTTGTCATTAGAACTTTGGTGCACCAAAAAGCACCAAGCAGTAAAATATATGAAAGGCAAAATGATCTGCTGCCAACATGTTAGCAAAAAAAACAGTGATAAGGACTGTAGAATTTCTCCATTTAGTTTTCCATCAAAACATAGATGGTATGCCATGATCATAAGAAAAGAATCCTACTTGGGAAACAGACTGTTGCTCTAGGCCTTTGGCTGGAAATATTTAAATTTTATTCCCAAAAACATACAGGGTCAAATTCATTGGTGCATGAGGAAAAATAAATTACAACTGCATCAGTGGGGCCACTTGCATCCTCTCTTCCTTTGAGAGAAGGATTAGTACCTGCTGTCCTTCCCCTGCATCGTCACTAGAGTTTTACATAACAATCAAATTCCATTGGAGTCCTCCTAATAGAAGCTACATCAGTACATGGCTCTACTGCCCAAGCCAGGCTATATCCTTTTTCTGCTTCAAGTTGTTTTAGTAAGTAGACTTCCATCACCCCCTCAGGTAGGAACCAGCATTTAATTCCTACTTATCCTAGATGGGGTACATAAGGCTGAATTATACCTCTTCTTCTGTGGGAACAGATGTGTAAAGAACATTCTATTATTCTATAGATATGATATTTTCTTTATGAAGCAAAAGTGTTGAACCGGAATGGTAGCACATCTGAGGCAGTTATTTTCCTGCTCCTGAAGAAGCCCTTTATGGTTAGCATTACCTATGTTCTTTACAAGGTTGCCAGCTGATAATGCTGAGTTCTGTCTGTTCTCATCACATTGCCCAGGGGTAAGCTTGGAAACTGGATTCCTTTCTCACTCGGTTAAGGGAAAGAAAAGCCAGGGGGCAAGGCTCCAGATATCTTTAGCTATTTATTATGAAGGAACAGCTTGCCAGCCCCTTCAAAATTGTTTCCTATTTCTCTCATTGTACCCTGCCTAGCCTCCTAGTTTTTCTGCTATGAGCATTGCTGACCTATTCTCTCATCCCTTTGTGCTGGTCAAACCTCCAAACATTTGCTACATACATATTTCTTTCCTCAAGTGACATTTTAATTCATCTGGACATACCTGATTTATAAAAGGAGATGGGAGAACAGATGCCGGCTCAGCCAGCTGCAATACCAGACACTTCTACACTAAAGAGCTTGTTCTAGAAGTGTCTCTGGAGTCCCAGTTCCATGATACAACAACAGACTGGACCTACCTGCTAACGCAACATAATTTATATTGGAAGAAATGGCACAACTATATTATATAGAATATATTATTCTTTCTTCTCTGACTGGAGATGTGACGCACATAGCAGCGATCCAACATTTTCATCTCTTTGTTTCAAAGCACAGATTTTACCATTGGTCAGAGCACTAAGGTTAGGCTAACATTCTCAAACTGGGGTACCTAAGGTTAGATTTATATATCTATAAATAGGCAACTAAATAGAAAAAAAAACACTTGCTTCCAGAAATGCTGAGTATCTGCAGCTCCCATTGACATCAATAAGATTTGTGGCACTCAGCTCTTTTATGGAAATTTGGCCACTTATGCTTAAATGCCTGAAGATGGATTTAGGAAACTAATTTTAAAAGCCCAGGTCTTAAGTGAATCCTGGTCACCCCTGATTTCTCTCAAGCAGACACCCTCAAGAACAATGGAGGCCGAGGTCTCAGGAAGGGCTGCTATGAGCAACCCCAAAGTGGTCTCACTACCATATTTCTAAGTTTGGAGAATTGAAACAGGAGTAGGTGGGTAGGATGTGCTCAAGGGCATCCCTGCTGGGACACGATGCTGTTATAGGCCCAGAGCCCCTACTGTATATTTATTCCAATAGAGTAATAGAATTGCTACTATGTTTGCACCAACCTTCAAATTGCTCATAGAATCATACAGAGGTGGATTTTTTCCCAGTTTATATATTCAATACAGGCTTATTCTTTACAACGTATGGTGAAAGCCACACTGAGATTCACAGCTTTGTTATTACTCATTAAAAACATATGGAACTATATGAGATGCTTTATTGTGCAGTAGGCCAATTTACTGGGCAGTAAGTGTCACTGTCTACATGTGCAGACACTTACTGTGCAGTAAATTGGTCTACTCCCCAGTTAATTTGCTACCTGCAGGCAAATGCAGGTAGCAAATTAACTGAGTACGTTAGTCAGCTGACTGGGAGCAAATTTGTTCCCAGTCAGCTGGGCAGCAGGGGGTGGGAAATTGTTCCCTACCCCTGGGAGCTGCCTGCTACCGAGGCAGGCTCTGGTGGTGGAACCTGGACTGGGACAGTATTCCCTTGCTCCAGCAGCAGGGAGCTCCTGGCCCCCGTTCTGCATTGAGCATTGCATTCTAGTTCAGCTGCTTCCTCCATTCCTACAACCAGAGTGGCTCTTATTTTTAATCCTCAGAACAATTAACAGGCACTCAGTAAGTCTCTCTTGGTGCATTTACAAGTGCCCCCGACAGTTCTGGCGGTGCATGGGTTGTTTCCGACCCTACTGTGCAGCAGCGTCGGCAAACGGTTCATGTCTGCCAACACTACGTCGCTGTGGCTTGTTGCTACGGTGACATAGTGTCTCATGTAGATGATCCCACTGGCTGCTTCTTACCCCCCATGCACCCTTTCAAAGGAAATATTTCAATCTTCTTTAAAAATATACTATAAATTAATATTTTTAAGATCAGAAGGCCCAGTATATTTATCTAGTTTGACATACATCATAACAAAAGGCATCTCTCTACAAACTTACATTGTCTCCTTTTCCCCAATGTCTGAATATCTTATAATCAGGGATTTGGGTTTTCCATTTGGCATGGGAAAATGTGGTAAAATGTGGATTTTCTCATTTTAAGGAGAAAAATAAGGAGAAAAATGTGGGAAACAGCAGGCTTCCCCTTGCAGGCTGGTAGAGTTCCAGCCTGCAAGGAGCTGGGGGGAGTGGGAGAAGGGCAATCAGACAGGGGGTGCCACATGCATGTGCGCACACACACAAGCACATGGCAGCCAAGCAGCATGGAGAGCAGCTCCTGTAGTTCCCCACATAGTAGGAGCTGCCAAGTGGGAAGTGGGAAGAGAGCTGCCAAGTGCCAAGTGGGAAGAGAGCACCTCGCCATGGAGGCGTGGAGCTCACAGCAGCAGC
>NW_005841961.1:110852-119129 GCF_000455745.1 Alligator sinensis | reverse complement strand
GCTGAACCAGGTCCCGCCTGCTGACCATGGAGGTGCCGGGGGGAAGGGGACAGCAGAGGAGGGAACCCTGAGCCCGCAGCCACCAACCTGCATCTACCCCATCTCACGGGCTCTGCTCCAGCTGTGCAGTTGACGGGGGAAGGGGAGCTGGGTTCCATGCTCTGCTCAGGTTGCAGCACTCGGTGCCTCCACTGGGCAGCAGCCAGGGCAAAGGCACTGCTGGGGGACGGAGCGGGGCAGAGGGCTGTGGACCTGGGTCACTGGCCCCATAGCCCTGGCAGCTGGGGGCCCCCTCTGGCAGGGCTGGGAGGGCCAGGGGGCTGTGGATGGGGAGTAAGGGGCACCAGCAGGGCCAGGGGGCTGTGGGTTGGGAGTGAGGGGCAACACTAGGGCTGAGAGGGGCCATGAGAGGAGAGTAGGGGGCACTTGCAGGGCCTAGGAGGCTGTGGGTGAAGAGTGAGGGGCCCCAGTAGGGCTGGGGGCTATGGGTTAGGAGTGAGGGGCACATGCAGGGCTGGGGGTCAGGAGCAAAGGGCACTTGCAGGACCAAGGGGGCTGTACGTGAGGAGTGAGGGGCACTGGCAGTGTTGGGGGACCTATGGGTTTAGAGTGAGGGGCACCAGCAGTGGCAAGGGGCTGTGCATCAGGAGTGAGGGGCACTGGCAGGGCTGGGGGGACTATGGCGTGGGAGTGAGAGGCAATAGCATGGGCAGGGCACCAGGATATCAGGGCTGCTCAGTGCCGCAAAGCAGTGGGAAGACAGCTGCAGCTGGACCTGCATCTTGGTGAGCAAATGGGGCAGGGGAAGCTCTGATTTTCCATCATAAAAAACCCAAAATCAAATGCCAAAATTTATAGGTATTTAGAATTTATTTTATTATAGTGATTGAGGCACTGGTAGTCGTCCAAACTGCTTAAAAATTGTAAATATATCAATAAAACATTGTGTTCAACTGATACCTATAAGTGGCGTTTCATTTTAATTGTGGAAAACACACAGAATGTGTTTTTTTTTAATCAGAGAACTTGTGATTTTTAAACAGAGAAAATCAGGGTGCATACTCATAACCATTTATGAACATATCCCTTCAACACTGTTGTGAGTTAGAGATTGAACATACAAGTAAGTTACCACAAGGAAAACAAAGCAAAGAATTTACTGAGGCCCCTAGCACATACTCCTTTAATGCTGCAATGGAATTTGTTTCTCAATCCCAGTAATCCCTCCTTCTGCCATGTGACACGTGCATAGTAGGAGGTGCAATTCTGGGATCAGGGTTCAGGCCCCAATCATGCCATTACTATTTGCCAGTGCAGAGGGAGCCCAGGTATGTCTGACACCGGCAAGTTCAAAGCTGGGTGCTGCAGCCCCACATGTGAAGCCAATAGTCAGCTGATTGTTGGCCCCAGTCAGACTATTCTGGGTCCATTTTGAGGCCCAGAGCTGTCTGGGAACTGGGGCTAATAATCAGCTAAATGTTGGCCCCAACCTTGGTGCCACAAATTTGGTTGGCTTTCTGGGATCTGATTCCCAACCTTGAACCCTCACAAGTCCAGTTCAACTGGGGCTGTCATGGCAGCTGCTCTGATTATCAAAACCTCATGCACAGCAGTTCTGGTCAGGCTGCTGAGCATGGGGGATCACAGCTGCCTGGTATAGGATTTAGAGTCCCTGGTAGTAGATATCCCTTCAGCTCCCTACGCTGGGAGCCACTGCCAAGTAATTTTTTTTTTTAAGACCTGAGTAGGGAAATCCCTTTGGCTCCCCTACCACCATGAACCTTGGGCCTGGGCTAACTAGCAGAGGATTGTAGTCCCAGGGCCATTCCACACCGAGGTTCAGTCTGGGCCTTGGGACTGACAATCAAGTGTCACTCATGGACACATGTTCACTTGTTGACCCTGGACCCTGGGATTCAGTCATAAATAGATTTTTAAAGAAGATTGAAATTAGCACCCTTTCTATTTATGCCACAATTAATGTGCTAGTTGGGGCATTAATGTAACGTTGTGGAGCCTGAGTGCCAGCTGCTTCTCAGTAACTGCCCTTGTGCACACTTTTACACCATAGTAAGTGAGAGCTAAAGTCCAGGAATTAAACCTGGCTCTTCTGAGTGTGATATCAGTGCCTTAGCAACAAATTAATTTCATTATAGTGTCTTTTTTAAGATCCTCTTCCTTTCTCTATGCTCATGGATTACACAGCAATACCATCATCATTACAGGCCAAATTGTCCCAGCTACACAAATGTAAATCTACAGCAGATTCCATTGAAATAATAGTTATTGCTGTAAAATGAGAGCTATGTAACTGTAAGTAGAAATAAATCCTTTTTAGTGTTAGCAATGTATTTCATTTCAGTGCCTTTTGGGTTTGTCCATATTTTTTCTCCTGAAAGAAGAAGCCATCTTTCTTTTCTGTGTAGATGACAGGCTTCAATTAATTACATTTCAGAATTAATTTAGCATAAAATTAAATTGTATAAATACATAGCAGTTTAACAATGCTAAGTATTATTAATCAGTTCAGAAGCACTTGATTGGCACTCAAATGGCTGTGAATTAAAGACCCATTTAAAGTAATGGAAAGACAACCATTGACTATAAAAGAGTATCGAATGAAGCCTTAAAATCATTACAGAAAGACCAAATCCAGTCCATGTGTACAGATAATACAAGACAGGACATAATTCAACAGTAATATCTCTATGTTAGAAAGAGGACAATGGGCCATCTCTGTTTTAATAGAGAGAATTTGAAGCAGATCATTTATAGAGCAATTTATAGTAAAAAGAAAATGTAAGTACACAAAGAAGATTTGGGAGGGGATTTTTAACACCAACCAGGTTAATAGAGGCTTAATACAGATGATATTTCAACCTCCGGGAAATGGTCTCATCATGTTACAAATATCCCTGGAATAGGGGCAATCAGAGCAAACACATTGTCATGAGACCTCATCAGTCAAACAGAGAACGCCAAGGCACTATCATGAGACTCCTGTGGTTTTTTTATGCAATATCAATATGTGCAGTGTACATACTGGAGTGCTGCTCTGCCCTGATATCATGTGTGTCCCCACCCTGCAATTAAATTGTTGCTTTGCAAAGCTGTATTGGCTCCTGGTTCCTGTAGTGTACTGGTTTGTGAAATACCTGGTAATTAAATGGTCATAAAGCTGGATTGCTCCATGATGACTCTAGTGTAAAGGTTTCCGGAATATTGGCTATGGGCTTCAATACTCATATGTCACTGACTAAAGAATGAAATCCTGATCCCACTGAAGTCACTGGTAAAACTGCCACTGATTCCAACAGGGTTAGAATTTCACCAGGAGTCTAACAAACATTCCAGTTTCAAACATTCATAGCTCTTAACTATTCAAGGACAAATGTCTTCCATGTAATCCAATCCATCAGGCGCATTATTGATAGGAAGAACCTTCCGTAGGCCATACTGCAGCATATAAGTGCTTCAGTACATACACTGCAAACATATTACATTGTAAAAATATGGAGAGAAATCTCCAGCTTGTCTTAGTGTACTCTGCTGAATGCAGAAGTGTGCTGAATCATGAGGCTACCAGGCCATAATTGCCCTATTGTAGCAATATATACTATAAATGCTTTAGAAAAACCCCAAACCCTTGGAAGCTTTGAATTTATCAAGCATCTGCTCACTTCACTAGAATTTTAAACAGAATTTCACTTTGCTTCCAGTTTCTGTGGTTGTATCCCAGGCCTGCGGCTTGCTCCAGAAGGACATTTATCTACTCAAGGCAATGATTATTACTTATTACCAGTGAAACAAAGGTGATCACAGTTATCTCTTCTGTCCTAACTGAAAAGGACAGAGGATTTTCCCTGGTATTTCCTGCATCAAACTCAGTAAAGCAAACACACTGGAAGTGCCACATCACTGCATTTCTCAAATGTGCAACAGTTCTGCTCTCAGCAACTTACCTAGTGACTGGAGTAGTTACGGTTCCTTCCAATTCAGTACTGGGCCTCTTTAGTGGGCAGATTGCTGAACGGATGGCTTTGGGAGAATCAGTGGTATTGTGTTCACACACAAAATCACACATCCAGACAACTAGAACAATCAACAGTGAAATGGTTAGTGTTGACACTGATACCCTCCTTTCTAGGTTTCATATTTAAATACCTCTTTGAAATGAATTGGGATGGTTAACATTTCTTAGAGCGGTTAGTCCTGATTCTGATATCAAGTATGCCAGTGAAAATTAGGAATAGTTTAAATGAAACTAGTAAGTTGTTGCTACTGTAGAACCAGTGTAAATAAGACCTGAACCAGATCTATTGTTCCTATTTTACAGCAGAGTTAAGAAGATTGTCCTGCAATAGGTCACATGTGTAAGAGCTCTTTGCAAACATAGGCACAAGAACCTTTTAAAATGAAAACATAAAACTTGGAGGGGGAGGGGGTGTGGATAGAAACTTCAGAAAGGTGCTCGTACGACATATTAGCAGGTTCTGGCTTAGTCTAGCCCCTACCACTGACAAGGGTGCTGAATTCTGCCTATTCTGCTTTCTTTGCAATATAAGCATAAAGAAAGGTCACCTGTCTTTTGATAGAAGCTGGTTTCCATATAAACTGATTTCCACAAGTTCCAAATTTTCAGTAGGAAAATTTCCATGTTGCCAACATTTATCCACATCTCTCTCTCTAATGCACTGATCACCTCTCTCTCTCTCTCTCTCTCTCTCTCTCGATATATCTATATATTTGTTGAACAGAATTTGAAATTTCTGTCCTGAGTCAGTATGATATTCTTCTGTGTTCACCAGAGCTGTTGTGATGCCTTGCCTCATGCTCCCATTCTCCCTTGTAGCCTGAGCTCATTGCCTGGACTACATCTTTGAAGATACACTGCAATCTCCCTCTTACTGACCCACCTTCATGCATCATGGAAAATGCAGATGAACTGACACATTTATTTTTTTCCAGAGCAAAACAGGGCATGAGGCCTACAAACTAAAGCTGCTATAAGGCACTGGGGCAACTTCGGCAATTGTTCTTTAATGTTAGGCCCAGTGAAAACTAAATGCTACCATTTGATTCAACAAAATAAAATCACATATTTCATTTTGATTTAGAGTATCAAAGGTTCAGACATGTCTGAATTGAACATATTGGAACTTTTTTTTTTCTATCTTCTGTTTCTAGGGCACACATTCTGTTAATGAGATGAGATTTTCTTCATTATTTCCTTTTTAAGAGGTCTTGCACTCAATTTTTAAGTAATTTATAGCAATTTTTCCCCCCCGAGATTATGCTGTCCGACTCCACTTTAGTTTGTTTGCACTGACATCTACTGGCAGAAAACCAGTTTCAAAGAACTTTCTGTTTTATTGAAAGCATTACTATAGTGGTATCACTTACTCGAAGACTGCTGCCAGAGGGCAGTATCCCTAACCATTCTATCTAGGATATTTCCTCTCTCTTATTGATGGCAACACCTTAATCAAACAATTTATGTTCAGTTCAAGTCTCTACTTTGATGAGTCCATATACACTGATTACCCTTTCTAAAGATACATTACCCTCTTTTTGAATGCTTAAGATGATGATTCCTACCACTGTGAGAATATGGTGGAAGTGATTATAACATCTTTTTCTCTTAGCAATAACAATTATTAGTGCCCAAAAGTATGCTAGGTATGTTGCACAATCAAGTAGGTGTTTTCTGTGCCCTGAGGAACATACTGGTCTACCCACTATAGATATATATCTACATGGCTGTCTGCTTATAGTGAGAATCTTAAGAATTCTAATGCACTAATCACCTTTTGGTCACAAAAAATGAAATGTTACTTGTAATTGTACACATGCCAAACTTCACAAAGTCAAGGGAAGACAGTTTTTCAGTGAAAAATTATGGTATTTGATTAGTATGATAAACTAGATAAATGTTATCTAAGTATTCCAGGGCAGAAGTTCAATGGCTTTCCTTGCCCTGTTCTTGAGAATAACAAATACAGTGTTACTACAGTATAAAGAATAATAGTGCTTGTCACCATTGCCAATCAAATATAAACACATCTGGCCAATCAGAAATACGAATTTTTTGCCAAAGCATAACAATTTAAAACCAGCAAATAAGACAATTTCTAATTAGCTTAAAACAAATTTCTCCTGCAGTTTGTATAACCCCAGTATAATTAGTACACGTCAGAAAATAATATAAGTATTTGATTTGTGCCTGCCTGTTCTATGTCTTCTTTTTATCAAAAATGAAGTGTAAAGAAACGGAAGGATGCTATCAAGAATATGTCTCTCTAAATCTCTCTACTTCTTGGTATTACTGATTTGATGACTGCATTCTCCTTTGCATCAGTATTGCAGATGCATCATCACTGCATCTGACAGTGAAAAGGATGGCTTTGGCACCATATCTGAGTGCATTCACATGATTTGAATGTAAGGGTCCATTTGCTCAATCACTCATTCAGTCAAATTGCTTGCCAGACAAGAACTCAATAGGCAACAGCAACTTTTTCTACAGCCTTTGCTAGAATTCATTTCTGTTCAGGGGATCATTAACAAAACCCCACTGGATGCAGTGAGCTGGCCTTTAACTGCATTCCAGAACTCTAGGTTGCTGCAACAAACTGGAAATGTTGCAACAGGCTCATTGAAATATTAATTTTTTAATGAGCTAGGGAGGTAGTTGTGAATTATAGGATACATCATATTTGTTAGCTATTTGTGTAAAACAACCCGAGGTGTAATGATCAAGGGAATTAACTATATCATGTCTGTTCAACTGGCAGCCCACGTGGCCTGCAAGGGGTAAGTTTGTGGTCCCTGGGTTCCCACATGGCTGCTGTTCCCCGCCACACCCTCCTCCACTGCTTTGTCTGCAGCAACAGCAGCCGCCAGATGCTTTTGGCTCCCTGCTCCTCTGGCTTCTGCTTCCAAGGGGCAGGGCAGAGCAGCATAGCACAACCCACAGTGCTGGGGAAAACTCATGGTGTGGGGGTGTGTCACAGTGCTGAAGAGGAGCACACACACAGGGAGCTGGAGCACCTATGCCTGTGTGTGGTACAGAGCGGGTGAGGGAAACACCTGTGTGCATGGTTCAGCAATAGGAGGAAGCACCCTGGTGCAGCAGGGGGGCACTTGTACTGGTGTGGCCTGTGGGGCATGAAGCCCCTGCTGATACAGCCCATGGGGCATGTGGCTCTTGGCTGCTGAGAAGTTGGGAAGCACTGACTTAAATGATCTTCTGTAGGTTTCAGAAGCCCACTGAGGTGAATGAGACTTTCCATACCAGAGCTCCTGTCTCAGCTTGGCTGAAGGCTCAGAGGACAGCACTCTGTTGATTTAAATCCACGACATGGTTTGAAGATTTTCTTTACAATCACAATCTATTTTTGAAATCAAGGCTTAGGATGCTGAGGCCAGGGACAGGTTCCAGAGCAAGTCACTTGGCCTTAGAATCACAAAATGAGCAGGGACCTGACCAGCAGCTGGAGCTCTTTCAATGAACAGCAAATTCACTGAAAAATGGTGTTTTAATTTTTCCAGATCTATTGCTAATGCCACATTGGAGCCCCAGGGTTCTGATATTTCACAGGTGTTGAGGACACCCAGTGGAAAGTGAAGTCAATGGCATCCATGCTTTGAAAACAGAGAGTATGGTGCATTATTCAGACCACTTCTGCCCCTGCTTCCCATGCACTAGCTTCCTAACTGGAGCAGCTGCATGAGCTATCAGCAGAGCCTATCAGCATCTGGCCTGGGATGTCATGTGCATGGAGTGGCTGTGGCATATGTCAGCATGATACCTTGTACCAGTTAGACAGGCTTACAGAGTTCCATATATTGCTGAGCCACATGAAACATCGGGTCTTAGGCATCTCAGGTTGGATGCTCCAGATCAGCGAGTACTTTTGACACAATAACTGTGTGCTTCACTATCTGTAACATAAAAGAGGGGTGACTGGGGCATCTTCCCCCAGTGCAAACTAGGAGCGGGAAGGGTGGCAGTGAAATACTGCTACTGCTGCGCTATTGTGCTGGTGGCACGGGCAGCAGCTGGAAGTCACCACTGTCCCCATATGTTGTAGCTGCCCCAGGCATCCAGCTGCATTGCTTCACCTCTCCTCAGTTCCTTACCTATGGAACAGATAATCTTTGGGACTGGATGGCAATAATGCTACCCTCTGATCTCACAGGGGGGCTGCCCAGCTGCTTGTAAAGCACTCATGTACTCCACTGAAAAGCATAAGTAGATTAATTCTTTAGAGCAAT
>NW_005841961.1:109181-110821 GCF_000455745.1 Alligator sinensis | reverse complement strand
AATGCAGACCTGTCTGATTTGCTGGCAAAAAGGCTCCTTGATTCTTCTTTCCCCTGCTGTTTGTTTCTCATACTATTGCCATCTATCCCACCCATTCCCAGACACCAGAACTGGAGTCATACAAGGAAGGTGTAGGCATGTTGTTGTTAGCTTCTTTTAGCATCTCTCCCTCTTCCCATCAGCATCACTTCTGTCTTACCTGGATTAATCTCGGATCAGTTGCCTCTCATCCATAGGCTTATCTCTTACAGGCACTGGGAATTGCTGCTGTTTCTGTCTGCTGAAAATGAGATGTAAAACCAGATGTCATCAGCATATTGGTGGACAGCATATTGGTTCCACCAATCTCCCAGTGTCTCCAGTGAGGCTCATTTATACATTGAAAAGAAGAGATGCAGCTGAGCCCAGGTGGACTCCACATGAAAGGGCTCTTAAGGCAGAAGAGAAATTTCCCATCATTATTCATTGGATTCCAATTGAAGGAGCTATTAGAAATCATTGAGTTCTTTACCCCAATCCTTTTATGCTTGTTGGCATCACCTTTTGATTGTCTTTCCTTATAAACTTTTAGAGTGCTAGGCAGAACATGATGGCTGTTTATACATGTACTCAGACGTGGGAAGGCACATTTTAATTAGAGTTCTTGGGCAGCCACTGTAATTAAAACGCCTCACTGTTACATGCATTAAGCCCCAGCATGTTTAAAAATGTCTACAGGATGCTTTATTCAAACCTCAGTTGATGAGGTTTAGTTAAAGCACCCTGTGGCCATTTAAAAATGTATCAGGGCTTAATACACGTGACGCTACAGTGACACTGCAGCATTCTAATTAGAACTGCAAAGAGCATGTGAATAGGCAGCCGCAGGGTGTAGTTTCAGGGATGCCACGATGCATGTTACCTTTATAGGATAGCTTAACTCTGTGCAAACTGGAATTAGAATTACGTTACCTACAATTACATTTAAACAATTGTTGGCACTGGAGATTCTGGCATGATTCTCTTGATCAACAGGGACAATGACTTTTCCCCCCCATGAGAACTGTGTTTGCCAAGAAATTAATCGATAACATAGTCTTGCAATATGGTTCTAACAAAAATACCTATGAAGTCATGGTTTTAAAGACCACATATCTGATTACTGTGGATATAATTTAAGATGACAGAAGGCTAGAAGTTAACTCTGGATTAGGGATACTTTTCATACTAAAGACACTGGAAAGTTGGGCCTAGATAAGCCATCAGTCTGACCCAGTGTGACACTTTTTAGGTTCATTAAAGAAGGCTCAACTTTCCAATGGGTGGCTCTAAGACATCTGATATTGCAGCGATGTAGCTATTTAATCCCTACTGTATTACTTACTTCTCCTACTTTAAGAAATTTTAAAGTAAAGAAATGCAAACAGACATTTTTTGGCCTCTTGCTGCAGCCAATAGACTAAGGGGCCAGAGAGTGGTAGGAAAAATGCTGTACAGCAAAAGGCTGTATCCCATCAGTGCTAACTGATGCTTAGGTGATGCAGCTAAGGTGTAACATATGGTGTACCATAAATCATACTATATATACATACATACATACATACACACACACACACACACACACACACACACACATATATATATATATATATATATACACA
>NW_005841961.1:96423-106046 GCF_000455745.1 Alligator sinensis | reverse complement strand
ACACACACACACACACACATATATACACACACACACACACACACACATATACATATATACACACACATATACATATATATATACATAATACTTCAACAGCCATTTCACTACTGCACTGGCTCAAGAAAACGGAGGCAGGGGTGATAACAGAAAGGTGCCACTCCCCCAGCTGCAAGGAGTGCAAAGGTAGTACAGTTACAAACTGAGTCCAAAACAAGGACTCTGGGAAGGAGCTCTGGTAAGTTGTACTGCTACCAGAAAACACTGGGGAGAATTTGGTCTCTGTGCCCATGTCTTTAGGTAGACAGAGGCTATAGTTATATATAGTGCAGCTGACATTGTTCCCTATTCTTGCACAACGGTTCAGATCTCCTGGCAAGCAGAAGCAAGGCCCTGCCTTCTCCTCACTCCCAATAGTGTTGGCTACAAATGTCCAACTCGGGATCCTTAAAATTCTGGTTTATTAGGCAGATTGAAACACTGTAATGAAGTTAAATCATAAACCTTGGGGCTGGTCCCCCCCACCACATGCACACACACAGTAGTGAGCTACAAGAGTCAGGTATAGCTATCCCACAGGTGCTGGAGTCTGCCGTTGATGGCCAGTCGAGGCTTCTTCCAGCATGGTGTTATCCTCCAGAAGGGGATTGCCGGCTGGTCCTTCTGGCTGGACAGGTCAGGCGCTGGTCAAATTGGAGATTAAGAGGGCACCGCTGAGGGTCACTTTTCACTGCTTTTTATCTGTCCTTGGCAGACTTTGGCAACTCCCCAGTTTTCAGGTTTGCCCAATCCAGGGGTCGTTGACCCTCGTGGGACTTCCCCCTCAGTGGCTACTGGATGGCATCTGTCAGCCCCAGGGGTCGTCCGCATATACGTGCGGGTTTGGGAGTCCGTTGATGAATTTTGAATAGGGCTCTGGGAGCGGTTGATCAAGATACATTCAGCCCAAAAGTTGGTCCCCGGCATTGATTAACTCAGACCAGGGCTTCTAGCCCTTGAACAGTGAAGGTTAGAGAATTCCCGGTTGCTACATTGTCTCCTGTTGATTTCTTCCTGGTTGATCTGTGGTTTCCCTAGGTGTTAAATTACTGCCTGCTACTGTGTTACGCATTCAATCACTGATTCACTTGCTCTTTCAGGGGCCCGCCTGATACAGGGAAGCGGCAGTTTGATTCCTGCCCTTATTAACATTGTTACAATGTATAACTTACTTCTGAAATTAAACACATTTAGTTGAAAGGTGAGGAGTATAAAATGTAAGCTACAAGAGTAATGCCGTGGCACACAAAAATACCAAAATACAAGGGGAGACACAAAATACACATACAAACTTTAAAACACAATTCCTTATCTTATACTGAAAGAAAGAGGAAGGAAGAAAAGGTAGAAGAAGAGAAACATATCCAAAGAGGGGAGAGCAAATGCAGGCAAGAGGAAACGGGGGCTTTCTGCTACAATAGCACACTGTTGACCAGGGAGCACTCGCAAGAACTCAGGTTCTAAAATTCTTCCAGACCTTTACATGGATCATACAAGGTGTGGAAGAAGAGAGTCTTTGTCCATTCCTTCCATTGCACACTCACAAAAGAGCGTGGAAGAGCAAGGCTTTATATTAAGAAGAACACTAAAGGCCAGATTCTGCTAGGCATTTATGGAACTATAGAACAGGGAAAAGGAGCACACATGGGTCTTCTCTGTCTTCACAGCCTGCACAGGGATTAGACAGAATTGCTGACCCCTCACTCTGGAGCATAGAAACTCTCTTTTCCACAATTCCACAAAGCAAGTGGGGTGGCAGTGGAGCTTCTCTCCCTCTTCTCTCCCCCATCCTGATCCAGCACAGAGCAAGCCAGCTTGTTGTGGGAAGGGTGGTAAGATGCACAAAACATAGTACCACAGCTGAGCCCCAGATGCTTTTCTGAAAGTCCTGCTAGACACAGGCCAGATTCTGTCCCGATCCTAAGTGGTAAAGGGATGCTGAGGGGGCTTTATAGCCTATTTGATCAGCTTCTTGGGAAATCCTTGCTGTTGAAGTGCTAGCACAGCTCGCTCTGCACCAACCTCCCAGTCTTTATCATAAGAGACATTAGGACTAACTGGTAAAAAAAAATGAGGCAGATGGAGTGCTTACTTGGTCCAGTAATCCCCAGCTCTTTGGCAGCTGCAGAGGGGGAGACACAAAGCATAAGTATCCTGAGGATGTTCTAAATTACACCAGGTTAAAACTGACTTTTGGTAGCCTGGGGGATTATAAAGATGACACAAATCTCTCCTTTTGTCCCTTCCTCATCAGGTCCTGTGCCAAGCAGGGAAGAGTTGGACTCAATCTGTTTATTTCTGAAAAGAAAGGTGTTAAGATGACCAACCAAAAGCTCCCAGCAGCTATAGCTCTCAGCAAATGCCCTTAACCGCCTTTGAGAAACTGAGTATTTTATATAATGGTTGATCTAAAAGAGCAGCTGTTAGAGAGAGGACATGCATGTCTTGATTGATGATTGACTGCTGCTAAGCAGACAACCTAACCAAGCAACACAATATTTTTGAACCATTGTAGAAAAATATGGATGATCTCAAATGGCCAGACATTTCACTTAGAACCTGTAAACAATACCTAATTCAGACATATTTTAAACTATTCTGTTTTAGGACCATAGGAAAATGAGGTTGGAAGAAAACTCACAAGGTCATCTAGACCCTGCTCAAGGCAGGAACACCCCGACCAAACCATTCCAGCCAAGTAAGCAGGAAGCAACTGTGACCCCCTGAAACCTGAGATTCTGTTCCTGTCTTTGTTTCAAGGTAATTTGCATCATCACAGATCCTCACAGGAGGTGAAAGGCTCCATAGCAGCTATGAACTGACTGCCCAGAGTTTTCCATCTATTGACTCCTCTGTGAAATCCTATGAAATATGAACTTTCATTTCTACCCAGGAGAACTTTTACAATCTTTCCTCCAATGCCTGATGAAGGGTGTTTGTGCCCGAAAGCTTGCAATTAAAGAATATTTTGCAAAAATCTTGTTGGTCTAATAAAAGATATCATTTTTACTATGAGTCCCGATTGCCTTTTCTTCTAGCCTAGACTAATACGGGTACAACCTGGATACCTAACCTGCTCTTGAAAACTTCCAAGCATGGTGATTTCAGAGTCTCTAGGTAACCTGTTTCAATGCTTGACCACCCACATAAATCAGAAAGCTCCTCCTAACCTCCAACCTAAATTCCCTTTCCTGAAGTTTGAGGCCATTGCTCCTAGTTCTGTCCCCTGCGACCATAGAAAAGTACTCATCTCCATCCTTTCCATAATTGTCCCTCACGTATTTGAAGACTTATCAAATCCTCCTTCTGCCTTCCCTTCTCCACACTAAATAACTTTTGAGAAAGACTGAAAGAAGTAGGGCTATGTTTCTCACATCTCTAATCATTTTTGTTCCTCTCTGTTGGACTCTTCAATCTGTCCTCTACATGTGCCTTGAAGTGTGGGACCCAAAACTGGCACAGGACACCAGGCAAGGCCTCACCAGTGCTAAATAGAACAGAAGAATCACTTCTCATGCTGTTAGGGGTTTTTTTGCAATAAAAGCACATGGTTGATTTATATTCAGCTTATGGTCCATCATAATCCCCAGGTCTTTCCCTGCAGTACTACAACCTAGCCAGTCATTTCCCGGTCTGTATTTGTGCATGAAATTATTTTGTCCCAAGAGCAGGATTTGGCCATTGTCCTTGTTGAATCTCATTTGATTGATTGCAGACCACTTTTCCAGTCTATCCATTCTGGATTCTAGCTCTACCCAACAATGACATCATCAGCAAATTTGCCAAGTGAGCGCTTGATCCCACCGCCCAAATCATTAATGACGACATGAAACAATACCAGGCTCAAGACAGACCCTGAGCAACCCACTTGGTACCTCCTCCCATCTAGACATTGAGCTATTGATGACAACTTATTGAGCATGATGATGCAACCAATTTTGTGCCCATCTTATGGTACTTTCACCTAGTCTGCATTTTCTGGACTTGTTTAGGAGAATGTCATAGGAGACTATGTCCAAAACCATGCTAAAGTCAAGGCATATCACATGCACTGCTCATTCCCACATCCACAGAGCCTGTCATCTTATCATAGAAGGAAATCACGTTGGTCACCCATTCTTTGCTCTCGGTGACTCCATGCTGGCTATTCCTGATCACCTTGCTCTCCTCTAGGTCCTTCACAATAGATTCTATGATCTTGCAAGGTATTGAGGTCAGGCTGACTAATCTGTAACTCCTTTCCTTAAAGATAGGCACTATATTTGCCCTTTTCCAGACATCTGGGATCTTACCCAACCTCCACAAACTCTCAAAGAGGAGAGCTAAGGGCTCTGAAATTACCTCAGCCAATTTCTTCAGTACCCTACAGTGCATCCCATCTGGCCCTGATGACTTGAAAGCATCTAGTTTCTCAAATTAATCTCTAACCTGCTCTTCTACTACTCTAGGCTGTTTGTTTTCTTCCCCATCTTTGCTACCAGAAGACAAGGCAGCTGGCAACTTCCCCTATTTGAGAAGACTAAGGTAAAAAAACATTCACTACTTGAGCCTTCTCTGCCTCATCTGTAACTAGATTGCCTTCAACATTCCGCAAGTGACCTATGGCTTCCCTGGTCTTCCTTTTACTTTTGACACACTTGTAGGATCCCTTTTTATTGCCTTTTACATCCCTTGCCAGCTGCATCTGAAATTGTGCCTTGGCCTTCCAAATTTTGTCCCTACATGCCCATGCAATGTTTTTTTCTAGTACTATGACCGAGTTTCCACTTTTTATAAGATTCCCTTTTGAGCTGCAACTTATTGAGAGACTGCTGTCTAGCCAGGCTGTTCTCCTGTTCATTTTAAACTAGAGTTGAAAGAGCCAATACCAAAATCAAGGCACAAGGTTGGCTGTGAACATCTCCAACCCAAACTGCAAACTGTTAAGTGGAAAATAGAAGACACGCTCACAACATCTGTTTTTATTTGGTGAAATCCTTAGAAGTATCAAACCACTGGATCAACTTAACTACTTATTTTCAATACACTGAAAACATCTAAGAAAAAACTTTCTTTTTGGCTCCAACATGGACAAACGCAGCTGTAGCTTCCTTATTTTCTTTCCTCAGGCAAATCACTTCTTTAGAACCTTTTACACAATTTGTAAACGTTTCTTTCTTGATGTTCTGCAGCTACTCAGGTGATAGGGAAACATATCAGATGCAGTAACAGGTCAAAAAAAGAAAGTGAAAAAATGCATACACACCAGCAATTATACCCTACAGACACATATGCATGCACACACACATCTATCAAGAAAAGACCTTATCTGGACAGGACCATCCGGAGGTCTTTTAATCTGACCTATGTCCTCCTGTCCATCCTAGGATGCTTGGACTGACAACAATGTGCCATGCCTACAGGCCAGTAGCTTCTGTTATACTGCCTTTCATATGTTTTCTGAGGCCAGTTTCCTTACATTCCCTCTCCGCATATTGTTCTGCAATGCTGAGCAACAGAAACAATTTCAGCTCCAGCTCAGAAAAAGACTCCATTTTTAATGGGAAGAAACAACAAAGAAACTATAGTATTTATCTTCCTATCTAATCTAAGCTAAATTATCGGTCTACTTATAGAAAGGAGTATTGGAGTTTCAGGAAAATCTACATCTAGCTATCTAAACTCTGCAACTCTTGCTTGTGATGTTTCCCTCAAACCAAGGGCCAGGTGAAAAGGAGAAACCTACAAAACCCAAGGCGCTAGGTATTGTACACAAAGAAGCAGTCAATCTCATGATTTTTAGAAGACTTTTCTTTTAAATAGCTTCTCTAGCATTACCTCCCACTCTTGCAAGAGTTGTTTGAATTTTAGCTGTTTCTTCCAGGGCTTCTCTGTAGCAGCCCTGGAGAAATGCAGTTGGCATTACTAACTTCTTTGGGTGGCATTAAATCGTGACTAAATTTGAAGTAAAAATGTCATAGGATCAGCAAGGCAATTACTGTAGTTCTTGGCAGTGTAGAAGCTGGCTTTCTGCTCTACTTCCTTTAATCTCTAGCTCTCTTTAAAACCCATAGAGGATGCCAAACCTGTGGACACCTAGCAGATAAGCTTCAATATGGAACTGGGGGAAACAAGACTGGTAGGAGGTAGCTTCTGAGATCTCCATCCCTCTTCCTTGTAGGAAGAGAAGGGTAATTCTGGTGGTACTTATATCCTTAAACTATCCTATTAAAAACCAAAGAAAAAATTACTTTAAAGAAAACTGCATTCAAATAATTAAAGATCAAGGTGATTCACAGGTAAATATGAACCTTCTAATATATGGGCACTGTGGGACTACCTTTTGGTGTTAAATGGCAGTTATCACATTTTAGCGAATCTATCACAGTACTCCAAGGTTATACAATCACTCACTTTGCTTATGGTCAGGAATGAAATCCTACCAGCTTTGATAAATTATTCTTTTCTTGGGAACAAAAAAAAGGGGCCAATCTAGATGCAATAAAAAGATGCAATGTGTGGAACCCTCCTCCCCCGCCCCCCCCCAAACATTTTAAAATCCGAACTTAATTTTGCAAAGGAATAAACACTCTCAACTCCCATTGTCGTCATAGGCTTAACCACATTCAGTGTCTTGAAGGGGTTACTCAGAACCTGGAAGAATCACATTCAGTGCTCATGATTGTATTCACCTGCACAGACTGCAAGGAAGTTGTTCTGTAAGCTCTGCTCCAATGCCACAACACACGCATACCAAAAGGGGCTGAACCCATTCAAACCAGGTAAAATTGGCATAACTGCTACAAGTCAGGATATCTTTGCTTTGTCAAAAATGACTGCATTGTAACTATAATAGTACCTATATAGTATTATAAATAAGTGGTACCTATTCATTCTAACAACTCATAAAAAGCATATTATTAAAATCAATTCAGCTTCCTAAATGGTCTCAGCAGTGGCAGATTCTTGCTTTACTCCTTTAATTCCTTCTGACTTCCCGTCCCTTTAAAGGCTGTGGTGGCCGGTAGTTTCTCAGCAAGTAGCAGGCTGTCTCACCCTCACCAGTACACAGAAGGCTGCGGAATTTGGCTAGCTGCAGATGAAAAGAGGTATAAAAGTTCAGCAAAGAGATGTCATGCTTATGCTAAATGAAAAGCTTAGCAATAAACATTAACATACTTGTCACCTTTATTCCTCCAGGAAGTATGGGGAATCATATTTCCCAGGACAAGTGTAGAACACCAAGCTGCCATTTCAGACCTTGTTCTTGTTAGCTATGATTTCTCATTTATACCTTGCAAGTAAGTATTGCTCAGGAAGGAACTGGGTATAGAATTCACTGATTGCATGTATTCACACTTGCTTCCTTGTAATCTGAAGCCAAAATTATTATCATCTAAAAATGATTTCTAAGCTTGATTTTGCAGCTTGAAGGCCAACTCAATTCATACCAATTGCTTTTTGCCATAAGGATTGCCTGGTAACCCACGTAAACAAGCAGGCAAAATCTGATTATAGGCTTTCTTGTTTCACAAACATTTTTACCCTCAGTTAGGAATTATGAATGCTGTATTTAAAAAAGATTTATCTGGTTTCCATGTTGTGTTATTTAACTGGCATACAACACAATGCATGCAAATAATAATTGTTAAAGATGAGCCTGCATCATAACATCAAACCCAGGATTTCTTCTCAGGCATGCATATAATTAGAAAATGCTCAACTCCCAATCCAAACTTCAGTAACATTGAACTGTAAGGGTAATGGAAACTAAATTCAGTTTGTAATCTGAATGTTGCTATTCTGACTCACTTCTCATAGTTGCTAGTTTTATATACTGTTTTGCTTCTGATTTTTATCCCTTTGTAGTTACTACCAGTTGGACAAAAGTCATGATTCTGATCATGCATAAAATGTGTCAGAGAAAAAAAAAATATCCTGAAAACAAATACTTCAAAACTAAAGGGGCTAAGAAGATAATTATTTGGGAAAAAACAATAAAGGGTAGAAAATCACAAGTGGCCAGATTCTGTCTCTGTTACACAGTTTAAACCAGGTGTGTAATTAAATACTACACAGCTGACTTACTACAGTTTCCTTGGTTTGATACCTCATGGATAATAGCCAAAGCTAAGAGTTGACACTTAATATTCATTAAAATGGCTACATGACCACAACTAATGAGATATGGTTCCTTAATCTACCATGTCCCTAGTATATCTAAGAACATTACTTGATTACATAAAAGATCACCACCACAAAACTGCACATGCAAACAAACAGAAACAAAAATCCTACCCTCCTCTGAAGTTAATTTAAGTCATTGTAAGTAATTTGTTCCCTATTTTGTCCTCTGATGCTCCATGAAAGCCTCACATTGACATGGGTTTCTTTATTTTGAAATTGCTCTCAAGTAGGAAAAGAAATAACTTTTGACGTTTCTATGAAACATAATGAAACCAACCCCCTGCCAAAAAAAACAAACTGAAAAGTAGGACCAGTTGGGGAATAAATCCTAAATTGGTGGCACTTTTAGAAGCAAATCATAGGTCATAAAGCCTTGTTTGTTTGTTTGTTTTGACTATAATACATACTGTTTCACATTCTGTGATATCTTATGTCATAAGAAACGAGTTCCTATATTGCATCATATACTAAAAATTTATTATACAAACTTATATCTTGTTGCATACATCCATTCACATTTTAAAGCATCTGAACCAGAAAGTAGCCTACACCAAAACTCTTCATCTGAACGACCTTTGTCTTTGGAAATTTTGACCTGAACGTGAAGAATGACGATGAAGAACTGTTGTAATTCTAATACTTACAGATTTTTAATAATTATGTTTATTATCATTCAATCACTAATAATGCTGAATGATTATATAACACCTCTCCTCTTAAATTACAAAAGCTGGAAATACATTAAGCATATTATACAGATTGAGAAATTCAGCTACTGGGTGGTTCTCTGACTCATTTAAGGCTACTTTGAAACAAAAGTTCAAACGCTCTTGACTCTCTGACTAGTGATCCCATCCATTGAACCACACAGTCTTTATTTTGAGCAAAAATTCAGGCCAGGTTCTGAATTGGTTCATTCAAGTAGCATTCACAAATGAATTTGTGAATGCAACTTGTAACTGCTGCGCATAAAAAGTGTTACTCTCTACACAGATTACACTTTTCTATTCTTCTTCTGAAAACACGAAGTCTCAAGAGACGATGCTGAAAGCATGAAATCCTGATCCACTGAAATCAAGGTGAATTTTGCTATCAACTGCATTGGGGATCAGGATTTCACCCCTAAAATCCTCCAAATTTATTTCAATCAAACAAGATAGCATGGACACAAATAACTTGGCGACTACTAATCACTGTGGTTGCAGGCTGCCATATTTAATCACATTAAGTAGTATAACATATCGCGTTTCTCTTTTATATTCCTGTTGGACTACAATCTGCCTCAGTTCATTGGTAAAGGATACCAAGGGAAACTAAAGAATAGCAGTATATGGCCCAAGAGTAAATAATTTTACTGACTTTTTATATGGAGGACATGAATACTGGTGTGTGATAAACTTCAAGTTTTTAATGTGGTC
>NW_005841961.1:94040-96392 GCF_000455745.1 Alligator sinensis | reverse complement strand
AGGAATACCAATTACCAGTTTCTGAGAATTTGGAGATTGATTATACGTCTGCATTGGGAAAACACCTTATGCATAAAAGGATTTGCCTCAGTAGCCACTGGATGTCACTGTTGCACAAGCCTCCAGCCAGAGTTCAGTTTTACAGCACTAGCTTGAGAAATACAAATGGTTTGATGTGCTTAATCCTTGCATAAATTCATTTTGTTTGAGTGATAGAGAGTAACTACAGCATCTAGATTCATCAAACTTCACACTTTTTGTACCTAAAAAAGGAACTCTGATGAAGCTGAACTAGGGTTATATAGAAAATAAGGCATGAATAAAAGAGAAGGAAATAATTTAATGAAATATTCAGTCATTAAAAAAAACTGTGAACCAGAGCACAATTGGTTCCAATCACCAAAAAAAACCCCCAAATTAAATTATCTACCAGTTTCTTTTAGTTTTTTTTTTTTCCACAAATCAGTTTTAAATTTCAAATATTTCAGAAACCCAAGGATAAAAATGTCTATTAAATTATAAAGGACAAAACTAGATCCAAAAATTAAGTATTTAAAACTGTAAACAGAAGATTCTTGCGAGTATCATTTTAAAACTGTGATTTTGAAGGGTTAGAGGGATCAGAGCCTACCTGTTCAGAGCAAACACTGATTGGCTCTCTGAGAACTATCCAGACAACACTTTCAAGAAGGGGTGGAACAGTAAGAGAGCCAAAATATGTCCAGTAGTCCAGAGAGCGGGGAAGCAGACAGGAAGGGTCAAAGTTTGTGAACAAGGCTCGTTTACCCTGGAAAAAAAAAAAAAGAGAGGGTATTTATTTTAACCCATGAGCACCTCATCAAGAAACCATTTGTTATGCAAATTAGTAAATTGCTCTACTGTCACTGATGTAAAAATAATGGGCGCTATAAAATGTTGCTTCCTTGAAAACAACAGGCACAACCAGCCACAGCCTAGGTAAAGCATGCTAGAAGCCCCCTGGCAGAGACTGTTCCATTGTGGAACAGGGTTTGCGGGGTTCTGGAGGTTTTGGTGGTAGCCCAGAGCCATCCATGTGATGAATCTGTGCCATCTTTGCCATTAAACACCGCAGGAAGTGCCATGCTTCCATTGAAGCTTGCCGTTACCATAGCCTCCCCTTGACTATCAAGGATCCAGGGATGGAAGCTGTAAGAGAAAGACAGTAAAGCCTGGGAATGTATTCCCATTATATTTCTAAAATCACCAGGGTGTGGCAATATGCATCTCTGACCCTGATGACACTCTTCCTCCCCTGGCATTCTCTTCTCGTCACAGGGACTTCTGTACTGACAAACTCCCCAGGAGGTTTGGTGCTAGAGGCCGACACCTCACACATAAAGAATAGATTAATTTATACAGGGCCCTTGTACATTCCTAGAAAACAAGGAAGTCAAACCAGACTTTCCTTCTTTACTGCTTAAAAGAAATTTCCCAGACAAATCATGCAGTTACACTGTGTCAGTGATCTTGATAATAAATAAGATATATCAGAGGTTACCATTTACTGTGGCTAATTAACATTTTCTTCCACTCACTTCACACTGTATGACAGAGAGAGGTAGTTAGCTATGACAGTCTTTAGACAGGCAGAAGCCAGGACAGGGTGGCTCCTTGCAGACTCACTGGTTCAAAAATGTGTAAGTTTTTGTAGGCAACAGCCTATTTCATCAAATGATGCAAGTAGGAACATCCTGACTGTACAACAGAGTAATTTAATTACTAATATGCTGGCCTGCTTTTAACATTACCCAACAAGATGACTCCTGAACTGTCCCAGATTAGATCTAGTCCCTATTTCCCAGCTATAAATACTTAAAGAATAAGAATGTGAATTATAAGGAAAAGGACAACAGTAGAAATCCTGGAAAACTTGAATGTTCCTTCAGGTGAATAACTTTACCTTGGCCCTGATGGCATCCAAGCGGTCTGTAATTTTCTTTAGCTGAGGATTACATTCGCCAATCTGTAAACAGAAAAAGGGCAACAATTATTTTCTTAAGGAAAGAATATGCCTTAAACTTTGTTTCAACTGTATTCACATGGGACCTGATCCTTCACTCATTGAAGTTAAAACTGATAAACTTCAAAGGATGTAGGAGTCAAGCCCATAACTAGTTAAATCTACATTCACAGATATTATTTTAGCTATATTTTTAGTTCCCTTTGTTGCAGTAGAATAAAAGAAAACATTTTCTCTTTTTACCAATATTTTTAGAGGAACTGTAACAACCTCAGCTGATTCACATATGAATAAGTTACCTGTAGTTCACTCTATACAATTTCGTTCCTTAAAGTACACCTGAAAATTCAGAAACTTGATTCTCCTGGGTC
>NW_005841961.1:78111-94009 GCF_000455745.1 Alligator sinensis | reverse complement strand
TGCTGAATTGAATTTCTCGGCGCACACACAATAAGACATTCATTCAATCAGAATGATGTAAACTGGGAAGACAGCAACATGTATAAAACAATCTTTCATTAAAGTAATACTTTGTAACAGCTTGCAGAAGTGAGGCAGGGCCAGCATGGATAGCTAATCAATGTCATGGACATCAGATGACAGTAGTCTCAGACCTTAAATTCTCCACTCAGCAAGGAGATGACAAAAGGGTCTTGAATTGTAGCAGAATCATGTAGTTATACAGAGTACAGAGAGGGCAGCATGGTAGGCTGCTGGTTTCAGGTAGAGTTTGGTTCTGTTGTTTACTTTGTGAAAAAGGAGTTTGAATGGGTGGCTGGGGTGTGGCCATAGTGTCTACGATTATGAAGACCCAACAGCTACAAACGTTTGTGTACATTTGAGGGTCACAGACAGTGCTCTGGAGTAGTGCACTAGCATCCTAAAATGACCATCAGTGTACTAATGTGCATTGAAGCAGGGATCACAAAATCGCCCAGTGCTCTGTCTCCTAATCCTGGGTTGGCTTTTGTATATACTTCTCCTTACATGAAGTCAGTGAGGTTTTAGGAGAAGGTGAATTTCATCTGAGAATGAGCAGGTGATCAAATGCATTAGACTTAAGCTTCTTCAGTAGCTTTAAGGAAGGTCTCAAAAGTCTGTTTTCCTCTTTAGACCAAGTAGTAGTACTTAGCCACTGAAACAAATTACAAAGGGTTTAGTTTCTCCGTCTCTTGAAGCCTTCACAATCAAGACTTAGCATCTTTCTGGAAAACAAACTTTAACCAACAACAAGTTATTGGGCTTAGTACAAGAGCAATTGGATGACATTCTATGGTTTGGATTCTACAGGAGTTCAGACCAGATGATCCGATACAACTTCTGGACTTTAAGTCTATGAATACAGCTATTACACCTTTCAGATGATATGGCCACAAATCTCCCAAATTTGGCACCTTTTTGCCTTTTGAAGAGTATGCTAATATTTTGGGATAATTTATGATAATACAGTATGTGTTATAACAACAATGTTGTTATAAGCTTATAACACTAGTTTGTTAAAAAAAAAAAGAGAGACAAGAACAATCTTTTCCTACCTTTAAAAATACAGCCATGACAGCCAATCCATCTGGCTGACGAGCAGCCTCAACAAAGCTGGAATATCTGTCTGCATTCCAATGAACCACATGCAACTGAAAGGCAAAAAGCACAAACACAGTTATTTCTGCTTAACTGGAACAAAGTTACAAATTAATATATATTGCATGGGTGTTGAATATTCTACTTCACCTGTTCATACTCAGACGCATTTGGATTTTCTAACTGCAAATATTTATTGAAATCTGTAAATATATAATTCATACAAATAATAACAAGCACTGAGAGTAGCTGGGATTAAAATTGATACAGAATTGACATAAATTAGCAGTTTTTCTCTAGTATCTTTCATCTTCATGGTGGTTCATTTTAAAATAAAATTTTAAAAAGTAATCCATAGTTATGACACTACAGTATCTGAGATACTGTATTTCAAACAGAGAGCATTTAAAATAGAGAGAAACAACAGTATCTATGAATACAGCATAAGAAAAAAAACTGCCATGATACTGTATTTACTCTCTATTCATAATATTGGGAGATACAAGGCCCACATTTTCATAAAATTGATGCCTAAATTTACCTAGGCACCTATGATATTCAAAGATGTATAGAGCTGGCATTGCCAATAGATTTTTTGCTTGGGATGTTTTGCATTCAAATTTTAATAAGCAGTTCAATGACATCTTGGCTGTTTGATGTGTCATTGTGTGGATGCTCCATGTATGCTGGTCCACGCTTGAAAGATCCATTCTGGCAGTTCTAAGATTGCCACGATTTGGTCAGGTAAAAAATGACTGATCTCTTCCCCAGTATCACACTAGCCCCTCCCAACAAGCAGCCGTCCTAAGTCAGGCCCACATTCTCCAGGTGGGAATCCTTGGATCTCTGTGGAAGGAGCAAGTTCACAGAGCACAACATCAATTCTCCCTTGTGCAAGCCAGTGCTATTCTCTGCCTACCTTGTTGTAAAGAGCACATACATAAGTACCCAGAAAGATATTGTAGTTTCAAACTATTTTCAAACATTAATATGTCTCAGTCAGCCTGATCAACAATAGTTTGCAGATAAGGAAATAGAAGCTTGAGTAATTAAAAAAAAAAAAAAAAAAAAAAGCATAATGGGGTCCTTCTGATGCTTAGATTTTTGATTTTCGAAAGATACAGAAAATATACCTCTCCAAGTGAGTTAACTCAGTGTCGAGCATGTTCAGCACCTCTGTGAGTTAGGCCCCAGATGCACTCAGAGAAACTGAAGATTCCCAAAGTGGAGGCCACTTAGAAAATATAGACCTTAGCGATGTATCTGAATAATCGGCATGGGAGGCAAGTGATTATATGAATGAACTAGGAGTCAGGAGATCTTGTCCAAAACCCTGGTTCACATTCTGATTTGGCACTTGCTCAATCTCTACAAGCCTCAGGTGTCCTTATCTGTAAAATGACTCTGATAATACTTGGCATTATGAGACATAATTAATATTTATTAAATACACAGACCCCAAACCAGCAAAGCAAATAAGCATGTGCTTACCATTAAGCAAGTACAGAGTGCCATTGAAGTTACTGGGACTCATGCACTTAACTTTAGCTAAGCAAAGGCTTAAGTAAATTGCTGGATCATCACCTTAGGGATCCTTGGAGAAAGCTGCTATACAAGTCAATGATAATCATTCTTTAGACCAGAAATGAAATATAGGAGTTCATACCTCAATGGTCAGTCCCCTAGATCATTCTGAGAGCATGCACTGGAACTTACAATTTTCACACTGGACGATTCATAGTTTTAGGTTTACATATAATTTTAAAATAATAAATTTAATTTGAAGACATTACATTTTTTCATACACAAAGAGGAAACAGATACTTTCAGTCTGAATTACTTTTATTGTGGATTAATAAAAACAACAAAACACAAGTAGTAAAAACCCCACAGCTAAATTAACCACTCTCCCCCCCTTTAATTTTGCCAAGGGGAAAAAAAAATAAAATCTGTGAAACATTTTAGGGTAGAGCCCCATTCTCAATGGCTTGTGACTTCTCTTTTAAGGAATAGATCCTGTCTTACCACCTCTTGCGCACCGCAGCTTGTTGAAGAAACCTTGGTCTCACCATGCGATGTCTCAAAGTAATGGGACCATGATCCCTCCTTTTCCTGATGTCATCTGGTGTGGGGTGAACCATGTAGTCTTCTTTGCTTGTGAACTAGCTCTTTCTTCTTGCATGTGCCAGTTTGGCAGAGGTTCTTTCTTGTTTCAGACAACATTCTTCATCCAATTGAGCACTGAAACTGCATTTACAGCTCCTTCTGGGTGTTTTCTTCTGTATGAACAGTGCTCAGCCGCCTTGCTCTTAATCCTGGGTTTTTCCCCAATTCTGGGTTCCTTATCCCAAAACCAAAACGATGTCTAAAGTGCTTCGTGAAGAAGGTTACCAAAAGGACAGGTAGTGGGAAGTGTTTGTTTGTTTGTTTTTTGGTTAGACTGGCTAGAAATTCAGAGATATTTTCTCCTTCCATTTGGTTTCTTAGATGGAACATACATTTTTGTTTCAGCTAGAAATTTGGTTTTGGTGCATAATGGTTTTTAAGCACCACTATTAATTCTTTACACTCCATCTCACCTGGTTCCTGTGGAAAACATAAGCCTTTAAAAACTGCAAATGTCACTTTTCCCCACTAGTGTTAGAAAAAAAAACAACCTTTTTTTCTGGGCACTGTCTATTCAATAAAATACTGATCAAGCCTCTGCATTGTAATTTGTTTCTCTTTAGCTTTATACCGAAACCTTATTTTTCTTTAAAAAAAAATCCATGTTTACCCAGAAAGGCCTCTTCACTGTCTCTGAGCTATTTGTTGTTTTAGATCCCATTCTCTTCACCATATTTCCCACACACAGAGAAAATAGATACTTTTAGTCTGGATGGTTTTATTGTAGTTTACTCAAAAGCAACAAATAAGAAAGAGCAAAAGTAAAGCCTCCATGAGAGAGCACACTGCATTTCTCTTCTGTGACATCCTGCACTGAATGGAACACAGTAAAGGGCTACCTGCCTCATTAGGCAGCATAGTCCTTTAAAGGTATAATAGTGCAGCACACAGAAAACAAAGGCATAAATGTTCCACAAAAATAACCACCTTGCTCTTCAACAAATAGCAAAACGCATAGGCCCCTGGTAAGGTCAGTTAAATGAAATTTGTAGTTTCTAGGGTGGACTGATTTTGAGAGACAATGTTCTTAGAAAAAAGATAAAAACAAAACAAAAACATTCTCGAATTATTAAATATCTCTGAATTTTCAAGTTACTATCCCTCATGTGCTTCTTGTCTTACCCTCTCCAAAGTTCAAAAAAAACAAAAAAAAACAAAAAAAAAAAAAAGAAAGGTATATTTTGGAAAAGGATCACATATAAAGCATTTCCAGAATATTGTTCTTGTTTTGATAAAGGCTGGGGGCAGAAAAGGTGGGGAATACAAAAAAAATACAATAAAAAAAGTCAGGCTTATAATAAAAAAAATAGGCACAGCTTTAACTACCAAAAGACTATAAAAGTCACTGGAATACTTTACCTCTGCTGCATACTTCATTCCATCCACTGCATGCTCAGAACCAGCATCATCACTGGAGCCCCAATGAAAGTGAATTTGTCGCAGCCTGTAGGTTCCTGCAAGTGGTCCCCCTATCAGCACTATAAACCAGATAAGAGGACATTTTAAATTCAGGGAATGTACTTTATAATAAAGCCCTCTTACCTACACTTTCATGCATACCTCACACTTCATGCTCCAAACTGCTCTGTTTCCCTCTTCCCACAAAAGGCATCTCAAATAGATTAAATTCTCTTTCTTTTAAAGAATTTATTAACAGAATATCATTCTGTTCATCAACAGAATATTCCTTCCAAACTTGAGTTATTTATGTTACTTAATAGATTATTGCCCACTAAGAAGTGAGTTGATATCACAAGACTAGCTCCACTCTGTAGTATATGGAAAAATTCTACGCCCCTCCTCTTGAGGTAAAAAGAGGTTTTGAAAACTATCATTATTTTAGTGCTGGAGCAAAGAAAGGGCTTGGATTCTTCCCTCCTTAGGCAGCTTGGCAAAACCAAATTAACTCAAGTGGCAAGTTAAAGTGTTCTTGATGTTCTGGTAGTTGTGAATGAGGGTTGCTCATGCAGTTTTACGAATAGGTTAGACAAACAGTTCCACAGGATGGCTTAGATGGGGATGATCCTACCTTGAGCAGGTGATTGGACTAGGTGACCTCTTGAGGTCTCTTCCAGCCCTACTTTTCTATGATCTGTTTGTTTAACATTCATGTCAACATTCTTCTGCATTAGTTGGAACCCCAAATGCAACTGCACTTTATGAAACCCAAAGTGAAAATAAGTATAAATCAAATCAAACTAATAAAGATGCTGTTCTGTCCAAGTATAAAAATAGTGATATTCAAATGGTCAATGAGCAGTGCATTATGAAAATATGTAAGGGTCTTTCATTTTGTGGTTTGTTTTTTTTAAACTAGAAAGGGACCCAATCCTAGACTTAGACTCTCATATCCAGATCTGAGTTCACACCTGGTGCTTCTCTCTATCAGCCTGAGCACTCTACAACTTGTCTTGATTTCAAACCTACCTTTCGTGCCCTACCTCCACCCACCCTTCCCAAGTTTGGGAATGTAGATTGTTCTGTCTCTCACTAGACTCCATTTAGAGATATGTGATATGATAGAGGTATGTAGGAAGAGAACCAAACTTGTAAGGAACAGACTGACTAGAGGAGAAAGGTAGGCATTAGACTAAACAGAGATGGAGGATATGAAGTGGGAACAAATAAGCTTTTGTTTGGCACAAAAACCAAGATCATGAGACAAAATTCCACCCAGGGATGCAAGGTGAAGAAATTATTTCATTGCCTATGAAGGATCTGGGTAATAAACCACAGGAATTAGAATGGGTGGTTTAATCAGCACTTTGATTTACTTGGTCTTACAGAAAGCTGGTGGGAAAACTGGCATACTATTCTGGAAGGAAGACCTGACTGTTAAAAATATTGGACACAACTTATTAATACCAAAGATCAAATAAGCAAAAAAAGGGGGAGGGGAGAGGTAGTGGCATTTGGAGATAAACAGCAATACTTTTTTCTAAGTCACTGAGAACCTGGAAGCAAATGATCTTAAGTGTTTATTCTTGTAGATAGAGCAAAAGATGGAGTAGTAGCTAGTACCCAATTCAGGCTATCAGTGACACTACAGAACATGGATGACCAGCTCCTCAGGCACTTGTCCATAATGTTTAGGGGAAAAACAAAACAAAATATGACATTGTCTTGGCAGACTTCCATATAGAGGTCTTATGCTGCCAATGCTAAAACACACTTTGAATGTATAAATATTTACAGATCGCAATTTTCTAACTCAGAAATTGTTGCATCCAACAGAGGACAATTCTGTGTAAGACCTCATCTTGATAGTATGAGGAACTGATCGCAGAAATGTCTGTCTCCATGTCTGCAGGAACAGGACAAGTAGAAATGGTCTTAAATTGCAACAAGGGAGATTGAGGTTAGAGGTTAGGAAGTAGGTTTTTTTGTTTTGGTTTTTTTTTTGATGAGGGTGGTTAAGGTCAGGAACAGATTACCTAGAGATGTTGCAGAATCCCCATCATTGGAAGTTTCTGAGTGCAGGTTAGACAAACCTTTGTCTAGGAAGGTTTAGACAAGGGGACTAGATGAGCTCCTGAGAAGGTATGGGCTAGATGACCTCCTGACATCTCTTCCAGCCCAATTTTTATACGATTCTAACAAAAATTTAGTGATTACCATATTTACTTGCATACTGTTCCATCTTCCCCCTGCCCCGAAAAATCAGCCCTCCAAAATTGGAGTGTATGTCTTAAGCAAGGAAGGTAATTTTTCTTTGCTGTAATAGAAGCATGCAGACACAATGCTCTGATGGCTGCCACTTGCCTCTGCCCTTGCACACAGCAGGGGTGAAGTCCTGTGTTAACTTTCTCACAGCACTATTTGTTCAGCACTGAAGCTTGTCCCTGAAGGAACAATTAAGCTGGTTTAGGGCAAGTGAGCTGCTGCATGCAGTTTGTAGTTTTTAGCAAGGCTTCTGGTGTAGAAAAAACACTATTTATTTATAGGAACTTATACAGAGAACGATTTACAGTAAAGTAATAATAATAGCCTTGCTATTGCTCTTGCAAGGGTATGGGGCCTAGCCTTTTGCAGTTCTGCCACACCAGGAAATTTCTGCTGCCTCACCCAGAGTGTTTCCTGGGATGCTACACTTCCTGGACACTGTTTCCAGGAGGACTTACTCCGTCACAGTCAGCCGTGATTCTGGGAAAATCTTTTTTTAATACATTCTGCCTTCCGGAAACAAGATGTGCATCTTATTTTGTTTGGAGGGCAGGTAGTATGTGAGAAAATATGGTAAGTGTAAGTAATAATTTGATTCCATTTTATGCACAAGCAGAATAAATTGTCTGATAAATCTCAAAATAGAATTGTAAATCCTCATCCAGCAGGTGGGTTTCATGGGGCTGTCCCAGAGACCAATTCTTGGCTGTATGCTATTTAATATTTTAATCAATGACCTGGAAAAAAACATAAAATCATTACTGACAGTTTGCAGGTGACACAAAACCTGGGGGCAGGAGGGTGGGGGAGGGGAAGAATGATAAATAATGAAGAGGACAGTCACTGATGCAGGGCAATTTGGATCACTTAGTAAACTGGGCACTAGTAAACAATATTAGTTTAAATATGGCCCAATATAAGGTGGTATATCTATAACTGAAGAATGAAGGCCACACTTGCAAGACGGGGCACTCTATCCTGGGAAGAAATGATTCTGAAAAAGACTTTTGGGTTATGATACATAATCAGCTGATCATGAATTGCCAGTGCTAAGCTGTGACAAAGGGTAATGGAATCCTTAAATGTATAAATGTGGGGATACAAACAGGGGTTTAGGAGAAGTAGGTAAGTTATGTTACCTCTACGTTTGGCACTGGAGCGTGTGCTACTGGAGTACTGCATCTAGTTCTCATGTACACACTTCAAGAATGGTGATAAATTGGAGAAGGTTCAGAGAAGAGCCTCAGAGAATAAATAAAGATCAGGAAAAACATGCTTTAGAATGAGAGACTAAAGAATTTCAGTCTTCTCAGGTTAACCAAAAAAAGAGATTATGGAATGACTTGAACCGCGAGCATGATCATGGGATACTTCGATTAACAGGCTCTTCTCTCATGCAGACAAAGGTATAATGAGATCTTATGATTAGAAGCCAAAGTTACATAATGTCAGGCTTGAAAAAAAGGGTGATTTTGTAAACAGTGAGGGTAATTAACAATTAGAACAACTTACCAAGGGTTGTGGTGGACTCTCCATCGCTGGAAATTTTAAAAATCAAGATTGGATGTTTATCTAAAAGATACACTCTAGTTCAAGCACAGCTATTACATTTGAAGCGGAAATTAGTTCAGAGAAGTCCTATATCCTCTGTTATGCAGGAAGAATGTCAAGGCCAAAAGGGACTGATGTCCATGAATTTAGGAGTATGGGCCTTGATCCTCCATAAGGCCCACTACATGCTGGATTTAGCCAGGAAAAGGAGATGTAAAGGGAGGGGACACGTTTGCAGCTTCCATAGCCTAAACCTTGTTGTAGGCCAGTCCAGTTTCTGGCCTACTTTGAAATCACCTCAGACTGATCTAAATAATATCAACTGGATACAGGACTGGTATGCCAGGTGGGGCTCACTCGTGCTCTGTGGCACTTCAGACACATCCTCTTACGATGATATCCAGAGGACATGTAAAAGAGCTGGCTATGCCAGTTTTGCAGCATGTAGAGACTGCCTGCAACAAGAATATTCCCAGCTGGTTAGATATGCTGAATTTATAATCCTTTCTTTCCATCAGTATATTGACAAGAAGAGCAAAAGTATAGAACAGAAAAGTGTTACAGGAGCATAAAATAAAGCATTCAATAATCTGGAAGGTAAAGTAAGCAAAGGAAAATTAAACAGTTGCCTTAAAGCACTCCTTTTTCCTCTTTTAAGTAGGAAGGCAGGACTGAAGAGGAGCAAGCTTTACTTGCTCTGTACAAGACTCAGTTTGTCTATAATTTACAGAGTATTCTAAATTTTACAATACACAAAATATCCTTGATCTTACTGTTCCTCCCAATGAAACAACTTTATGTGCAAAGACATGTAAATTTCACATGTATCAAATAGCAAACTGGATATCAGAAGAGTTCCCATTTCTTTGAGTTGTTTTTCTCACTCGCTTTTATTAAGATAAACAAAGATTTCTTTCAGCAACCTTCTCCAGGTGACATTAGCAGATTAACCAGAAGAGGTTTTTCTTATTCATGAAGGACTTGCACTTTTACCATTTAACAGAAAGCATTTTGTTTGCACCTCGCCTTTGAAGTATTTAGAAAGCCCAAAATAAATGTTGCAATATTACAAAGACCAGTTTTCCGAGTGCACATAATTGTTTGCAAAAGGGGTGTCCATGAAGAAAAATAAAAAGAATGAGATAAATACCTCTCTCAAAAATAAATGGAATCACTAAGCATATGGTTTCTTTTGGTGTCTCCTTTGATATAACAAATCTAGAGTTGGAACATAAATCAATCAACCTGCAACTAAATGTAGGTAAGAGATTTGAGTAATTCAATTCAAATGGACCTGAAATGAGAGACAAAGGTTCCGTCTACGAAATGAAAGAACAGCATTTGAAATCTATATTAAAACATTGGTGAAACAGGAGTACAGATATTGTTTAGCCGTGTCCTGCGGATCAGACCATACCACATAGGAAGAGAATTAAGACAATGTGAGCAGCCTAGAAATCCTTACAATAACAATTTATAATTTCTGCAGAAATAATCTCAAGATTGCAACATGTTGAAAGACAGGAAAACACCTCTTTTTTGGATAACTGAAGTGTTACTGTTCGTATACTCATGTAGTCTCCAAAGAGACAGGTTGTACTCTGTTCAGGAAAGAAAATACACTGTTATAAACAGAACAAACCTGATTTGTTTTCTGCATCATCAAATTCCACACTAGTGGAATGTCCATTGTTGAGAATGACTTTAGCAGAAGTTGGATCATAGTTGGGACTAATAGGGCGTAAAGAGGGGTCATATTTGGCTTCTGTGGTTTTGATGTCAATGGGGGACTGACGGTCTCCATTAGCAACAGGGAAAACCTCCTTCCAATGAGAGGGCCCTAAAATTCAAGGGGGAAAGAAGGGAGGAAAAGGCTTGATGTTAATGAAATTGTTTCCCATTTGACAAAGCCAAATGAACTGTCTGTAAGAAAAAACAACAAATAAACCATATTAGATTTAATAAAACATGGAATAAACTATACAGCTCTGACTGCTCTCCTCACAAACCTCTAGTTAATTAAACATAGGTGCAGGTTACAACATTAGGTTTCTCACTTTTTGCCTCTTTTCTGAGAACAGGAGAGCAGCAGACACTTATAATTAACCCAGATGTAATAGGCTCAGACACAATTAACTCTTTATCTGGGATACGAGCAAAGCATATCACCAATATCTTTCTTTTTCCCCTTTTCCAATCCAGTATCTTGCCTCTGGTGTACCAAATGCTCCATTTTCAGACCATAAGAGACCTCATTTTGGCCACATCTAGATCACATTTTCCAAAGTCTCCTCTTTATTTATTTTTCCTGGTAACAGTGGGCTGCCATGAGGAACAAGGAGGCAACCTTAGTAAGCATGATTGTCAGCAGTCATAGCATCTACACATGCCAATTTACAGCTTATTAGCCATTTTTAAGGCACATTAAGGGTGAGGGTCTACAGGCGTGTGCCCTGAATGCGTCTTAAAAAGGGCGATTTTAGGCTATTTGTGCCTAAATTTCATACCTGCAAAAGCAGGTATCAAATTTAGGCACATATACCTAAAGCACCTTAACATATGTGTAGATGCACTAAGGTACATTAACGCTGTGTATCTGCATTGGTGACGCATACACAGTGCACGTGCACACCCGGAGTGTGGCAGTGCACCCCTACAAAAATGCGCCGCTGACGCTGTGGGCAGTCGCTGCTCACCCCCTTACCTGCTGCTGACACCACCCACAGCGCCTGTGTGCGGTCAGCAACTGCCCCTGGCCGCCGCTGGCAGCGTCTGCAGGTGGTCGCTGAGCCCTGGTTGGTGCATTCATGGACTAAGAGTCAGAGAATCTAGGCCACAGTATCTTGTGTGAACCCCGTCTTTATACTTGGATTAAAGTGTAATCAACTCATTACCTTCCTTCATTCAAACTAGCAATACCTTTTCCTTACCCACACACTTTCATTTCTTCTTAGGACACTCAGTGCTCTATGATTAAATCTGAGAGGTGTCAAGTATCTTTTACGCTCATTTTTATTATAATAAAAGTGAATGGTGCTCAATAACTCAGAAGCCTTAAAATAGTGCCAGCTTGCAATGTCAGTGTGTAAGAGAAGCTTTAAGAAACCATTTCTTTCAGAAACCTCTCTCTTGTAAGCACTTTCATGGTAAGTGTGTAGCTGTTCTGGACAGCAGGGGGGAAGTGAATAGAATGGATTTTGTATAAGAAGAATAATTTATATATCAGATATCAACATGGATACAGGCAGAATGGAGGCAGGATCTTTCAATCTGGCACTTGTCTGGAGGGTACCTTTTAGTCATTAAAATAGAATCACAAAACCCATTAAATAAGCAGTCAGCAGGATTTAAGACAGAACACTAATTTGAAATGTTCATTTATGAAGTCATAGTCAAGAAGATGCAATTCACTCTCAACTTTTTATGTTCAGCCCAAAACATCTAATGTTAAACTAAAATATGTAATATCATAGAAAATAAGGGTTGGAAGGGACCTCAGGAGGTCATCTAGTCCAACTCCTTGATCAAAGCAGAACCACCCCCAATATACTAAACTGTATAATGTTTAGATGGATTCTAGTATCGTAACATATACAACTTATAGTTACAGGATGCAGGTGAAGCAGTACATGCCCACACAAATCTTCCCTCTTGCAATTTAAAGTTGCTGTGAGATAGCTTACCAAATACTTTTTTCTTCACCACTAATAAATGTCTAACATATTTAGGATGTCTAACTTATGTAGGAAAATGAAAGTTTCATAATTACTCATTTCTGTTGCTATGTCTTACCAATGAATATCATAGAATCATAGAAGTAGGGTTGGAAGGGACCTTGTAGATCTTCAAGTCTGACCCCCTGCCTGGGCAGGAGAGAAACTGGGCTCAAGTGACCCCAGCCACGTGTGAAGTAGTTCCTATGGATGTCTAATCTGAACCTACTCTCTAACAACTTGTGGCCGTTATTCCTTGTTATCCCGGGGGGCGCTGGGGGAAACAAGGTCTCCCCCAAACCCTTCTGGTCCCCCCTAGTGAGTTTATAGATGGTCACAAGGTCCCCCCTCAGCCTTCTCTTGCGAAGGCTGAACAGGTTCAGGTCCCATAGCCTCTCATTGTAGAGTCTGCCCTGCTGTCCCCGGATCATGTGGGTGGCCCTCCTCTGGACCCTCTCAATGTTGTCCACATCCCTCTTGAAGTGGGGCGCCCAGAACTGGACACAGTATTCCAGCTGTGGCCTGACCAGTGTCACGTAGAGGGGGAGGATCACCTCCTTGACCCTACTAGTGATGCACCTGTGGATGCATGATAGGGTCCGGTTAGCCCTGCCGACCGTGACCTCGCATTGTCGGCCCATGTTCATCTTGGAGTCAATGATGACTCCAAGATCCCTTTCTGCCTCTGTGCTCTCAAGAAGGGAGTTTCCCCATCTTATAAGTGTGTTGCCGGTTACCACTGCCCAAGTGCAGCACCCTGCACTTGTCCGTATTGAAATGCATCCTGTTTTTGTCAGCCCACCCTTGCAACCTATCCAGGTCTTTCTGCAGTCTGATGCGCTCAAGGACAATATTACTAGTGTCATTATGAACATAAATAAGCTCCATCCAGTGAAACTCTGATGCAAAAAAGAAATGACTATAACGAAGCAAGCAAGGTGAAACTATAGCATGGTGCAAAACAAATCTTTAAAAAACCCAAAACACCCAAAAACTGGATACAAAAATAAATTTGTAAGCACCACTAAATACTTTGCAGTAAAGTGCTTAAAGCACAACAAAAACAGATCAATAATTTATTCTTTAAAAAACTGGCAACTACAAAATCTTAAATTGGGCAAAAAAAATTTATTAATTATTGTAACAAAGCCTAAGTTAGCTTCTTTGGGTTTTTTGATATAAAAAAGAGGACTGGCCTGCAATTCTGTTTGGAGACAGTTTTGATTCATAAAAGTAGAAGGCATTGTATAGCTGAGCATCCAAGATTTTAAATTATCTTTTGGAATCAAACAATATTTAAATAAATATGAATACTGCACTCTTTCTTTCTAGTAAAAGTTACCAGAAAAATACCATGCCTTTCATCAGTAGAGATTGTTGAAGACTATAAACAATCATATAGGGGCAATGACCAGGATTTTTTTATCCATCTGTCCAGAAAGCTGTGTTCCATTACCAAGGATACAGAGATCAGTCAAGATTAGACTTCAGTCCACTGTACAAAGGGCCACAGCCTTTGGAGCACAACTTGAAAGATGATAGTGATGTGTTCACAATTTGCAAGGTACGAATGCTATCAGTGCATCAAGACTGCCACTGGCTACCTGCTGGTTTTCAGATGGAGTTAAAAAGCAGTGTTTTTTACTTATAAAACTAGGGGTGCACCGATATATTGGTTGGTTATTGGATTAGCACCGATAAAAGGAGAAATTACATTATTAGCTATTGGCTTTTTTGGTCATTGTAGCCAATAATTACAGCCATGTGCCCAGAGCACCCGAGTGAGCGTAGTCACTGCTGGCCCAAGCCTGTGGCAGACTACAGGCCCCGGTGAATGGCAGGAGGGGAAGGGGGCGCTGGGGAGGGGTCACAGGGTGCTGCACTCAGCAACAAAGACTTATTGGCTCATGCTGCTGCTGCCACTGCCATGGCAACACCATGCACACAGCAAGGGCCTGAGCACCAGGGCTGCTGCAGAGAAGTTGGGCTGTGCACAGGAGCGATAACGCGCCACGTGGGGGACACTGCTCCACCAGGCATCGGGCACCTTTGCAAAAGCAGCTTCTCTCCAGTGGCTACGGGAGCTCAGCTGCACAGGGCATGCCAGGGCTGAGGCAGTGGTGTGCTCTGGGGCTTCAAATGCACCTAGCACTACTGTCCATGCAAGGGTCCTCCCTGCCCATTTGGGATGGCAGCACAGGCTGCACGTGAAACAGGGCTGCAGATAGGAGCTGTGGGTGAGAGGGCAATGTGTATGAAAATAATGTGGTTACCACCTTCCTTGAGAGCCAGAACAAGCCGGAGGTGTGTGCGTGCACACGTTATGAATGCAAAACAAACAAACAAGTTTTATTTATGTCAGTAGTTTAAAATGCCTTGCACTATTACTAAATATCAGTTATTGGATCAGCATCGGCCAATATGGTTGGTTAATCATTGGCTATCAGTATCAGCCAAGAAAATCTGTCAGTGCAACCCAGGATGGCTTGTACCCACTCTTTCTCAGATGCATAGAGTACCTCTAATAAAGGGTTTAGTAAAGGAACTAGCTTTATACTTGTGGAAACAGACTTGTATTTTGTGGAAATTGAGATGAAGACATTTCAGAAGTTTCTATTAGGCAGAGGAAGATGTCAGCTGGCTGTGTGCCTCTCTTGTTGAATCATATTCTTTTTATTTTTAAGGAACACTTACATTCCACGTTTATACTACACAAGCATCTTCAAATTGAAGTTGAAATTGCTAGCACATCAGTCCTCTTAATACATAATGCTTTGCAAAAATGTTAGAGCTATTTTGAATGATATGTGAAATTAAGGTTGCATTTCTCAGACAATGAATTTATCCATAAGGCAGTGGTATGATAGAGATACAAAAATAACTAAATAAATCAGAAACTCATACTACTTTACCTGTAACAGACAGTTTCCCTTTATATCAATCACCACAAAAAACACTTTAATCATATATTGATTGCAACAGCTTTACAACTTTCTTTATAGTCATACACAGTCTGCATAAACAAGGACTTTCCAAATTCCTCCTTAAAAGTAATCATCTACTAGAAATACAAATTAGAAAAACAAGATACTAAAAGTCAAGTCCCCTCTCCTTTGAAATTAAGGGCCCAATCATATCAGGAGCTGAGAACACTTCTTTCTTTCAGGGGCTGAACACATTAAAACAAAACAAACCCTATTCCAAGTGGTAGTCAATTTTCAGTATTTCATTGTTGTGTATCAATACATGAATATCACATGTTCAGATAATGAAATAAGAGCACATACAAAGAAAAGGCAAAAAAAATAGCATTGCTTTAAAGGGCCCTACTTAGAATTGAAGCCAGAAACCGTATTTACCTGAAACCAAGATGACTCTGAATTTCAGACAACTCCTCTATAATTAGATTCCTTACATGGAAAATTTATGAATTGGTTATAGTTCTACATATATAGAATCTAATTAATGGGAAGTCATCTTAAATTCAAAGTCATCTTGGTTTTGGGTAAATAAGGTTGTCTTCAATTCCAAGTATGTTTCTTTTAAACAACGTTAATTACCTAGTTATTAGCTGGTTGTTTAAAATTCATCCCCTACCTGCCGCCCACCAGTGAAGTGGGAAAGCAGCAGTAGGGGGCAGGCAATAG
>NW_005841961.1:71606-78101 GCF_000455745.1 Alligator sinensis | reverse complement strand
TGCCTGCCACTTGCTCCCCCTGGCTCCTGCTCTCCTTCTGCTGCCTGCCCCGCCCCACCACCTCTCCTCCCCCACAGCTTCTGCTCCCCTGCCGCTTACCCTTGCTTTGGCTCCAGCCCCACTCCAGCCTGAAGCATAGAGCACATGTTTGCTCTGGCCCCAGCCCAGCCCAGTAGCCGTGGTGGTGGTGGTGGCAGCAGCTCTGGCCCAGGCTCTGGGGCCTGGATATAGCTGCCACCAACTACATCAACTGTTACTGGGCTAGGCTGGGACAAGAATAAACATGTGCTCCATGCCCCAGGTTGGAGTGGGGCTGGAGCTATGCCAGAGCTGGCGCAAGAGTAAGCAGCGGCAAGGGGAAACAGAGAATCTGGGCGGAGGAGAGGCAGAGACATGGGGGCATAGGTGGCAGGAGGCAGGCAGAAGCCCCGGGTCAGGGCTGAGTCAGAGCCACAGCAGGAGCCTGCCCCCACTCTGCCTTATACTCAAATCCAAGACGAGCCCCTATATGTTAAAGGGGGGGGGGGAATCATGTCTTGAGGTAAGCAGCGGCAAGGGGAAACAGAGAATCTGGGCGGAGGAGAGGCAGAGACATGGGGGCATAGGTGGCAGGAGGCAGGCAGAAGCCCCGGGTCAGGGCTGAGTCAGAGCCACAGCAGGAGCCTGCCCCCACTCTGCCTTATACTCAAATCCAAGACGAGCCCCTATATGTTAAAGGGGGGGGGGGAATCATGTCTTGAGTTCATATAAATCCAAGACGAGCCCCTATATGTTAAAGGGGGAGGGGGAAATCATGTCTTGGATTCATATAAATATGGTTTGTGGGAAAATCTGTGATGACCCTTCTATCCAGTTAGAGCAGTAAATCTGTACCTATCCACCTACATACATGCAAGGACATGTACACAAATGCATATTGGATATTGCTTTAAAAAAGTTGTTTGCTCACTCGCTGTTGGGGAGAAGAGAGCTTTTCCAGGCAGGTATTAGCACCCACACCATTAATTTGTGCAGAATGTAAACTTTCACCCAGAACAAATTCTATTTTTATAATGGCAAAGACAAGATGAAAACTGTAAACTGAATATAGACCAATTCTTCCTAAATTCATAGCAAATTAGGCTTCTTAGGTGCTGTTCAAACAAAAATTTTGCCAAGCAGCAGCAGAGTGAAATGAAGAAAGACCGGCCAGAATTGGTCCTACAGACTGGTCAATAGGAGCTATTCAGAAACATGCAGGGGACTGGAACTGTTAAGACATCAACTTCCGACTTCTGCTGTTTGGCAAAATTCTTAGCAGGAGAAGATACAGGCAGTTGAGCAATTCATAAAGGAGAAAGAACTTAAAAATAATGTGGAGGAGTAAAGTAATAGACACCTTTCCCTCCCTCCCCTCGGCCCACCCAACCCCCAAGTAAAGGGATGGGCTTGTGAAGATCTGTCTGCTTAGCAACCACTGGAGGCCCTCAAAAGGGGAGAAAAAGAGAATATGTGGATGGGGCTAAAGGGGTGGGTTAAGTTTCAAATTTATCAGTCACTCAGCAGAGCCTGAGATGGGAGATGGGCCCCAAGCTGGATCCTGCAACAGCAGCCTGATAGAAATCCAAACCTCCTCCCCTTTCCCAGAAGTTGGGGATGGAAGGTAGACTTCTTATCTTGGCCTTGCAGGAGGGGCCCAGCACACTTGTTTTTCAGGTTTGGTCTTCCATCTAGAAAGCATCATGTATTATTAAAATAGTCTATTCACAATGAGGAGAGGGGAAGAATACACTCTATATAACAAGATGAAATTATGAGGTAAAAAAAAAAACAAAACCAAAAAACAATCTCATCACCAAATTCCAGCATTTTTTAAAGACACATTCTTTTAAAAACAAACAGAAAGAAGCACAGGAAGAAGGGAATGACTTTCATGGCTATTCCTCTCGACTCATAATCAATAAAACACATTAATTATTATGTTTATACACCCAAGTTCCCTTATTTTTGTTTACCTATTGTGTTCTAGTTTCCAATGAGAAATGTTCTGTTTATAATGTTGTTAAATTGTTCATGTAATCTTTGCTGTCTCTATCAACTCCCTCAAAATGAATGCTGGCGTTCTTCATTTGCTAATACTTATATAAATCAGGGATAAATCTACTGGCTGGAATGGAGTTGTCAGTGCAAAATAAACAAGAGGGGAAAATCATCCCCCAAGAAGACTGAGAAGCATTTAAATAACTAATGTCAAACTGCCGCTCTCAGCTACACAGCTCTAAACACAGAATAACTCTAGACTTCAGTGGGAATACCTGGGTTCACATGTGGTTGACAGAGTGCAGAACCGAGTCAATAAGAGATTACTTAAACACAACAATGATGATGAGCTTAATAATTAAGCAATACTTCTAATATCCAGTCTCAGGTGCAAACTGAACACGCGTCAGTCTAACAGCCTGAACAATTTTCTAAGGACAACTGAATCAGTCAACCAATACCCAGCAAATCATTCTCACAGATCAGTCTGTGCAAAACCAAACCTCTAACACTCAATGTTTTCTGCCATTATCTCTACAGAACAGGCTCAGTTAGCCCGTGGCACAGTCTTAGCTCTGACTAAATTGGCTTCCTGAACAAGCTCAGAGGATGCTGAAGTCAAGGTAGGCAGACAAGGTTCTTTGGGTAAATCCAATATCTCTTATTAGACCAACTCACATAGTTCCAACTATTTTAGTCGGTTTAATAGAAGACAGTGGATTTACCCAAAGAACCTCATCTGCCCATGTCCTTACACTGACATGGTTACAACCTACACCCCTGAAGTCGAGGGAGGAATCTCAAAGCCTAGAGCTCAAGCTACATGTCCCGTTTCTGCCCCTGCCTTTACCCTCTAGCTGCTGAATGGGGCACGTCCTCTGACAGACCAGACCATCCCTGCCACCGCGTCACCGAACCAGCAAGGTCCTTTGGGAAATTTACGAACAGCCCCTGCTTGCCCTGAGCCCGCAGGGCTCCTCTCAGGGATGGCAGTCCTGGGGGCAGGATTGCTCTGCTCCCAGGCAGGCGGCAGGTTTGGACTTTTCCGGGTGCAGCGGCACTTTTACAGCGGGGCCAGACACGCACGTGTGCATCTCAGTCGCTCAGTCGAGACAGGCGCCTGCCTGACTTCAGACAGAGGCACAGCCCGACAGGTGGACTAGCAAAGGGGAAAGAGCCGGTAGATAAGCCCAGACAGAGCTGGCACGGCTTTCACCAACCCGCCTCCCTCTGAGGGGAAATCATATTCCCGGGAGGCCCTGGCACACGGCTCGCCCAGGCAGGGGGCAGAGCCCAGGCTCCCCTTGGCCCCGAGGGCGGATGCAAGGGAGGGTTTGGGTAGGGATGGGGCTGCGCGAGGTGGCCTCTGGGGGTCCCTCCCAGCCCTGCTCCTCGCCGCCGCCTCGGACTTGCCCTTGCTCTTTCCTGCCTGCAGAGAAAAAACCCTCGAGCGAGTCCGAGAGATGCCAGCAGCCCCCGCCCCGCCCGCGGCCCTGGGGCTGCGCCTGCCGGGGAGCCCTCACCGTTGTGCTCGTCGTATCCCCAGTGCAGCGTAGCCATGGCCGGGGCAGCAGGGCTCATCGGCCCCCAGCCCTGCCCTGACACGGGCGGCGGCATCCGCGTTTTCGCCCGCCTCCTCCCCGCCCAGCCCGGGAGACGTCCCCGGGGGGGACCCGTCTTTGCGGGTCTCTGGCTCTGGGCGCTTATGCCCCCCGCGAGCGCCCTTGCAAATCTCGAGTAAAAGGGTTTGAGCAACTGGCGGGTTTTGACGCCTGCACACCAGACAAGAAAATCGTTGTGCCCATCCTTGAGCGTTCAAACAGCAGGACGCTGGCCTCAAAACCGTCATTGCACTGCCTTAAAAATAATGCTGGCCCTTAATGGTGGGCCTGGTTGTGTTGCCGCTCTGCCCATCCTCAGACCTCAAAGGCTGCATACCTGTCATTTGCTCACCTCCCATAATCATTCGCAGATGCTGTTTGAAAGCCTGGACCTAAACATGTCTTATTATTGCATGTTTCTGGTCGTGATTCCAATTATTTTTAAAAAATGCAATACAATAAATAATCATAAGCTAGATAGCTACCCAAATTCTTACCAGCTGCATGGGAGTGTTCAGCAAAAACCTCCACCTGAAGATTACTTTTGCTGTGCAGCCAAGTGAGTCTATTTTCCCAACAACTCCGAGTTCTGGGGCTGAATTTAGTTGTGAATTACAATTGCAACTTTTTTTGCACACTTTTCCATAGCTTCCTTGTTATGGCTCTTGTTTATCTATTGATTCACTGCAAAGAGGTCACTTGAAGATGATCTCCCTGTAAAGACAGTATTGAAGATTCATGGTTTACACTTGGCATGGAGATGAAATGTATTTCCAAACAAGGACATCAAGAAAAGCAAAGAAAATAAAAGTTACTGCTAAATATTGGAAAATTCAGTTCAGGAGATATGCAACATTTAAAACAAAACGCTGAATTTTCCAATATTCCTTGTGAAGCCTATAATTTTGCATAAAAAGAATAGACTGAAAAATATGAACATCATGTTACATGCCGTTTTTAAAAACTCTATTCTAGACTACTAATGTAGACAGAAAACTCTCAAACTGCTGCCCTGACTCAAAGTGCTCTCAAAGACAAAAAGTTTTTCTCTAATCTGTTTCAATGATAGTAAAACAAAGAGTTACTTCCAAAGATAGGAAAAGGTTTTCAAATAAAACGGAGCAGTCCAAGTTGATGGTGCCCCTTTAAGTTACTCATTTTGGGTCCTGACTCTGCAAAAACTCAAATGTGTATTTAACTGTATATGATCCACTCACTGTGCCTAACATAAGTACCCTTCTAGGTTTACTCAATTGCCCTGTCTCGGACAGTTTAAAAAAGAATATTCTATTCTGTCATGCATCAGGAAAATTGCAGTTCTCATCCACTGAATAGCATTTGTGATAATAAAAAGCATTTGCTTTTAGCACGTGTGGCACGGCAAAAAAGACTCTTTGATGTTACTCATCTTCTTTAAGTCCCTTCATAGGGATTAAAATCTTGTACTCTGGAAAACATATATTCATCCTTTTCCTATTTGCCATTTGTAAATGATTTGCAAATTCTTTGGTGAATTTCCACAGTGATGTAGAAGAAATGTGCATTCTTTAATGGGTATAAAATTATGCTTAATTTCTTTGCCTACTAAATAATTACATATTTCAATTAATAGCTCATTAATATCAATTCAGAAATGAAACATGCCTTGATTTATTTTTTATTTTTTCAGATCTCAAAAATTAAGTAGAAGTAATTTACCTTAGAGGGATTTTATGAATCTTGAGTCATTTATCTCTTTAAGGGATTTGGGCTATAGAAAACACTTATAAAGCTGAGATGGGTAGATACCAGTTTGCTTGCATGTACTGACCTATCTTTCACAGTTGCATGCTTGGGTTGGATAATTGCTAAATGCAAGTTTGCAGCAAAGGTGGTTAGCTGTATTAGTCTAAAGCAGTACAAGAAAGTTCATTAAGAGCTTTGAGATCACATTCCCTAGTTTTCAAAAAAACCTCCAAAACCAAAAAGCAACCCCCTCCCCCCCAACTCATCTTTATAAAAAATATGCCAGGTGTACAAGCCTTGCTAATTACTAACTACAGTACAATTTTTTTAATAAAAAAGGTAACAAAAAAGGCATGCTAAATGCAACGTTGGCAAAAGTCAGCCCACTCCATTTACAATGAAATATGTATAACAAATGCATGGTTACAGAATGCAGGGGTGTAGGTTGTAGCCGGGTTGGTCTAAGGATATAGGCAGACAAGGTTCCTTGGGTGAATCTGATATCTTTTATTAGACCAACCCAAATAGTTGGAGAATAGTTATTAAGTAAGCTTTCGGGTTCAAAAACCCTTCGTCAGGCTCAGGAAGCTGCAGCAGTTGGTATGTGCTCTTCCTGGATGGAATGAAAAGTAAAGAAGCCAGGGGCTGGGCTGGGGAGTCAGTTGTCAGGCAGCTTATAATGCATCAAAAATCCAATGTCTATGTTTAGTCCATGATTTTTAGTATCCAGGAGGTTGATGAAATGGAGTTCATAGGCTCATCTCTGGGAAGTGTTGTGTAAGTTTCCTTTGAGGATCAGGACTGAGAGTTTGGAGAGAGAGTGGTTTTCTTGTGAGAAATGTGCCCCCACCGGTAATTGGGTATTTCTGTCTTTCATAGATTTCTGGTGTGCGTTCATTCTGGTGCACAGTTGTTGTTTGGTCTCTCCTACGTATTTTCCATTAGGGCATTTGGTGCATTGGATGAGGTATATTACATTTCTGGAGGTGCAGCTGTAAGATCTGGGGATGCTGATGGCTCTGTTGTGGGGTGTAGTAATAGTGGGGGTGGTGGAGATGTGTTGGCAGGTTTTGTATTTCTTGTCATGGCACGGTCTGGATCCTTTTGGTGTGTTCTGGGCTTGAGGAAGTTTGCTTCTGGTGATGAGGTT
>NW_005841961.1:52433-70950 GCF_000455745.1 Alligator sinensis | reverse complement strand
AGAGACCAAACAACAACTGCGCACCAGAATGAACGCACACCGGAAATCTATCAAAGACAGAAATACCCAATTACCGGTGGGGGCACATTTCTCACAGGAGGGCCGCTCTCTCTCCAATCTCTCATTCCATCCCGGAAGAGCACACACCAACTGCTGAAACTTCCTTAGCCTGAAGAAGGGTTTTTGAACCCGAAAGCTTGCTTAATAACTATTCTCCAACTATTTGGGTTGGTCTAATAAAAGATATCAGATTCACCCAAGGAACCTTGTCTGGTTACAGAATAGCATCCTTCCTAAACAGGGCAGCAATGAAATAAAAGAAGTTACCCAACTGCTAGAAAGAATCAGTGGGCACAGCTCTTCCTATGGGTTTGTACTCCACAGGGCACAAGGAGGGTGGGATGATCCCAGCCAACACCTCTAAGTGCTAATTGCCATGCAACAGTGGAAGAGTGATATTGTAGCCAGAAAATATGCGAGAGGCAAGGATTTCTTAGGGTGATATCATCTGTTGGACCACCTATGTAGCTGGGGTACGGTTAGACAAGCTTTCGCATGCAAGACATTCTTCCTCAGGTCTCAGCATTAATGACATACAAAGAATGAGTGGCAGATTGAAAAGCCACGAAGCCGGGGTACGGAGGGAAACACTGCCATCTCGGGTTTGCTTCTGGCATTGCATACGGATCCCTTTTTATCATCTTTCGGGCTAGGGGCTCTGCTCCTTGCTCTCTTTCCGGCACCAGCCACACGGGGTTACCGTGGTGTGATGATTAGCAGGGATCCTGGTTTTCTCCGATAACAACAAAGTCTCCAATTTTCAGATTAAAACAAGTAACCCAAAATCCACGTTTTCCCGTGATTTAAATGAAACACCACTATTTATAGTTGCCCTCCCATCTCTCTCTCTCTCTCTCTCTGTCTAGAGAGAGAGAGAGAGAGGCGTTTCATTTTAATCACGGAAAACTGGATTTTGGGTTACTTGTTTTAATCCGAAAATGTGGGATTTTTTTAATCAGAGAAAACCAGGATCCCCGGTGACCAGTGTTAACATCAGTGTAAATACAAAAGAGCACACACAACACAGCCCTGCCCTGCCCTGCCCTGCCCTGGGGTAACACCCCGGTTCAGTTCAGGATGGGAAAACTCCAGGTTATCCTATACGGCATAAATCCGCGCCAGCCTAAACGCTACGTATCTGCATCTTATCCCAGGGATAACCATGTGCTCCAGGGAAACAGTCCATAAAATGCACTCCCGTTATAACGCCCCCTCCCCCAACCACACACTGCTTTAAAGACTCCTGACAGCAGGTATCACTATTCTCGTTACACCGGGCACCAGGTTGTCCCCAACAGCCTTCTTTAATGAACTTTACACCCGAGCCCAGGGCAGGGCAAGGTCACAGGGTTGTACCGGACCTGCCCCATCACTCCCACCGCCAAGGACAGTGCGGGGTTCTCAGCCTTTTTTGCTCTGGAAGCAGCCGCAAACAACCCGGAGAGGGGTGGCATCTCCATCCTTGGAAGGTTTTAAGCCCCGGATAGACAAAGCCTTGGCTGGGATGATCTAGCTGGGGCTGGTCCTGCTTGGGCAGGGGGCTGGGCTAGGTTGCCCTCCTGAGGTCTCTTCCAACTCTAATTTTCTGTGAGTCTCTGCGGACTAGAGCGATGGCAGAGCTGGGGCAGGCCCGGCGGGCAGAGTGTCTCTGCCGCTGCGGATTCCCGTTTGGGGTGCCAGAGCCGCTGCTGCGGGCGGGGATGGGAATACCCAACCCAGCCCGAGGGAGCGCCAACGCCATATTACATCGCTCGCCCCGCCCCTCGCCGTTCTAGAACCCGCTCTCGCCCAATTATCGCCGGGGGCCTCAGAGCTCCGCCCAAACGCTCCTGTGGCGTCACCACCGGGGTGTCAGGCTGTGGGGCGGGGATTCCCGGCCGCGCTGCTGTGACGTAGCGCTCGCCCCGCGGCACGTGCGCCGGGTGAGGCCTTCTCTACCTGCTGCGGCGTCCGGAGCAGTTCCCCCGCTCGCCCGGCTCGGGGCCCGGCGGGACGCAGCGATCTCCCCGCTAGGCGATGGGCAAGAGCAGGGCGAAGGTGCCGCGGCTGCAGAGCGTGTTCCACGTGGCCAACAGCAAACTCCGCAAGGCCAAGGCCAAGCGCGTCACCACGGGCCTGAAGAAGGTGAGTGCGGCGCGGCCGGAGCAGAGCAGGGTGCAGGCGCAGGCGCAGCCCAAGACGGGGAGTTGGGGTTGGTGTAAGGGGGGGGGGGGCACAACATTCCCTTGGGGAAAGGAAAACCAAGGGTGCAGGGGACCTGCCTGGGAAGTGCTGCCCGTCCCCACCCAGCAGCGAACCACGGGCAGCCGGAGGTGCTGCCAGTACGGGGGCAGGGCAGAACTGATCCATACTAAGGTGTTTCAACTAGGAAAGTATTCATCCATCCCTGGCTCTTCCACTTTAACACACAAGGGTTCTCACCGGCATGAGGAGTTAAAAAACAGTCCCCCCCCCTTATGTGGGATCATACTGTACTCCGCACTGGTGAGAACACACCTGGAGGACTGTGTCCAGTTCCCGGTTCTGGGTGCTGCTCTTCAACAAGGACGTGGAAAAACTAGAGGGGTTCTAAAGAGCCACCTGTATGATCAGGGACTTGCAAAACAAGCCATACGAGGAGAGGCTGGGGGACTTGGGCCTCTTCAGCCTACAGAAGAGAAGGCTGAGAGGGGACTTGGTAGTGGCTTACCGCTGAATTATGGGAGTACATCAGGAACTGGGTGAACAGCTGTTCACCAGGACACTCCTGGGGATGACAAAGAGCAATGGATACAAACTCCTAGAAGGCAGCTTCAGGCTCGATTCCAGGAAAAACTCCTTCACAGTCAGGGTGTCCAGATTGTGGAACAAACTCCCTCTAGAGGTGGTGTAATCACCTACCCTGGACATCTTCAAAAGGAGACTGGACAGTCACCTCGCTGGGGTCACTTGACCCCAGTTGTATTTTCCTACCTAGTGCAGGGGACCTGGACCCTTTCAGCCCCAAACAGTCCAAGAATCTATGATGCTGTGAAGGCACTACTACATTGAGAAGAGGTTCAGATTTGCACTACCAGGAACATTCAGACAGATTTGGGTTCAGGGAAGAGCTGCTGCTGTGGGCACAGGGTGACATTTCTTCATCCCATTTTATCATTTGGAGGACACAAGGGTTTGGGTCTGGCCTCCATCCCGAGGAGAATCACATTACCCATGGAGGGGAAGTCCTATGCTCTGATGAATTGCAGTATTTCTGCGTGGGAATAATTTAGAACTAGCCAATAGCGGGGAACAAATTTGCATGCGGGTGGTGGGAACTCCTTTGCACCGTGCATTTCTCTTGCAACTTGAGCAATGCACCCTGCAAAGGAAGCTACAAATTGGCAGGAAATTCTCCCTTGCACCGGGGTTCTCCTCTGCAGCAGAAAACCCCATCGTGCAACGAAGCTGCAATTTAGCGGGTGTAATTCTAGTGCCGAAGCGCACACAAAATCATACCTTTGGGTTATGACAAGTGTCAACTAGTTTTTTAAAAAAAAACTTTGTATATTACTGTGCATACCTCTTTGGCAGATGGGTCAGGCTGTGGGGGTGGAGGGCAGCTAAGCAGGGATAAGCCTAAGCATGCATGTACCATATTTACCCAAATCCAGGATGGATTTGAATTTAAGAACCGCCCCCCTCCCCTATAATTCTATACATAGAAAGTTATTGGGGGGGGGTCATCTTAATTGTCCCCCCACTGCTGTGCTGGGAAAGCAGTGGCAGGGGGAGTGAGGGGCCAGATCCCTGTCCCTTGCTCCCACCCATGCCTATGCCTGCTCCCATGCCACTTCCCTCTACTACCAATCTCCCTCTCACCCTGTGACACTGCCTGCCCCCTCCATCCCCTGCTGCTTACCTTCTGCAGCAGCCTACTCTGGCTCTGGAGGCTCCAGGGCAGCAGTAGCAGTGGCCCTGGCCCAGCCCAGCCAGGTAGAAACAGCAGTGTGAGCTCTAGATCCTGTTGGTCCGGGGTGCAGCCAGAGATAAAGGTAAGGGGGAGAGAGACATTGAGAATCACTGCTCTAAGTGAACATTTTTCTGTCTAGATACTAATGATGTCTGTCTACATTTTATCTAAAAATCTCATAATTAATTAACTGCTTCTTTCCTTGTAATATTCTTCTAGGGTAGCACAGTATCCTTTTACACTTACAATGGGAAACTTAGCCATGAGATAGATAGGGGCAAGCCCTGAAAGTCCAGAACACAATTCTTAAGCCACAGTCCAGCAGTGTGCACAAAGCCATTCCCAGCCCTGCTTCATTTTGTCACCCTCAGTCACTGTCTCCACAACAGAAGTTGTTTTACAGTGCAGGCATCCAATAAAAGCGAGTAAATGGAAGTGTTTATATGTCCATTTTCTTGAATAGAGGCAAACCCATCACTAAATGTAATGTAATTTTTAATTCACTTACAATGGTGGTTCCAATATGAATGTTCAGATCTAGTAAAGGCTGGGAAACGCAAGAAAAAGTGAGTGTGCTCCCAAAGTGATACTGTACTTGTCTGTTAGACAGGTAGTTTTCATTTAGGATCCCTGTTAAAACTTAACAGCCTATGAAGCAATCGGAGTTGACAGGTAAAGGCCCAATGTATGACACTGAAGACAATCAAGATTAAAAGATTTCAAGTTGGTATGGCAATTTACATAATTGTATTTACCAACAAATTTGCTGAGAAACTAAGAAACCTTCCTGGAACTAGTTGCTTCTCTGTGTTGGCTAAAATTAACTGAAGGTGACAGTTTGAAACAATTTGTCTCACGTGTTCTATTTCTAGAAAAAAAACTTTTCCTCTTAAAGCCAATTTGGCAATATAAGCCCTCCTTTGTCAGTCTGTTGCTGGAGACCCATTTGGATTAGTGTTCTTTTAAAAACTCGCCACCAGACAACTTCAAGGTAAAAAGACTTTCAACCTTTCTCTGTGCCTGACCTGGACAAAATGAACTGTTCCAAACAGGAGACTTTACCACACCTTCAGCTCCCCTGTGAAATACAAATTTTCATTTCTACCAAGGAGAACTTTTACAATTTCTGCTGTCTCCTATGCCTGATGAAGGGTGAGTCTGCCCGAAAGCTTGCAAATAAAATATTTGTTTGCAAATATCTTGTTGGTCTAAAAAAAGGTATCACCTCTTCCACAAATGTCGATTCCATTTACTCAGTCAAGCAGTTAAAGCAGGATTTTAAGAATCGGCAAGCAGCTTCAGAAGTCAGGCTATGCATAGCCATGTTTAATTGCTATATAAATATCATGTACAGTGGACTATGTTAAATGCATATCTTCAAGACAAAAAAAAAAAAGGCTAACTCACCCAAACAATGTAAATAATGCCCTAACCACAGGAATGCAGTATGCAAAAAGCTCTTGACACCTTATTTTGGCTGCCTTGTTACTCAGAGAATCCTATGCCTCTAATAGCAGACTTAAAGTTGACAGGACCTAGTTCAGTTCTGATATTGGGAACTTTGGAACAGGCGACTGCTATGCAATTGTGGAAATAGACAGCATGGTTAAAATATTCCTATACAGATAGTACGTTTATTTTATGTAAAATTGAGATTGGCATTGTGTTATGAATTATGTACTTACCATATGCACACATAAGCAGAGTACATTCTAGCTTCATATCAGACTAATAAAATTATGTTAGTGTCTTAATTAAACTTCTCTTTTTCTTCTCTAAAGATAAACATTGTGAATAATGAAAAAATTAGCATGGTAGACAAAGCATTTACTGAAGTACAGAAAGAAGTCAAGCAACTATCAAAAGGAATTTCAGCAGAATCTCAAAAGGGACATCTGGTAAGATTTATAAAAGTGCCCTTTAATGTCTTATTGGCAGTGAGCATAATAGCATCCTCAGTTTAAAAGAGTGAAAGAATTTAATATTTTTAGCTCATCACTGAAAAAAGTGGTTGTGACTCAATGCAATGCTGTCAAATCTGAAGGTGATAACCTGATACGTACATTACTTTATTCCTTTCAACTAAATGTTAACATTGAAATCTATTAACAGAGTCTCAAAAAGATGCAAGTCCCACTTCTATCCGTTCAGATTCCCCTCAAAGGAAAACACATTTTGAAATTTGGTATTTCTGTATCTCGAGCTTTGATAGGGCTCCAATAATTGGTCTTCTTGGTACACGACAAATACAGTACTCTATACAGAAGAATGTACCTTCACCATTTTAGGATTGTGTAGACCCAGGATTTTGAAAAATGGGGTGCAAAGAGTTTACTGGCTTGGGGGATGGGCCAAGACTAGAGCTCTCAGTGGCAGAAAGCTTACTATGCATGCAGTAGATAGTTAAAGAGGGGTGCAACCCTGTGTCAGACTAGTGTTCCTCTATAATTAAGTCTGTTTTCATTTTATCCAGGTCCATTATGTTTTGGCCACTGGTCCAGCTAGTCTAGCAAGTCTTTTATCCCTCAAAAGTGAATAAATTATAGCACACATTTTATAACTTGTTGTCTAGACATACAAATATTCTAGCTTTCTTTCAGCAGTGAAATTAATATAAGTTTTATACTTATACTTTTTCAGGTTTCTAAACCCCTGGAAAGTGAACCAGCCAACGTGGATGCTGCTACAGACTTATTATCACAGTTGTAATGCACAATGACAGAGCTACAAATTTCAAAACCAAATAATGATGAAAACTACTAGATTCTTTGTACAGTTTTATTAAAAAAATCTTGTTAATATACAAGCATCAGCACACTTTAATACAAACTACAAACAGACCTTTCCTATTGTCTAGGAAAGTGGAATGTCAGAAGTCAATGTGAGAAACTTAAAGTGCTAAAACAGAAGGCACTTCACAAAATTGGTTCACTGAAACAATTTAGCATAACCATGTTACTGTCCTTCACCTTATAGTTTGGCAGTGAAAGCTTTAAAATTGTTTGAAAAAGATTTTAAAAAATACAAAAAGCTTCTTGGCAGTAAAGCTTCATACACAATGCTTTTACCTGTAAGTAACAAGCCTGGGTCATTACAAAAAAAAAAAAAAAAAAAACCTGCTATAAAACGGTTTTCACTTTTCATCCAGAAGAAGAAGTAAGGGAACTTGGGATCTTAAATCAAATTACCTGAAATTCATTATAATGAAAAAGCCCTTTCTTCTAGTTTTTGAATGTAAAAAGTTTTGTGAAGTAGTTAAGGAAGCAAAAGGAAAAACACTCCCAAAGTCGGTGAACTAAGAATTTATACATTCATTATTTTAAATACTTAGGTTATGAAGGAGTCTAGAATGTTACATAGTTAGAGGTAGATATGACAGTCTGGTTGATACCGAATCTAATAATTTAGTATCTGCACATCAAAAAGATCACAGACTCCTTCATTATCATCCAGGTTAAAGTTGTAGTCATCTCCAGGAGTGGGAGAGAGTCGTAAGAGAGGAAAAACTGTAAAAACAAGAACCATTTAGATAGTTAATAAGCTTTATTATAGTAGAAAATAGTGAGTTTTGAAGTCCAGTGATACTAGATGAAACATTAAAGAGGGATTTGGAAGTATCAATGAAAGACACCAACGCAACTCCACCAACATAAGATTAAAGAAAAAAATTCAGAATAGGTAGGTGCAGTTCATTACATTTCAAATGGATCTGCTAGCAATGCTACCTGGAATGGAGCCAATGCTGCATAATGGAGATTTCAGTTCCCTCAGCTGCAGCAAAGCAACTATTAAGCAGCCTTTGTGGTTGATACTAGTGATCTATTGTACTTCTATGCCCCCCTATTGTTATAGCATCTGTGCACCTCACCTTCTTCTATATATTTATACTAAAAGGTAAAAGTAATACTATTATCTCCACTTAACAGATGGGGGAACCAAGGCAGAGAGACTAAAAAGTCTTGCCCAAACTCACACAAAAATCTAATGAGTTCAAACCCACCATATTTTTCACATGCCATATGCCCCTAAGTAAGAGAGAGACTTTGTTTTGGGAAGGTAGAATGAAGAAAAAGAAAAGACTGTTCCACTCATCAGCTTCTTCATTTAAGAGAGAGACCACATTTTGGAGGATTGATTTTTGAGGAGGGGGAGGGGACAGCAGTAGGAAGGTGCATGTGTATGTGAGGAAATGCACCATATTTGCTCAGAGTGGCACTCAGATCAAATCACTGAATAGTTTTCTTAGTTACAGCCAGCAGGAAAAAGGGAAACAGGTGGAAGCATGGAGACTAGAACCAAGGAGGAGAGGAAAGGAGGTAGAACTGAAACAGGTCATAGTACTGGCATCCACTTTAAATAGTGGGTATATTTAATGAAGTGTGGAATAATATTTAGATAAGCACCCAACAAAACAGTCCATTAATACTCAAGTATGAAATACAAGCTTAAAACCTAATCCTTATTCATTGAAGCAAAACGGGAATCCTAAATGCTTACCATCTGAAGACATTAATTCATCAATGATATCACCGCTAATAGTGCCTGTTAAACATAAACACATGTTTGTCAAAGTCAATCTAGGTTCTGTGCATTAATCAGATATTAAAATAAAGCTGTGCTCAGCAACATTTCAGATTGGGGGAATGCTTCGTTAGAGCTTAGCTCTGAGCATGGGCTGCTTCCAACCTGACCCATGCCACCAGTCACTGTTCCTCCCCACAGTGCTACTGCCTCTTTTCCCTGAAGAAACACCTCTCCCTACCCTGGCTCTACAGGCAGTAAGTTCAAACCGCTAAAGTAGAGTGTTAGGTGAGGGGATTTTTCATGAACACTTGAAACAAAGAGCTACAGACCCTCCAAGCCAAAGCATGTTCTTCCTAGGAAAATTCACCAAAATGCTATTTGGTTAGGAGAAATGAAGTACAGCATCGGCAAAACAAAAAAGAAAAACAAGGTATCTTACCTGTGGGCTCTTCCATCTTTGCAATGTCAAATGAGTTTGGCTTGAGAATACAATTAACGTCCAAGGGAAGCAAGGCTGGATAGTCATTTGAGCTAGCAGTATTTTGCGTTACATCTGTTACAAGGCTAGTGTACAGGCCAGACTCTGGAAGGCTAGGGTAAGGATTTGCTGGAGCTGTATCACTCTGTTGCAAACTGCTTTCTAGAAAGATAAGAAAGGATGCATTATTTTTTTTTTTTAATTCTTGTAAACACGACCCATAATGCCTCCACCTTGTCCATTAGAATAGTAGTTCTCATCCTTTTTAGACCCAAGGTACTCCTCAGAAAATGCCAGCTCTTAGCTGTCACTAGTTTTTTTGACTACAGAAAAATAAAAGAGCGATTCTTTTGCTATTAAGAACTCAGAAAGACCACACCAGGTCAGAATGTTTTTGATGGTATGGATTGCTATTAGAAATCTCTGGGTTTTATCCTGTGAATCATGTTTGTACACCTCACAGTCCTAATATCACATGGCATCCTATAGCAAAGGATCTTGCAGCACTTTGGTTGAGAACTGCTGCATTAGAGCACGTCCAATATTTGCAGGCAAGTTAAATGAATCTCCCCTACTCCACAAGATGCACATATCTCCATAGACTCTCCAGAGATTTGGTTCTGGTATCCGTGATCTGTTCCAAAATAACATTTTATTACCTCAGCATTCATGATAAAAATGAGTGTGGATGATCTCTGCGATATTGCGGGAGAAGGCAACCACTTTTTGGAGTGAAAGCAAGAATTTTTTATGATCTGTTTTATGACAAGGTTCAAGAATTGCAGCCCCACTGGAGGCTTTCCATCTTATTCAGCTATTGCTACATCCATTTGGAAAAAAAAAAAGTCAGCTCAGGGCCCTGCTGTGTGCTAGTCCTAAGAACATTTCACAGGAATACTTCTGAGATCTTCCTGGTAAAAGACTAATTGTGAAAGAAAGTCTCAGCAGCAGTCTGAAGAGTAGAAACCTCCCTGCCATCAAGACAGCTGATACATAACATTGTTGATTCATTTTCCCTCCTACCTAGTTTTCTAAGAAAGTTTATTTGAGGGGAACCCCCCACCCCTCGACTTACCTGGTGGCGTCTCTGCAACAGATGTATGTGGTAAATGCTGCCCTTGGTCAAGACCATGGTGCTTTGATGTATCTTGAGTAGCTGTGGTAGGTTTTGGGGGAGTCACTGGTAGAGCAGGTTGAGATGGGGGCTGTGCAAGGTCATCAGGTGGAGGAACTGGAAACACCACAGGCTTGGAAGAACTGGATTCTTTATTAATAAGCAAAACATGGATAGGTCCTGAACTGCTTTTTAGATTGATCTGGTATTTCTTTTGTCCATTTTGTCCCTTTAATAATTAAAACAGATTATTTTTTTAGTTAGAAGTTCAAAAGAATTGTAAGTAGCTTCATTGCTTTCTATGGCAGTTACTGCAGGCAAAAGGGCTTTTATTAAGAATGTCACTGCATAGTTACATGCTGTCTATCTTCTAGTCACTGAACCCAGTACAGACAGTTCTTATGCAAAATTATCTGCTTGCAATCAGACAGCAAATATAATGACCCACATGAGCAATAAGCAGATTATAAACTTGCTATTCACACAATCAAAAAATGTCACAATACAGAATTTGTGGCAGGTTCACACAATTTAATTCATACTTATCCAAGAATCACAGTATGTTTCTCATAACAAACCAGCAGTGAAGACCTTTGGAGACTATTTACATGTAAAATAATTTCCTTTTACACTCATCTGCAAAATTGTTTTAATTGGGACTAAGTATCCTGTTATGGCTGAATCCTTTTCCCTTGATTCACTGAACACAGGACAAATAAGTCTTAATAGGGACCATTTACTAATAGAATTGTCAACATTAAGCTTCTCTGTTAACGAGGGCTGGTTTCTCTGGTGCAGATTAGCAAGTGCTGTGCCACTTCAGGGGATTAGACAACTTTTTTTCCCCGCATTTTGAGGAGAAAAAAAGGAAGAAAAGGAAGAACCAAAAAGGGCATAATTTACAACTTAACTTAAGACTGGACTCCAAGTTATAATGAAACTCAAGACATTCTAAAACAATCTGCCCCCAAAGAGCCAGAACTTATGCTGCAACTGGCAAATATTTCTGTTACAGAAAAAACTTGAATTGTGTGCATCCATCCGTACTGAGGGCAGTCTCACTAGATCAGCTTTGCAGCTCGTGAGGGATTTTTTATGCACTTAGAGTTTAATTACTGCACTTGGATGAGAATTGAATCACTCATTCCTCACTTGAGTTTAAATGAGAAACTGGTCAAATGGAATTGCTCTCCTACAAGCACAATGGCAAATATTCTTTGTGCCACTTTTCCTATCCATGTAGGCAGTGTTGAAAAGAGGGGGAAAATATTTCAATAAAGAAACTGAAGATACAAAGATGGCAGAAGAGAAGCGATTTGCTTTGTTGGCTTTTATCTTGCTCACCCACCAACCTGGTCAAAGCTTTGTTTCATCATGTTCTCTGCAAAATTGTTATGCAGTCTCCTTAACCTCCTCGTTCTATAAAAAATATGATTTGGGGTTTCTGAGTTCTTTGGGCCAGAAGGGGTATGAGAGCAAGGAACTTATCACAGAAGGATCAATGTTGGCTGACTTTAAAAAGGGAGACCAAGGCCATTACTTTTTGCTGTGAGGGTTGCAGCAGCATTTGGGAGTGGGTAAGAGAAGGGGAAAACTCCATATCCAATTACATGAATCTTAATAGTTTCTCTCACAAGTGAAAAGAAAAAACACCCTGATTGGCACAGGTATTATTCCCCCAGCCTCTTAGACAAATATAAGCGGGTTGTTCGTACATACCATTTCAGGTATAGGAACTTCTAACTGTGTACCACAAGGTGCTTGAATTGCTAGAAGCGTGTCTCCTAGTTAAGTAGTAATTTTAAGAAAATATTAACCACACTTACAACTTTCCACATACCTGCATAGTAGTACACACTCACATAGGATACTATTCTACAGATTTCATACACTGCACCCTTTCAAGATAAATATGAGAACAAAAAATCAAAATCAAATCTCATTGTGTAATCATATGACATGGGAACTACTCATACTGCGACTGTGTGGATTTTGCAGAAATTGTGGACTTGGGAGATCTCTGTGAAATTGCGGGGGGAGGAGAGGGACACAAGAACAAGATACAAAAAACCCTTACTAAAATAAAATGCTGGCTTTCCAGTGGCAGCCAGCAGTCCTCCTGGCTGTGCAGTCTGGCACAAAGGCAAGCAGGTATGTTGGCTGCCGCCCCCACTCCTTGCTGCTGACTGGCTGAGGGGGTTGCCTGTTGCGCAGCCCCCACCCCTCTCCACCAATCAGTGGCAAGGGGTGGGGCTAATCAGAGGCATAAGCCCATGGAAGTGGCAGCCACCCTAGCAATTTTCCTGTGAAATTGGCTGGCTGCCTCCTTGAGTTGGGTAGACTCCTACATATGACCCCAATAATTCAGGAAGTATACCCCACAGTATCTGAGCATTAACTGACATCCCTTTACAACCCTGACAAAATTGGATACGATAAGCCTCATGTTCGGTTCTGAAATGAAGTACTGTTAAAGGCATTATTTTTAAGACTGCAAATATGGAGTTCCTGACCGGCTAAAAACACTTAAGGATTTCTGCCCAATAGCAACTTACCATTGAAGCAATTACAGATGTCTTCATGAGTGATGTATGAAAATGTAACTGCTGTCAAGGAAATTTTCAAAAGGCAAACAAACTGAATTCTTCCTTAAGTACTGTGCAGTTGGTATTTGTGGCAGTTTGCAAAGGGTATTTAGTATTTCTACTTTATGCTATTTGGGCCAATATACGCTACAATCTTTTTGCGAGCAGCTAGGCTGGTCAGAGATATGAACTTCATTTGATGTAGCTCTGCTAACATTAACTAGCTAGTTTGTATTGTTGAATATATATGAAAGAGAGGGGCATATGGGGAAGGAATATTTTTGAAAGATTTAATATATCAAATATTGACATTTTTTGTAGGAAAAAATATATATGCGCACACACATGCATGCTATTCCTTCACTGTTGACTTGGGATGCACAGTCTCAGTTCTTAGCAAACTGACTCCAATGTCCTTCACACAGCTGGACTTAGCTATTGGTTTTAAAAATACATAGATCGGAAAAAAAAAGCTATTCTTTTAAAAGTGTATGGCTGCACTTCTGAGTGATGGCCTTTCCCACTGTTACTAGTATTGACCAAACTGGTTTCAGGTCAGCTAAAGTTCATCAGGTTAATGATCTGGGCAGTTAAGCAACCCTGACATGATAAACATATTTGATTTTATTGAGCAGTTCCTCTTGAGCAATCATAGCATAGTGATAAGGACTTCATAACTGCTTATAGGAAAGATGGCATTTTTCCCTCCCAAAGTCCCCAGTTATAGAATATGTGAAACAAAATTGGTAAGAATACTAAACACGGCTACATACTATAGGCACAAACACAACAAGCAAAACTAATTATTGGCTGTTTACACACAAGGAAAATACAAGTTCCAGTGAATCTCAGAAATCTTACCTTTTCAAAAATTTAAGTAACCTGTCTTGTAAACAGCAACAGAAATAAAACGCCAAAAAAAGATCCTATGGTCCTGTTAAAAAGCTTAACTTACACGTATGAATACAATGAATTTCAGTTAATTCCAAAGGCTGCATTTTCTTCATTAAAAAATTGCTCTGTAGCAGGGAAGTACAAATTATTAATATTTTCATCTTTAGGTCAAGCCAAAACTGAATTTATCCAAAATATCTGGCATAATACAACGACTTATAAATTTTGTATCATTTTGAGGCCTTTTAAAAATAAAAGCAAAGGACTGGATTCAGAAGGGAATTTCAATGCCATCCAGAACTTGTGGTAGTACTGATAATGCCAGTCCCATGGCCTAGTGGTTAGGTCCTTTCCTGGGCTGAATTGATTCAGTCTTTGCAGGTTAGTCTAAATTGCAAAGATTGATCCAATAAGCAAATGAACAGACATTCACCTTTGCTTCAGGAAATACAGCCATGTACCTGCAGTGGCTCAAGCCAGAAGCTGGGAGGGAGCTAGACCATGGCTCTCTGGCACGTAGCCAGCATGGGCTGTGTATTTGCTTCCTCTTTCTGGTGCCTCCAAGGTTTCTGGAATTTGCAGTCCACAATCATAGCAGCAGGAATCTGCAGGATTGTTCATTACTTCCTCTTACTGCTTCCAGGTGCCTCTGGGATTTACAGTCCACAGTTGCAGCCAGCAGTAAGTTTAGCAGGGCAGGGCAGCTCTGTACTCAGGGGAAGGGAAGTTTAACACCCCTGGTCCCAGACCTCCAGCTAGGGAGCAGAGGGGTAGGGCCGGCCCTGCTCTCTGGAACAGATAGCACAGCCCAGCCCAGGGCTGCAAAATGCTGGGGGGACTGTGATTTAACTTGAACCAGAAAGGAGTCTGGGACAGAAGTTTCATAAAGTGGTTTAACCTAAATCAGTTAAGTCTGATACTGCATTCAACCAAATTTATCTTAAACCAGTTTCAGCCACTTTGAAACTGGTTGGTATGCACTGAAATTCTATTCTGTTAGAAGTTTAAACCAGTTTCTGATCACTTAAACCAGTGTACGTGTAACTTCTGTCCCTAGTCTAAAAGGTGAAGAACCAGGGTTAAAATCCTCACTTTGAATGAAGTGGAGAAAGGATCTGAACTCGGGTCTCTTACACCCCAACGGAGTATCACAACCTCTGGGCTCTCTCAGAAAAGGAATGAGCACCACGCTTTCTCTTCCTCAGTTTTTCATATGGCACCTCAAGGCCTATGTGGATCTAGCCACCAAAATGATGTGGCTCAGTTTGGAAACGGCAATACTAAATTTTTGAGCTTTCTGGATTTTAATTTTGCTAAAACTATTTGCTTAAGTTCAACTTAAATTCATGAATAGTTTTGGGTTACCACAAGAACCTTGGTGAATTAATCATCCATTGAAACCCCCCACCCTCTCCAAAAAACACATGCAGTTCAAGTTAAAACTTAAAAAGGCCTAACTGCAATATCCAAAATCTTGCTACCAGCTAAATATTTCTCTTCCCCAAAGTATATTTTCCAGTACTTTGTCTAATTCAGTTTTAAAATTTCACAAGCATGCTTGCTTTCACTTTAGACCTTTCCATGTATTTAACAGCCTACTGGATCTTGCTAGCAACTCATAACTCTCACTTCAAAAGTGAAAAGTGAGTTATTTCCACAAGTACTGCAAAGAAAACTAAAATTCTACTTTAACTGAAAATGTACAAGTGATTCCATTTCTTTTATTGTTAAAACCCCAATAGGTCACCTAGTTCAATTTTCCTTTTCTTGCTTCCCATGAACATCATGCTTTACCAGCCAGTTATTTTAATTCTATTTTGAAGGCACATCCAATAAGTGTCCAAAGGATATTGGTTGTTTGTGGAGTCATCCATTACATTTTTGATGCTTTGCTGCAGCCACAGTTTTTGCTGATCCAGCTCTTTTTCTTTTAGTTCCAGATCTTCAATTTCGGCTTCCAGATACCTCAGCCTGTCTATGACTTCTTTTGTATTGCAGCCAGCACCTACACCTCTTAAAAAGGTATAATATTGTATCAATATTATATGCAACAACATAATACTTCTTTATCTATTTTCTTCTTCAGGTTTGGCAGTGCTTTCTGTACCCATTCCAATTTTCCCCAAGCTGACTGTTACAGGGGGAATCTGGGGAAGGGAGAGTGGATTATGTTTGGTTTTGCCTCATGTTTTGTTTTTTGTTTTTAATAAAAAGGTAGAGCCTTTGGCTCCTCTCTCACTTCAGATCTACCACAGAACAATATTTTGATCCCATGCCCCAGATTCATTTTTCAGTTCAAGAACCTACTTTAGGACCTAGTTATACAAAGTGTTATGATTGGTTATACAAATGTTAGTGAACATGAGAAATACCAGATTGACAGTCCCCCAAAAGTGAACACTGTCCAGACACAAAGGTATGAAAAGCAGCAATATGAGCTTTCCCACGCTCCCCCCTGCCAACATGCACAAAGTACTTTAGTCTCCCTAGTCCTACCTGAAAACAAAGACGACACCTAGTAATGGGACTACTGACATTTCGTATGTCACATCCTAATCTTAACATATATTTTAAATTGCCAATTGTTTAATTGTTCATGGAAAAAGAACAACTTTTTTATTTCTTGAGCCCATGAAAACATACACAGTTCACATCTTACTTCCACTGAATGCTGTTTTTTGACTTTTTCTCAATCAAATCAATCCCTTCCAAAACATTGGTGATGTCATAGATTCTTCTTTTTTGTCTGACAGCAAGAGTATCAGCAGCCTGTTAAAAGAAAGGAAATAGATGCCAGTGACTTGGGTGCTGAGCGCAAGAGTCTAGGGTCATTAGGTTTCTCCCCAGAGGCTGAGCTAGCCTCCTGGGTACTGCAGAAGCTAGTCACAATTCTGAAGGGAAGACCCCTGACACCCATAGATCCCAAAGGACCTATTTTGCATCACTGTCATTATCAAGAGCAGAGTCCCTGCTTCAGCTCAACCAAACCACACACAAGAATGGCATGCAGGTCTCCCTAAAGCATGCTGGAAGAATCCCCCATGTATTGTAACATAGGGGCCAGTTTTTAGAAGGCAGGGAATGGCAATAGTGAAGGAGGAGTGACCAAAAGTCTAGAGAGAGAGAAAGCTCAAAGCAGCTTTCCCTCCTCTGAGGTTGGATTAAATCAAATTTAGGGCAGAGCATCAGCATATGGAACAATGAAAGGTCTCACTAATCAGGGCTGTATGATATATAAAGAGAGGAGCTACTTTTTGTTAATACATTTCAGGCCTCTACCACTGGAGCTGACATTTATTTCAATCACCTTAAGGCTACATCTGCTCTGTAGTAAGAACCGTGAATGCAAGTGTTGACATATTCAAGATAGCCCAAGTGCTGATAGCAATGAACTACAGTGACACAGTCTTCCACTGTCCAAAATTACCTGCTGTACAGCTCGCATTACCACACAGCTTCATTGCTATATTGATGCCAGTTAGGATTAGTCTACATGAGATGCAATTATGCCTGTCACTGCAATGTGGACAAGGCCTAATGGGAAAAAAACAGAGTAACAGAGCAGGCTATTTCTTGTGTTTTAGTATGAACATGGAAACCAAAAACACAACATAGCAACTGAGATATCAATGTCTTTACTATATGTTGACCCTTGCATTTCAAGAGTAATACACACTTCAAACTGGTTTTGCCAGTACCATAACTGACCGGGGGGGACGGGGGGACACGACACCTTAGGCAGTAGTCCTATTGCTGCCTTTGGCATGGGGTGGGGGGGTGGTGCACAAAAGCAGCTGTCTCTGCAGTGGAGACTGATTGCACTGCAGCTCTGAGCACTGACAGCTGCTCCAGGTACAGGCCTGCTCTGCTGCGTCTCTGGCTTTGCTTTCATATTGCATATTCTACACTGAAAAAAAAAATCCAAAAATCACAAAAAGCCATGAGTCATAAACAGCACAGGGACTTATTTATTTACTTGAATCCAGGACAAGGTTCTCCCCATCCCCACCCCATTCAACATGGAGGGGGTGAAAGTCCCTCATCTTGGATTCAAGTACAGGGCATCAAAGGGGCATGTGGCTCCTATGTGCCTCCTTTCCCCCCCACCTCCCACAGCGGCTTACCCTCAATTCTTTCATGGCTTCAACCCAGGGCACAAAGCACATGCTTGCTCTTGCTCCAGCCCCAGCCCCAGCCTAGCAACAGCTGTTACAGGGGTGGCAGCAGCTTCAGCCAGGCCTCAAAGCCTGGACTGGGCCAGAACTGCTAGCACTAACACTGCTACCAGGCCAGACTGGGGCCAGGAGCACCCCGCCTCCCAGACCATCTACCCCTCTCCTACTTGCCCTTCCCTCATCGTGGTTGAGGGGATGAATTTAAGACTATGATACACAGAATGTACATAGAAAATAACTAATTTATATATTTTCTATTCACAGAATTTAATTATTGGGGTGGGAGAGGATCATGTTAAATTCAGAGTCACCTTGGATTTGGGTAAATACAGTACTTTGTAGAGAAAAAAAATGGGGAACCATTATACGCTTAGCAACTGATCAGTTTTGGACGTTTGAACAGAAAAAAGGAACATCAGTTAGGACTCCAGGTTTACCTCTTTTTGAGACGGCTTAGGAGGCTTAGCTTCAGTCTGGAAGACCAGCAAAGATAGGTAAGCAGTAGGTCTGTGCGAAGTGGCAAGTATTTGCTTCAGATTTGGAATTGGCCAATTCGGAGGACAGCGATTCGATTTGGAGATTCAAATTGTTGTCCCAATTTGATTCGGCTGAATTGGATCCGAAAGATTTGGCCATAGATTAAACAGGCAGCTGACACAGCTGCCTCCAGCTGGTAACTATGTTGGGGCTGGGGGAGGGAGGAGGAAAGGGGCATGGGGGAGGGAGGGATTGGGGCTGGGCTGCAGGTGCGGCAGG
>NW_005841961.1:45411-52337 GCF_000455745.1 Alligator sinensis | reverse complement strand
TCCCTCCCTCCTCCCCCAACAGATTTATCAGCTGGAGACAGCTGTGTCAGCTGTCTGTTTAGTCTATGGCTGAATCTTTTCCGAATCGATTCAGACGCTCCGAATCTATTCAGAGCTTTTAATTGGTCTCCCAATTTGAATCGGATTTGGTCCCCAAATTGGGCTGAATCTCCTCCAAATTGAATCAGCTACTGAAGCTTCGCACAGCCCTAGTAAGCAGCACTTCAGTTTCAGAACCATGCCTCATTTCTGCAATACACTTAACAACCAAAAATATCCAGTACTTGATTAATGCCCCACTATTTCTCTAGAAGACAGAACTATCAACTATGATATAGACCAACATACAGATTTCTTTTTATAAAAATGAGGAATTAAAATTACTTAAAAAGAAACAATGCATTAAATTATTCATCAAAAGAATAATCAGTTACCAAGCAGATAAACTACTATCATTATAGTGCAAGCAATTGTACACTTCCAATTCCCACATTTTAAAGTCACCTATAAGAAGTCATGTGGAGCAGGTGTGAAGAAGTGTTTAAAGTACTGGGACTTTAAACTACTACACAGTGATACAGAAGGTAAGAAACCATTTTAATTAATAAAAATAGATGTCTGCATATAAAAAACAGGGCCTGGGAAAAATAAACTGTACAGTGATGTAAGGAATTTTATAGAGGAATAATGTGATGGTAACACTGTGATTCTAGTCATGAAACACATCTGTACATTGTAATCACAGTCTACTATATCCCTTTGTTCAGAATACTAGTTTATATAACTCCACATTAAAACAGTCGAACACCAGAATAAGTAATAAAACATATTGTACAACAAATGCCGTACACTTTTTCAAGACATATCCAATTCATTGACTTGCCAAAGCAATGAAATCCTCCCAGCAGAAAATAAGTTGTAAGGCATTTTAGTTTTACTGATGGCTGTTTTATTAATGAAGAACAAGTAGAAAATATAATGAAGAACAAGGAGAAAATATAATAAGTGGCTTTTAAAATAGTGGAGGAATGTGGGGCAATTATCACAGCCTTGAATTACATGTAAAGGAACGTGACTTCCACTTTACAAAGCCATACCTATCAAACAATGTTACTGACAGTAAAGAGGGTTTACTACTAGAGGTGTGTGAAACAGGCTATATTCGATTTGGATTCGGCCCGAATCAGGGACAGTGATTTGATTCATTGATTTGGATCACTGTCCCCGATTCGATTCGGCCCAATCTGAATCTGAAGATTTGATGCCGATTCAGAGAATCGGCAATTGAACCATAGACACAGCGTTAAATGTTTTTTCTACATATTCAAGGTACCAGGCATGGCTCAGGAATGCTGTGATGCTGGGGTGGATGGAGTCTCCCATTGGAGCGTGGTGGGTGGGGGGCGGGCCCGCATGCTCAGTGGTGAACCCAGAGGTATGTCCGGTCAGCCACGGGGTGGACCCTGGGTGCCCCTCCAGACCCAGAAGGCACCAGTCGCCTAGCCGGCAGGGCCCCCCCACCAGCACACTCCCTGGCAGACCCGGGAATGGACTGGAAGTGTTTCTGGTCCACTTCCAGGTCTGCTGCCCAGCGCTTTCAGGACCCCCCCGCGCTCCTGTGCAACACTCCATCCGCCCCACCATCACAGCATTGACGAGCTGCCTGGTACCTCGAGGTATGTAGAAAAAACACTAAAGCTGTGTCTATGTCCGAATCTCTGAAACAATTTGGAGGGTTCTAATTCGATTCGGAGAGATTAAAGGGTCTCCCGATTCGATTCAGATTTGGAGATTCAGCCACTGAATTGGTTTGAATCTCTGCTGGATGGAATCAGGGACTGAAGCTTCATACAGCCCTAGTAACTACACTACACTAGTGATTTTCAACTCAGGTGAGATCCTTTCAAGGGTGCTGCGGGGTGCCATACAACGTTGGCACTATTTGGTGCGCAAAACACAATTCACAAGATAAACCCAGAGATTTCAAATGGAGGTCTATAGTGGTAAAAACGTTCTGACCTGTTGTGTTTTTGGAGATCTTTGCAACAAAAGAATTGCTCTATTTTGTTTTTGTCAATGAACAAGTGAAAATTAAGAGCTGGCATTTTCTGAGGGGTGCATTAAGACTAATAAAGTTGAGAATCACTACTCCAAAACAAAACAAATCAAATCAAATCAAACCAACCTTTTTGTCTTGCTCAGTTCTAATATAAGAATAACATACATTAAATACATTTAAGAACTGTGTCCTTTGGACAACAAGCTCTCTTCATATCCATACACAATATCAAGTATGCACCTGACACTACTATGGTATTGTCACAGATTTATTGTGCACACATGTGCATTACTTACAAAGAACTATAGTAAAAGATCATTAAGGTTGCAAAGATAAATACAGTATAACTTCATAAATCCAGATATCAAAAATCTGGAATTTCCAAAAATCTGGCACATCAGGGAGTAGTGGTAACCAGTCTCGGAGCAGTGGAGCGGGGAGCTTGCACACAGTGGCTGCCGCCACCATCCACCACCCTGCGCTGCCACTCTGCATGCAGACACTGCTCCAGGACCGGCCGCTGCCCCCTTCGCCCCTCCCTTCCCCCACTCCAGAACCAGCTGCTGCACGATTTCAAAAATCTGGAATTTTTAAATTTGTAGCAAGTGCTCAGTCCCGAGCATGCCAGATTTATGAGGTTATACTGTACTTGAAACCTATGTAGCCTGTGTAATCTTAGATCTACTCCTGTGTACATGTTATGGTAGTCCTGAATTACAGTGACATATAGGACTCCTGCCTCATTCAACTCATGGGATGGACAGTGCTCACTTAATGAGCAGCTGTCCAATAATTTTCTTTTTCCTTATTCAGTGTATAGCACCAGTGACTTATTTGCTGTGTATTACCCATTGCTTTGAAGGCAGCAGTGAAAAAACTGCTTTGAAGGCAGATTAATTTCTTTGGGAGCCATTCTGTGGTGTTCATCACTGTAGCTCTCCCAGTGCTTCACAAACATGAATACATCTTTATAACACTCATGGGCAATGTGGTATTAAATATTCCTATTTTACAGATGAGAAACTAAAGTACAGAGAACTAAGGTAGAAAATACACAATTTTTTGTGCCCAGATTCATGTCTTGGATCTAATTTTGCATAATGCACTTTATATCCTCAAAGTACAGCTACCAGTTGCAGCTTTGAGGGCTCAGCATTTCTGTACATCTCATTCCAAGATCTCAAGCTAAACGTTCAAGAGAGAAAGAGACGCAATCAACATCGTCAGCAGTCCCTCAATACAAGGATAACAAGTCTTCCAGTAGATAAGGAAGACACCAGCAAGTCCGCTGATGACAGGCCGATCCAAGAGCTGTATGTTCGACTGCACACATAGCACACAATCAGTAATTAATTTAAATAACCCAATTAGCAAGAAACTCTGTAGCAGTGGTAAGGGTAGCACTTAAAACACTTAGGATGATGTCATGGCTAAGGCACTTTCTCTTTCTGAACTCCTGTCTCAACTCAAGAGTGGAGCATGTCCAGTATAGACAGGGTCTTCACACTTTCCTCCTAAGGAGTTAAGCTGCTAACACAGCCAAATCTGGTAAGATTTTCATTCTAACAGCAGTCCTTCCGATCACCCAATTTTGAAGATCCTGCTCCACTGCATGAAGACACAAAAGTATTTCAAAGAAAATGGAAGCCATTTTTTTCAATGGGTGCAAGGGAATGTAATGTTTTCCTCTAGCTTTGTCCTTGGAAGTGCCCGATTTCTTAAAATTTCTGCCAAAATAAGTAATCCTTAGGCAGATACTCAACACTGGGCACTGAAAATTTCAGATGTGAAAAAAGTTATAGGATCTTACCATAGAAAATATCAGTCAGCCTTACTGGATGGGGCTCCCAGCCTTACCTATATAAATCTGCAGGTGCACCCTCTCACTCTCTCTTCCCCCCACCCTGCTTCCTCCAGCCCCTTGCATCATGGGGCACCAAGCTGAGCCGAGCCTCCAGGAGCTTCATTGCTTCACTCTCACACACGCATAAAGCATTTCTAACTCTTGTAAATCCTTATGAGTGCTGGTATTTGGGTAGGGACTACAGCCAGCTGCACAATGATGTAGATGCTTTAGCCTTCTAAAGCAAGAATTTTTAGCTTCCTTAGAGGTAAGCCTTGGGTTGGCTTCCTGACAGACTTGCTGCCTCCCCTATCAAAGCAGTAAATCAGACACACCTGGAAATGGGCAGAACTCTCTCCCAGCAATACAACATGGTCCAACAGGAGGTATCAGCTGGCTCTGCTCCCACCCCCACCTCTTTTCCTCATGTGAACAATGGGGATAATTCTTCTGCCCTTCCTTATCATCTTCAATAGTCAGCTAAGACAGGGGTTAAACAGACACCATGAGTGATGCCTTCCCCTAAGCCTAGAGAGACCGAGGAACACTGGGAGGCACAGAACTGATATTAGACAGGGAGACAGTGAAGAATACGCAAAAGTAATGGGCAAGTTGGTGGAACAGGACTTATTTATTGCTGGGAGGGAATGGGAGAGCACCTTCAACTCCAGAGGGTCCAAATCACCTCTTGATACATTTGTGAGAATAGCTAGCTAACCCTAACTCACTCTGTTTCTCTCATTCAAACACATGGGATGGGCAAGGGAATTTTAAAAATAGTATAAGGCTGAACAATAAAAGAATATCATCCCTTTAATAAAATGTCATGATATAGGGTCTGATAACTTGGGATAAAGCTGTCAAAAACGCTAAAGTGACTTGGGATCCTAAGTCTCATCAGCTTTAAGCAAGATTTACATTCTGAAGTTCCCTAGTCACTTTTGAAAAGTTTTCCTAAGACTTTTCAACAAGTCTCCTCCTTTTTGTAGTATGGACACAAGGAGATCTTTTTTTGCAAACAGGTCACTCTTCAAGATGTGCCAAAGTGGTTTAAAAACTATCTCCAACTTCAAGAGAAAATACCAGTTTACTATAGCTGTCCCAGTTCTCCAAATGTTTCATATTTAGTATTGCAAAATAAAATGCCTTCAGTGGAAAAGTTGCTATAGAAGAGTCATTAATTCTTGCATTTTGTATAAGTCTATCCATGGAATATATTATCTGACTTTCCCATAAGAAGGCTCTTGCCTGGAAAACAAATATTCAGCATGAAACTCATGTTCAGAATGTGTGACACATGAGGTGATTCTTTGGTAACTGTTGAAGTTATATTTCAGTGATGAAAAATTTAATTAATGCAGAGACAGTGGTGAGAAGAGATAAGGCACAAGCCCCTGCAGTGTTACTTCTGCTTCGCTAACACTTGCAATAGCCAATGGGAATGGTCCATAAGCTGCGTTAGGTGTAGCTGTAGTGAATGGAGAAGAACTAGTTTGAACAGCTTGGCAGAGTTGTGACTGTGATAGGATAAAATAGGCATGCGCCCCTTGGCCTGAGCCTACGTGTGATCCAAGGGAACAGGTGCATGTGCACGCTGAGAGAGTCAACATTATGTTGCATAGATTGGGTGCTTAGCAGGATACCTTCTTGCTAAGGTATCATCAGCAGTTAGGTAGAAGATGATGTAGTCTATAGATTTAATGACAAGTGAAAGCTCAGTGTCTCCCTGTCTCAGACAGCTCTCTCACTCCATGCAGGGGTGGGGCATACTTAAACAAAGTCCTGCCTTACCTGGAGAGTAGTGGAAGAGCTCAGGCCACTCTAAAGAGGCAGGGCCAGCTAGATTCCTGTACATGCACAGGGGGCAGGAAGAGGGGCTTACATCCCACCCAAAATGGGACCTGTACCCTTCCTCCTTCCTACATATGCTTCTTCCCAGAATGGGAGCTTCCCCAAAGGGATGGGGGGCATGTTGAGTGACCGAGGTCATCTGGGGAAAGCTCAGTCTGAACTTTGATTCCCACATTGTGCAAAAACAAAAAAGCTGTGAGTTTTCATGGAAGGCATGGAATATTTTGGGAACTTCCTGCTCACTTAACCCCAAATTTAGAACATTAACTATACTGCATCACCATAAGAGAGACCAAATTTCAGGAAAAACTAAGTAAGTATGTGGATTTTTGAGAACTCAGAGAAGATCTCAGATTCTAGCTGGCACCCATAGCTACTGACCTGCAGCAAGGCCAGGATTTGGTCTCTGCACACTCTCCTCCGCAAGTGGCCTCAGTGTCAGTCCACTCCAAACACTGAACATTGCTGACAGTTTAAAAGCTCTCCTGGCCAGTGATGCAGCATGCATCTTATTGGGAAATTCACATCAAGGACTTCAAAGAAGTCTTTTGATACTCATATGCGCCAGTTCGGCTGCACAGATCCAACTGAAAACCAATACAATTCCTCTTCTTCACTGTATTTCAAAACCACTGCATTTTAGGATGCTCACATATTATCGCCCGAGTAGATGAGACAGGCCCTGTGAACTTGAAAACGACTTAAAAAAAAAAGTTCCAGTCAGGCAGCCTCATGGTACACAGCACTGCTGAACGCATGGTGGGAACAAACCGAATGGGAAAAAAGTGTTTCTGAAAGTTGACTGCAGCAATCGCAGGTGCTTCTAGAACAAGCTGACTGCACCTTCGGTGAAGGAGGGGGGTTGGTGGGATGTTCTCCCGGGAAATTAAAAATAAAGAAAGAAATAAAACACCACAGGCCTTTCAATCATCCACACCCCAGCACGAAAAGGTGACACCGAGTCAGAGTATGGCTCTGAACTGAAGTCTCCCTGCAGGGGGATTCAAGCTACGGAAGATAGCAACCTTTTAAAATGATGTTTTGCAGCGCCGGTGCCTTGCACGCGGAAACAGGCAAGCTGGGTCCTAATACAGGCTGCCACCCACGCGGGAGGAGCCCAAGGCAGGGATCGCCCCTGCCCCGTCCACCCCCTTCCTTCCTAGCAGCCGGGCC
>NW_005841961.1:36602-44153 GCF_000455745.1 Alligator sinensis | reverse complement strand
CCTGGAAGTGCGGGGCAGGGGCAGGGGCAGGGGCAGGGGCAGGCTGGAACTGCGGGCCTGGACTGACTCAGAGAGCACACACTTTTCAGTCCGTTACAGAACACGTCTAACAGATCCAAAAACATCCAGAGACTTGTACTAAAACACTCAAACTTGAATATAGATGATAACTGATATCAGCTATTAATATTCAAGATTAAAACCTAAAATACTGAAGTAAAAATTAAAATATGAAAATACAAACACAGGTTACAACCTAGTGACAAACCAACTGCTCCTAAGCCCAAGACTTTAGGGAAAAAAAGTTTTGACCCTTTTCAGTTGTCCTGGCTATTTTTACACTTTGGCAATTCTTGCACTCAGCCTCCACCCTCACAACTCATTTGTAAGACTGTGAAATCAAAGAATGGAAATTCTAATTAGCAAAACACCAGACACAGAAATAGGTGGTTTAGTTCCATTCCCTGGCTTTACCGGGGAAAGTTCTTTGCTTGCTTAGTAACTGGGGAACTAAGTCCATAAAAGCACCAGCTAAGCCATCAGCCATTTAACCAAGAATTTGTTGGAAGTGAAAGGAAACATGTTCTGGACGTGGAAGAGTCAGTGCATTTGTGATAAGATTAACAGCTTTTTCACATTCTTTCCTGTATGTTTGCATAATCAAGCAAAAAAGAAACAGGATGGATATACCACGCATGCACACACAGAGCTTAATCTATTAAAATTCAGTCCTGCCTTTTTTAGGCTTACAGAGACACACTTTCCTAGTTTCAGATGATGCAAAATTTCAAAATTTATATATAAAATACATATTTTTATGTATTTATAAAACCTGAGTCCTATAGAACACTTTCCATTAATTTGGAAAATGGAATAAAAATGGGCACTTTCCTGCTGCTTAAAATACATTATTTGGCAACACAAGTAATGCTAACATTTGTAAAAACTTAAAAATATGCTATAAAACAGACTAAATAAAAGAGAAACAATTTTTGCTGTCTAGATGGATATAAAAATAAAAACTTATACACACATCCATAGAATGAAAAAATTGTGACTTATCTTCGAGTCTAATATGACTTGGGTTGTTCTGCAAAGGAATCCGGCTCAGATGGAAAAATGTGAGCTGCAACAGGGCAGCCATAGCACACTGATTCTCAAGTTTACCTAGAAAATCTCATACCAGGTGAACATTTTGAACAAAATTATTTTAAAACTAGAGCCCGTATTACAGCTGAACTTAGATTTAATGAATACAGCTGACCCTGGTTGGTATGAAGTGTGGAAAGCCCACTGGGAAAATTAAAGATGTCAGTAACTTGACTAGCCACTTAAGTTTCAGCTGATACCCATGTTCTACCTCAAACAACAGCTCAGAGATTTAGGGTTTGTCTACTTGGGGAAAAAAAATTAGCACTTTTGGCATTCTTATTCTATAATAAACATGACTGCACAATTAGTGGTACAATTATAGTAGAATAATCATATTAATATAATTACATTATGAAATTTCCCTTTGTTAACAAGCACCTACATAGAACATCACTCATCTCACATTTATTCCTATCTTGCTAATTGCATCACATAACACGGACCAGAAAGCAAAATCATTGCTGTACAACAACTCTCATATATCTTACCATACCTTGCTGTGGCTGGGTACCCAAATAATGACCTTACATAGCTATGGGAAAGCCCTGCATAATTAGATTTCAGAAAGAAGTGAGAAAACATTTTCTGCTGCTGGTTCTCCAGCTCAATTTTACCAGCATCCCCTTCTGATACGGACCACTGTTATATCCATACCCCTTAACCTTTTGATACTGGCTTAAAAAAGAAGTAAGTTTTGTTTGGAAATGAAAACTGAAGGACAGATGAAGCTGTTGGGGTTTAACCAACCAATGATCTTTTGGCTAATTGAACTTTGTCTACACATCAGTAATTTGTTTCTTTCCTTTCTCCTTACCATAATTCTAAGAAACAACTGTTATATTTACCGATTAAAACTCTACTCTAGGGAGTAGAGCCCTATTTCTATAGTGTCTGCTGCCAAAATGGGTTAATTGAAACAAAACATTTTGCGATAGCAAAATATGTAATTAGGAAAGCAGCACAGAGAAGAAAAAGAACTAGCTATGCAAAATAATGTGTGTTGCGGGGTAGAATTGCCGGGCCAAAGACAAGGAATAAAAACAAAATCTGATGAGGATAATGGCAGAAATTAAGCATGACTGAAAACTGAAGGGTTGTAATAGACTGGGAATTCTGGCAGAACAGAAGCTCTAAGACAATCTATGCGAATAACCGAAGGCAGGATGAGGTTGTACAGCTGTTTAGTTCCTTTAATGTGCCACAAGGTTTATGTAAACTCTTACAGTACACCACAAAATTCACCAGGACCACAACTCACTCAAGGATAAAACAGGAGATAAGAAACATCCTAAGAGAAACTGAATTGGCTAAAGATTTTAAATGGCAAATTTGGTGTGTGCGCAGGCCGTGTACGCTTTTTAATATTTTCAGAATGCTCAAGGTTTAAATGAGAGTTAGTCACCTGTGTGATTTTGGTGCTATACAAAATGTTTTCCACAACAGTACATCCTGAAAGTGTGGAAGAAATCCTACTGAATAGGCAAGGGTGGAGAAGGGAAACACTTTCTTCTTGGTTTAGGCACAAGGCAGGGTAGAGTGATCTCTGCCTGCCTTCAGATTTAAACAGTTTTCTTGTTAGATGAGGAATAATTTAAAAGCAAATAGCTCCACCTTGTGGACTAACTGTATTCAAAACCTTGTCTAAATCTATCCCAATCACGCAGTTAGTTCAAAATATACTGCCCACAAAATCCTTGCTTCTCATGCATCTCCTGGACCCTCAGTTACAACATCACTCCAACACTACTAAAGTAGTTGCATATGTTGTTAATACATACAGTAACTGAACCTTTCATATTCTAGCAAAGAAAAACCATTCTATAGCACAGTGACTGGTGTTGTAAACAGTGAAAAAAACTACCACCCTGGATGAAACCCTGTTTCTGAATTCTTTTACATAGTTCTTTCTAGCTCTAGATTAGTTTTCATTTATTTCTTTGATAGAAACATAGAAAAAATAGGGGTGGAAGAGACCTCCAGAGGTCATCTAGTCCTGGATCATCTCCATCTCAACCATTCTTGTCTAACCCGCTCTTTAAAGATCCAGGATGGAAATTCTATAGCCTCATTAAGTAATCTAATCCAATGCTTAACCATTCCCACAGTAAGAATTTTTTTTCCTATTATTCAATCTAATTTTTCCTTGTTATGGCTTAAGACCATTACTTCTCATTTTATCCTCTACAGAGAATAATTTATCATTATCCTAGTTATAACCACCATTCATATATTTGAAGGCTTTAACAAATCTCACCTTACTTGTCTCTTTTCCTAAGTAACCCGTTTTTTCAACCTTTTTTCAAAAACCAGTTTTTCTAGACCTCTAATCATTTGGTTGATAATTTAGTTTTAAATCATTCCTACAAACAGATACAACTGATGTAATTATTTATTATGAAAATACTGTACAATCCTTAATAAACCTGATCCATGAACATTCAAAATATAAATTACATAATAACAATTTTCCCTAGGAATAACCGTTTCATAGAAAACTGCAAAAATAGAAAACTAAAAACAATTATATAAAATAAATATATTATCTCTATTGCTGTATATATTTTCTTGCAATTCCTTTTATAGTAAGAAGAGGATCATGATTGTCAAATGGAAGGTATCACATATTTCAAAGGCCTTGCTGAATGTCACTAAGTGCACTTGTCAGTCGTCTTATTTTCTCTTCCATAGACTTTTTATTGTTTGCAGTTTCTTGCAGAAGATGACGCATTTCCTCTTCAACTTGGTAAACCTGAAATATATTTAAAGGTAAACAAAAATCTTTAGTCTTCTTTAGAATACTAAGACGTGATCTTGGCCTATTTTTAGACTGAAAAAAAAAACAGAGGAAAAAACCTGCATTTAGTATTAGTTCTGACAAACAGCAATTTGTTAGGCACATGCACTATTATACAGCTATTTGGCTATATAATAATACATTTTCACAGTCTTTTTATGAAGATAAATAAGGAAAAAATGGAATAAAAAAGTTCGGGGCTAAGAGAACAATAATCTATAGGTGATATGTCATCATATACTTACACAATGGATACACTATATCTGGTAGTATATTCAGTAGTAGAAAGTTTTGCTAAACAATGATGTTACAAGTAATTCTCATTCCTTGGTAGATGAAAAGACAAATGCAAAACTAGGTAGGATGTTATCAATTAAGAACATGTTTTCACACTTAAAAAGAAACAATCCAGTAATGAACAATAAAAAAAAAATACTAAGAATAATAAAAGTTAAAAAGATGCACTCCACTCTTAGATAAACTATCTTATCATCATTATGCTAGTTTCTGATAAATAAGGAAGTCCATGCATTGGCTAATGACTATATACCACGCCATTTTACTTTACTTGTTTATATGTATAGACAGACTTTGTCTATTAACTGTGTTTTTTTAAAGGAGCCTATTATGGGGGATGAAAACAGGGTAAGCAGTTTGCAGGCAGTTCACAGGCCAGTTTGTGCTTCCCCCCCCCATCCACTCTCTTCTTGAGGGGCAAGCCTTTCCACCTGGTGTGAGGAAGCAGGAGGAAAAGGAACCCTTTGGGGCCAAGGAGCAATAGAGAGGCCAGCTTCCAGGCGAGTTCACTAGGGAAGGTGCGCTTGGAAGAAAAGCAGTAAGAGAGAGAAGGCAGATTAAGAAACCCAGGGAAATGGCTGGAGGACATAGCAATGCTAGAGCCACTGCCTCTGCTTGCACCTGTGAGGTTTCTGTCCAGGCAGGACTGCTCACCATTAATGCTTCCACCCAGGTCCAGGTCTGGTGCTGTGGGGACTGTGGCTTGTAGACTCCTTCCAGTGATGGCCAGGGCAGAGAGTGCCTGCGGTGTGAGCGGTGCCTTCTGGTGGTGTCTCTCAGGAAACAGAAAAGAGAACTACAGGAGGAGATGGCAAGGCTCTGAAGTATCCTCCACCATGACAAATTCATTGATTTGATGTTGGAGGAGACCTCCGGGACTGTGAAGGAAGAAATGCCAGAGGCAGCACTAGAGAAGAGAGAGGACATGGACACCCAATAGGGCGGAAGCTGGAGGCTTGTGACTTCTGGCAGCAAGCAGAGATCTTCAGTTCCACTTGCAGTGGTTTGTCTGGAGAACAGATATGCAGCCCTAGCAACAGCTAGGAAGGAGCATGTTCCATTGGTGGAGGAAGACAGGCCAGGCCTCACCAACGTGGGAAGGACCAAGACAACTCCCACCAAGAAGCAGCGACAGGTGGTGGTGGTTGGAAACTCCCTTCTGCAGGGGATGGAGGGAGCCATCTGCCGACCCAACCTGCTGTCTTGGGAAATCTGCTGCTTACTCGGAGCCCAGGTGTTACCGAGGGACTATCGAGGCTCATCCAGCCCTCTGACTACTACCCCATGTTGCTCGTTCATGTGGGCACCAATGATACTGCCAGGGGAGACCCTGAGTGTATCAAAAGTGACTACGGAGCTCTGGGTGCAAGGGTGAGGGGATCTGGGGCTCAGGTTGTGTTCCCATCAATCTTTCCAGTCAAGGGTAAGGGCCCGGGCAGGAGCAGGTGCATCCTCCAAATCAACACCTGGCTGGGCACATGGTGTCACCACCAAGGCTTTGGCTTCTTCAACTAGTGAAGTTTTTCCAAGAAGGATTGCTGGGAAGAGATGGGATCCACCTGACAGAGAGAGGAAAGAATGTCTTCACAGCCAGGCTCGCTAATTTAGAGAGGCGGGCTTTAAACTAGGTTCACTGGGGGATGGAGACCAAAACCCTGAGGTAAGTGGGGAAGCGAGCGACCTGGAGGAAAAACAAGCAGGAGGGGGAAACAAGGGAGGTGCTCTCATACTTCCTGAGAAATCAGGACAATCCACTAGTTACCTCAGGTGCCTGTACATAAATGCACGGAGCCTGGGAAACAAGCAGGAAGAAGCGGAAATCCGGAATAACAGAGACTTGGTGGGAGCTTGTGTGACTGAAGCACTGTCATGGATCAGTATAAGCCGTACAGGTAGGACAGGCAGGGGAAAAGAGGAAGAGGAGTTGCATTTTATGTAAACGAGCCATATGATTGCTCAAAGGTCCAGTATGAAACTGGAGATAGGCCTGTTGGGAACCCCTGGGTTAGGGTCAGAGGGGAAACAAAAAAGGGTGATGTCATGGTGGGGGTCTGCTATAGACCACCAGACCAGGAGGAAGTGGTGGATGAGTCTTTCTTTAAATAGCTAGTGGAAGTTTCCCAGACACAGGCCCTAGTTCTCAAGGGGAACTTCAATTACCCTGACATCTGATGCGAGGGCAATACAGCAGTGCTGAAGCAACCAACTAGGGGCCATGCTCTTCCTGACCTGCTGCCCACAAACAGGGATGAATTGGTGGGGAATGTAGAAGCAGAGTTGGTGGGGAACTTGAGCAGCAGTGACCACAAGATGCTAGAGTTCAGGATCCTGAGGCAAGGAAGGATGGAGAGCAGCAGAGTACCCTGGACTTCAGAAAAGCAGACTCTGAATCACTAAGTGAACTCATTGGCAGGATCCCCTGGGAAGCCAGTCGGAAGGGGAGAGGAGTCCAGGAAAGTTGGCTGTACTTCAAAGAAGCCTTACTGAGAGTGCAGGAACAAAACATCCAGATGCACAGGAAGACTACAAGTATCGCAGAAGACCAGCTTGGCTTAGCAGGGAACTCTTCAGTAAACTACACCACAAAAAGGAAGCTTATAAGAAGTGGAAACTTGGACAAATAAATAGGGAAGAAAATAAGAGCGCTGCTTGAGCATGCAGGGATGAAATCAGGAAGGCCAAAGTGCAATTGGAGTTGCAGCTAGCAAGGGATGAGAAGGGTAATGAGATGGTTTATACAGGTATGTCAGTAGCAAGAGGAGGATCAGAAAACTGTGGATCCCTTACTGAAAGGGGGAGGCAACCTTGTGACAGGATGCAGAAAAGGCTGAAGTGCTCAGTGCCACCTTCACCTGTCTTCACAGGCATGGTCAGCTCCCAGACTACTGCACAAGGCAACACAGTTTGTGTTGAAGAGGTGAGCAGCCCTCAGTGGGGAAACAGGTTAGGGACTATTTAGAAAAGCTGGATGTGTACAAATCCATGGGGCCGGATGGGATGCACCTGGGGGTGCTGAGGAAGTTGGCTGATGTGACTGCAGAGCCATTCTCCATCATCTTTCATAGATTTCATAGACATTAGGGCTGGAAGGGACCGCGGAAGATCATCGAGTCCAGCCAAGTCAGCTGGGGTCATAGGATCCCAGCAAGATAAGCATCCAGTTGCTCTTGAAGGTGTTCAATGTAGGCGCTTGAACCACCTCCGGTGGCAGGCTGTTCCAGACCTTGGGGGCTCGGACAGTAAAGAAATCCTTCCTTATGTCCAGCCTGAAACGGTCTTGTAGTAGTTTATGACCGTTCGACCTAGTC
>NW_005841961.1:30582-35291 GCF_000455745.1 Alligator sinensis | reverse complement strand
GGTCCAATGTTGCCCCTGCTTTTCCTCCGGCTCCCCACATATCTGAAAAAGGACTTTTTATTGTCCTTGATGCTCGAAGCTAGTTGGAGTTCAGTTGCAGCCTTGGCTTTCCTGGTATGCTCCCTGCATGACCGGACCGGTGCAGAATAATCCTCCTTGGAGGTGACTTTGAAAACTCATGGCTATCAAGAGAGGTCCCAGATGATCGGAAAAGGGCAAACAGTGCCCATATTTAAGAAAGGGAAAAAAGAGGATCCAGGGAACTACGAACAGGTCAGCCTCACCTCAGTCCCTGGAAAAATCATAGAGCAGATCCTTAAGAAAGTCATTTCTAAGCACTTGGTAGAGAAAAAGGTGATTAGGAACAGTCAGCTTAGATTTACTAGGGGCAAGTCATGCCTGAGCAACCTGATTGCCTTCTATGACAAGGTGACAGGCTCTGTGGATACGGGGAGACCAGTGGATGTGGTGTACCCTGATTTTAGCAAGGCTTTTTTGATATGGTCTCCCACAACATTCTCCCAAGCAAGCTAAGGAAGTATGGGCTGGATGAACGGACTGCAAGGTAGATAAAATTTAGCTGGAGCACTGGGCTCAGAGAGTACTAAATCAATGACTTGAGGTCTAGTTGGCAGCCGGTATCAAGGGGAGTGCCCCAGGGGTTGGTTCTGGGGCTGGTTTAATTCAATGTCTTAATCAATGATCTGGAAGATGGCACAGTGCACCCACAGCAAATTTGCAGATGACATCAAGCTGGAGGTAGTAGTAGATACACTGGTGTGTAGAGCTAGGATTCAGAGTAACCTACACAAATTGGAGAATTGGGCCAAAGGAATCTCATGAGGTTCAACAAGGACAAGTGCAAAGTTCTGCACTTTTGGCTGGGACGATCTAGTTGGGGATAGTCCTGCTTGGAGCAGGGGGTTCGACTAGATGACCTCCTGAGGTTCCTTCCAACTCTAACTTTTCATGATTCTATGGGGCAAAGATTAATTTTAAGTGTCAGTAATAGCTTTAGTATGAGTGAAACTACAGATTTTATGACAGAATAACCTTTTACTAAGGTATATTACCTTTTCATTTGCTGCTTCAATTTGTCTTTGATTTTCACTTGCCAGTCGTGCTAGTTCTGCTTGATGAACTGCTAGTGTTGATTCAAGCTGCCTTCTAAAGGCATCATCCATTGAACGAAGCTTTTCCATTGCAACTCTAAAAAAAAAAAAAAAGAGACTCATTTTTAAGAGAGTCAGAATATATATTACCATTATTTTTAAATGTGCATATAACTTTCTATCACGCCCTTAATAACAGGAATCTAGAGAAAAAAATTAGTTTTAATTCTTAGCTTCAGAAGATATGTTCTGAATTTCTGGTAACACCAACATTGCCCTAGTTCGCACATTTAATCACTGATTAAAGCAATAGGTTTCATGCTTACCTGTGCTAAGGCAGCTAACCCTTAGTGCTTTCAACCATCTGCTTTTACTGAAAGAACTATGTTAGTTGTCCATACTTGACCCAATGATCCTTGGTGATCCCTCCCAACAGCTAACCTTATAGTAGATCCTTATTCTTTGTGGACATTGTCATTCCCAAGATCTCTCTGTATAAAATTAGAATGTGCAACTACAGACAGTGAGAAGCCTTATTTTAGGCACTTTACACATGTCCACTGCAAACTTACAATGCTGGAGGTCTGCAACCTCAAACAGGCTATACTGTTCAGTATTGCTTACCTCCTAAACTTATTTCATTTCCTTGCATGTACTAGGCATTAAGAGGCAACTTGAATGCTGACAACCTTAATTATATTGAAACAATGCAAGAATACACAGATGCACACTCATTCTAAACTTGCAACAAATTTGTGCCAAGTGGACTTCCTATACCTATAAAGTGTATGCCCCTTTATTTAATTTCAATGGGCATTTTTATATATGCTCTGGGATGCAGTGTGGGCACTTTAATTAGTGAGCTGTGCTAATTAAAAGTGTCCATGAGTCACATGCATCAGTGTCCCCAAACTGGAAAAAATGGTGGCAGGGAGCTTTGAACTAAAAAGCTCATTGAACATGCTTTATTTCAAAGTGCCCTGTTGCCATTTTTTCAGCATGCTGAGCCATGTGGCATGGAAGGCTGCTGGATCGTGTCAGTTTCCATGCTCCAGTGGACTCAATTAATCAAGTCTGCTCCAATGTGCTGGATTTCCAGTACATCGGAGCAGGTTCTATAGGAGCCTGTTCAGATCTATAGGAGCCCAATGTGACAAGAGAGATATAGGGTCTTCAATATAGACTCCGGTGTAAGAGCACTGTGACTATTGGTAAGGAAACTTAAAATCTTCAAATAAACAGAAAATTCAGTTAAAAGTTGAGGGACAGATAATACAGACTTCTTTCATAAAAGTAGGCCATTCTTCCATGAATAAGAACTAATTGTGCACCTAAATATTTGTAATATTGGGCCCAGAGAAAGTACCTAGAATATCATTAGGTACTGTGTAACCAGAATTTTTGCAGTCTTATATGGTGGAATATGAATCAATTTAGCAAACCCACAAAAACAACAACTAATGATCTGTTTGTACTTCTGAGTCTGAAGACTTTTGTTTCTCTCTTCAATCAGCTTCTTTTCCTTGATATCAAAGTTTTCTTTCATTTGTTTTACTTGCATCTCCAGCTGGCTTAATAATTCTCCTTTGTCTTGCCACTTCTTATTCATTGTGCTGAAAGTAAAATGTACATAGTAAGAGTGAGTACAGATTCCCCTACTGTACCTCTCTCTCTAAACAAATGGGGGTATAATACTTCTATTTTGCCTACACTTTTCCCAATTTTAAATTATAAACTAACCGAGTACTCCTCCCCAACCAGTAAGAAGCCTTACATTTAAGGGTGCACTGATACAGATTTTTTGGGCCGATACCCACGGCTGATTTTAACAAGCCAAATTGGCCAATACTGATCTGACTGCAAATATGCAGCTGGGCAGCTTGGAAAGGAGCATTCGGTTGGTAAGTCTGTTGTGGGGCAAAGGGAGAGGAAAGGGGCGTGAGGGGCAGACTGAGGCCTCCACGGTCAGGGAGTGGGGCTGGGGCAGGCGCTGCACAGCCAGGGTGGAAATCCAGGGGCATGTGGCCCCCATGCCCTCCTGGGATGTGTACAGCAATGGGAGCCGCCACTCCCTCCGTGCCCCGCAGACAGACAAGCTGCTCATGGCTCTGTCCTGCGTCCCACCCTGGCTGTGCAGTGCCTGCTCCTGCCCCAGCCCCATTCCATCCCTCACCACTGGGGCCTCAAACTGCCCCTCCCCATGCCCTTTCCCACACAACAGACTTACCAGCTGGACCCAGCTGTTGCCATGGTGCTGGGCTGTGCTCCTGACTGCCTGTGTGCTGCACTGCGGCTGTGCGCGCATTTATTGGTGAGATTATCAGCCACATCAGTCAAAAAAAAGCTGATTGATGATACTGGCAATTTTCCTTATATCGGTGCCAATCTGATATGGGACCGATGTATCGGTGCACTTCTACTTACATTAATTTTTAATATATTGCACAATATTTCATTACATTCTTAATTCCATACAGCACCTGTACATTTTCCTAACATCTTCAAGTTCTACTTCTTTTTCTTCCAGAAGTTGCTTTAATTCCTCTTTTCTTTCATTTTGCCTATCTAATTTTTCCAGTAGCTCTTCCAATTGTGCAGCTCTTTCATCCAATTGTACCTGAAAAGTCTTTTGGATTTCAGCATTTTCCTGACGCTGTGTTCTGATCTGTTCATCTCTTTCCTGCAAACGCTTTAAAGATTTAAAGACAATACATATTTATTTTTTCAATATAAAAAACTGTCTTGTAATTATGTGGTTACTTTATATGACTTATTCATTAAAAAAACAACCCATAAAAAAGCACTAACTGATTAAGGCACCCAATTGTGTTCTTTCAAATAAGATTCAATTATTTAATTTCACAACTTTATAGTTTGCTTTGTTTAAGAAGCAATTTTAACTAGACCACTGGTGCTCAGAGCGGCCGGACTAGTGGCCTGGGTATTGGCTGGCAGGCTAGATAGGCAGTGCCCAATTCCTCCATGGCCATGTTTGGTCTGTGGCCCAAGGTTGAGCACCCCTGAACCAGATTAATAAATCAGTTACAATCTTTGATGGAAAGATTGTAATAAAAGCTCAATATTAAAAAGTTTAAACTCTGCTACTTTAAATTAACAGACAATATATATCAAGAATAATTATTATTAATTACCAAAGAGGACAGAGAATATTTGTTCTCTCATGCTACTAAAGGACACAAGGCAATGAGTTTACACTAGAGCATTGGTTTTCCAACTGGGGCACCTGGTGCTTTGCCATGGGTTACATATGCTTAAACTGTAATAACAGAGGTACGCATTGGTCAACTTGTGGTGAGTAATGGCATTGCCGTGCACTAATGTCAGCAAACATGAAGAGATGTATTGGATATAGGTTAGGGGTGGGCAAAATACGGCCCATGGGCTGGATCTGGCCTGTGAGGCCATTCTATCCGGCCTGTGGGGCCCCTAAAAAAATGTAGACAATTAAAATTTATCTGTCCTTGGTTCCTGTCAAAGATGACAGGAACCAAGGGCAGTAGGACCCAGGGGAAGCCCTTGAGAGCTCCCACAACAGCAGGGCCCACCTGGCTCCGTCCCCCCAGCTGGCAGCTCCAG
>NW_005841961.1:0-30497 GCF_000455745.1 Alligator sinensis | reverse complement strand
CTCTGGCAGCCCACGCGGGGCTGTCCTGAGCAGGCACACATAGTCTCTTGTGGGCTGCAAGTGGCTGCAGCACAGGGTGCTGGCCACGGAGTGGGCAAGGGGCCACTTTTCCCCTGCGCTCGGCACCAGCTTGTAACCCAGCCGTGCGCTGGCTCTGGGCAGCTGCAGCCCCCTGACTTGCCACACTGGGCAGTTTTTGCTGTTGCTGCCCCGAGCGCGAGCTCTGGGCCGGCAGCAGCAGCAAACACTGCCCTGTGTGGCAAGTGGGGGTGCTGCAGCTGCTACCCAGATGGCAGAGGCTCTGGAGCTGGGCCAGCTCCCCACTCTCCCTGCTGGTGCAGCCCAGTTCCACAGACCCCTGCCAGCCTGCGCGCTGCACTGGGCCCCACCAGTGCTGGCCCTGGGACATTGGTCCCAAGACATTGGAACATTGGTCCCAAGATGGTGACCAGGGGGCAGGGCACCTGTTAAGGGGCGGGGCTACCCATGCGGCCCTTGACAGCTTGCTAAAACTGGGTAAGCAGCCCTCTGCCCAAAATAATTGCCTGCCCCTGATATAGGAGGTACAAGTAGCAATACTTTGTAAATTAAGGGGTACATGCCAAAGTGTTTAAAAAACACTCTACTAGATCAAATCTTAGGTAAAAACTTCCTAAATCTATGAAGAACAGAACAATGAAAAAGGCTGCTTAGGGAAATTTTGGAATCTCTTTCGCTGGAGATTTAAAAGGAGAGGCTACACAAGCATCTTTTTTGGGGTGTTTTAAGAATAAAAAATCCCTGCACTTCTGTGGGCACATCTATATGTGCAATTAATGCCTAGGAAATTTAATACACAGTAAAATACTGCGCAGTAAGCTTTCCCCAGCAGAGCATCTACCTGTGCTCCCATCGGGTGCAGTTCAGTGCAGAGCTATTCCAGCCCTGCTGTGCCTCTCTCCAGCAACCAGGGGGAGCTCCAGGCTCCCCTGGGTACCAGCCCTGACTGAACCAGCAGAGGGCACCAGAGTCAGGCCCTCGTTTCTTGGAGGAGGGGGGAAACTGTCTCACCTCTGGGGCAGCTGCCTCCCAGCCCCATGCCCAATCTGCAGATTGGGGTATGGGGTTGGGAAAATACACCCTCCCACAGCTGCTGCTTCCCAGCTCCATCATGCCCCAATCAGCCAATGGGGTAGGGGGCTGGGCAAGAGTCCTCTCCCCTGCAGCTCTTTCTCAGCCCTGTGCCCTGATCAGTTGATTCCCCGCCCAGGCGGAGGCTTGCTGCTAGTTGTCCTCAGTCCTAACACTACTCAGCTCCCTGCTCCTGTGGGGAGCCAGGAGCCCCACAGTGCTGGGATGGTGGGTGCAGAGAGGGACCTGGTTCCTGTGATGATCAGCCCCTGGCTCCTGGAAGAAGAAAGAAGCTGAGCAGTGCTAGGACCAGTCCCACTGCTGGTATGGCTGACCAGGAGCAAATGTGTTCCTGGCCAGCATCTACACAAGTCCTACTGAGATGCATCTACTGTGCAGTTGGTTTAATTTAGCTAACTGCAGTAGATTAATTTACTGCGCAGCATGAATGTTGTGTGCCTCCCGAGGCTGGGGTGGGGCATGGCGACTGCCAGCAGGCGGTGGCAGTGTCAGCAGCGGGGGGGAGGGGGGTAGTGAGCACTGACCAGCGATCGGTGACCGCCCGCAGACACCGCTGGTGGTGTGGGCAGTAAGGAGCGGGTGGCAAATGACAACCACCTGCAGGTGCCGCCAGCAGCGGTCAATCTCAGGGGGTGCATGTGCACCCCCTACGCGTCACCAATGCTGTGCAGTGACTTACGAGCAAGGTTACTTGGCGATGCTTTACTGCTCAGTATATTAGCCTAATGTGCAATAAAGTATCTTGAAGGGTTGGACTAAATGACCTTCAAGATCTCTTTTAACCTTACGGTTCTAGCATATTTAATTTTAGACAAAACTCTCATTGATAAAATTGTGAATTTTGCTTTCAAGTGAGCTAAATATTTGAGTCCCATGTAGTATTGGTATATTTACAGCTTTCATCAAAACATGAACCCTATGTAAATATGCAAACATCTATTTAGTTGTGGGTAAATATTCATTCCTGAGTAACAAAATGAGAAAATTACACTTGAATGCAAAATTTAAAACCAATTAGATTATCTACAACTACACTATGCTGTGCTTCAACAGAATTCCCTTAAATTTTACTTTATTTCAGATCAAGCCTGCTACATACTGCTTCAAGCGAAGTCAGTGAAATTGCTGTCAATGACTTTAACAAGACTGATCAGCCCATAGACGGGAATAGCGCCACACTCTAGCCTATTTTACTCAAATCATGACTCCCACTCAGGAGTCTTCTATCTACCTTCTTTATGCTCATACATATATACCACTTACCTCTTTTAATTTCCTAATTGTTTCTGTCTGATCTTCGATTATTTTGGTCTTAATTTTTAGAGCGTCACTGTCACGTTCATTTTTTTTTCTCAAGCCCTCAATCTCGTTAGTTAAAACTTCAATTTTTGCTTCCAGTTTTCCACGGTCTTGGGCAAGAGAGGCTCCTGGATACAAATATCAGCATTAAAGCACTGCATATCTTGAAGTCATTTTCAAATGAAACTTAGAAAACCTAACATTTCTTGGAAGAAGGCCTGAGACCCACATAGAACAAGATACAAGCATTTAATTGTAATTAAGTAATATTTTGTAATAGTTGTAGTTTAATAATATTAAACAGTTGTCTAATCTTTTTTACTCTTATAATATATATTAAAAATAATGCTTAGAGAGCTAAGCAATATTAAAGAGCCCACAAGATGGAGCTAAGTGTGTACAAATCTATACACACAAAGTTACATGAAACAGAACAAGAAAGATGTCAAAAGAAAATATCATTTTGATTCAATATTAGTCATGTTCAAGGACACCTGCTTCTGTGATTTTCACTTTGGAGGTCACAAGATTGAAAGCAGACATTATGCAATGTGGATAAAATAAAATAAAGATGACTGCACTTTGACCCGCACTTCGGTCTTGCCTTAAGAAATGTATATTGCTTAGAACAGAAGCATTAGAGGACCATTTCTGGTCCTTCCCTGCCTGCTCTATGATAAAGCTTCTGGCCATAGGATTGAAGTTGTTTTAATATGGCAAACACTGGATTTATTTTACACAGTGAAAGCAAGATACCTATGGGGCATTCCTTGAGAGTACCATCTCTAGATGTTCTGTAAGTGATAGAGTTTGTTTTTATGAGTATCCTTTAAGCACTATTTCTCTAGGTCAGGGCTGGCCAACCCACAAGCATGTGTAGCAAAAGTGGCACAGGTAGTTGTTGCTTGTGGCACATAAGCTCTGGCACTCAGTAAAAGAAAAAAAAAAAAAAAGCACCAGAATGGAGGCAGGGGAGCTCCAACTTGGGATGGACCATGTGGAGTAAAGTGAGGGAAGCTGTCACTACCAAAAACCAGGTTAACTCTTCCCTGACCCTGTAGCCACTGCCAAATTCAGGGCTTTGGATCCTCAATCACCATTTAAAACTGCAGTGGTTGTTGGGTTAGGGAAGAGTTAACTTGACTCTTGGGGAAGTGACAACTCTGACAGCAGCATTCGACCCCTGCTCTACTCCACTACAGGTGGAGGTTTGAGCACCCCTGCTTCCATTCCAGTGCCCAAAGGCACAAACTCATCAGGTAGGACAGAGATCAGAGCAGCACTCAGGGAGGGTCAGGGCTTCCCTTGTGGCACATCAGCCACAGGTTGGCCACTGATGCTCTGGGTTCTACTCAAGTTCTTGCTTTGGCTCCAATATTGCACCAAGTCTTCTCCACCACTGGATAATACCAAATAAGAGCAGTGACACTGCCATTGCTTTTTCTCCCCACCGCAACTTGTATTAAGATATTTTAAGGATTAATCAAAAAGGGGATGGCAGGAAACAGTGAATGCAAAGGAGGCATTCACAGCTTTGGTGTCAGCTGGATGCTACAAGTGATTTTGGTAATGCCAATAAGCAGGAACCCAGTCCCAATATAGGCTATTGAAAGGAGCAGAAAAAAGCTCTCTCAAGAAGATGATGGAGATGAAATGGGGAAGGAGAGCTATGTATACCCCTTTATTCAGTCAACTGAAAGCACTACTACTACAGCATGTATACTGTGTGGGTACGACTTGTCAAAAGTCTTCAAGCTCAAACACAAGGTGCATTTATATTCAGTGGAACACACAAATAAACAAACATTCAAAGGAGAAAAGACTACTCTTAATTATTTACCCATATAGCAGCAGCCCAAGTTACTACTTTTTAATATCACAAGTCCTCTTCTGTGCTGAATAAAATATCAGGGCATTATGCTTAAATATTTCTCATCTCAGTGGGACACCAGAGTACTGATTGGTCAGTGAGGACATTCAAGTGAAACAGATCTATTTAATTGATCTTTATCTATGACCTATTATAGCACAACACAAAGACACTGAATTTTACCTTGGTGTGCCAACTCTTGTCCCCATACTTTCCTTTCCATTCTTAATCCATCAATTACAGATTCCTGGGCTGTCAGTTGAGAAATAAGTTTTGATTTTTCCTGTTTCAAGAGTTCAATTTGAACAGACTTATGTTTGTCCTCCTCAACCAAAGTCTCAAGTGTCTGGATTCTATTCTACGCACAAAATAACAACAGAATGTGTAGTTACATTATGTAAGAGAAGCATTCAGGAATTAATTACAAAACACTTTACTAGGAAATTAGTATTTACATGCATTCAATTCAGCTAATCCAGACATATACACGATATTTTCAGTTCCATGGATAGGAGACTGGTGGGAAGGCAGGGTGCCAAGCTGCTGCAACTGTGGTGCAGGCTCTCTGGGGACTGCTATTCTGGCACTCCCTCCAAATTGGTGCCTAGGGCTGGTGCCCAACTTTACCCTCCCATCATTATTATACTGAGGTAGTTTTTCAGTTTTAACTAAACATGTTTACGCTCAAGGTTTTTTCCTGATAAAAATGGTCATATTTTACTAGTCATACAGAACAGGATTTTCACATTTTATTCATATGGATATTTTCCACTGGCCTTTTGGTAAAAGATAAGATGAAGTCCATAACAGTTGGACTGTGTCTAATTTAACAGTTACAAAAGTTGGGAAGCAATCATTTATTCCTAATGTTTTAATGTGTATTTATGGTGATTAGAATTCTGTAGCCTAAACAAAATAACATAGTAGAAAAACTGTGCTACATACTAGTTAATATTTTTATGCTATGCAGTCACTTTGGACTCATTAGAAATTCACCATAATTATACTAACTTATATATTCCCAGAAGTATTCTTGTGATTATAATACAGCTACAATGTTTAAACATAATTTATGTACAGTTATTATTTACAATAACTGTTCTGCAGCTAAAATACTGTTGCCTGTCTGAGTTTACAGGCATATAAATCATATTTACAGATAATACTAAGTGCTTAGTGATACTGAGTTTCTACTAGTTCAGTGCAAATTACTAATACAAATTTATGTTATGAAGAAATAAATGACAATCTTGATTTTGGTTACTGTGGAGTTCAGAAGCCTGAAAGTGTCTCAGTAGTAAAACATGAAAATGGAGGTTGCTACGGACATTAATACTGACCTCAAAAGAGATAAAGCATGTCTTTAACTTAAATCAGAATATCTTCCTTGGGAATCTTTTAGTGTTACGATTTTTTATCTATACAAAACGTACACGACAGTTAGAATGTTTCTAAACAGATACCTTTAGTTTTCCTGCTATTTCTTGTTTTGATTGAACTACTTCTGTAATTCTTGCTTTCTGTTCTTTCACCATGGATGTTAGCTCTTGAATCAGAGTAGCTGACTGCTTTTCCTTTTGCTGAGACTGAAAAAGGACCTGCTTATATTCTGATAGCTCAGCAGCAACATTCTCAAAGCTTTCCTTAACCTATATTTATGTAAGATAAAACAAAGTAAAAACACACACACACACACACACACACACACACATATATATATAATAAAAATTAACCTTATGAAGAAAATAAAAACAATTAAAAGATTAGTCCATATATATATATTTGTGAGGCAGAAGAGAATCCAATTTAGCAGTAAACAAGTGATATCAATATCATCTATTCTTAATAAAAAATTATTATACTTGAAGTTAGTTTTCCCTTTGTCAAAGTATGAATGCATGGCTCTAAGTCATGCTAACCAAATGAAAATGTTGAAATAGGAACTCCAGAGTTAAACTAGTTAAGGTTAGTTTGGATAAATATAGATTTTTTAAAAATTATTTAAATATGTCAAATTGTATTTGTTTAAAAATAAACTTAAATAATTTAGGCTGCTGCCTATCGTATGATAATCTATTAGAATAATTTAAATTAATTAACAAAATAACATCAAGCAGTACCCATTTGCTGCCTAAAATTTAAATAAAAGGACTGACAGGCACCAAGAACCAACATTTATTGAAGCATTACCCAGACTGGACTACAAATACAGAGAAACTTTCAATTATTTGATTACTTCAGTTCAAGGACTAGTTTACTGAAAATTTAGAGCTTAGGTAGTTGAAAAAGTAGACAGCATTACCCACTCCTCCTTCCCTTAATCAGTGAATATGAGTGGTATACAACAGGACAAGATCTATCCATTCTAAAGCTGGAAGGATGTGTTGACTAGAACAGTCATAATTCATTAATTAGTGATGGTACATCCTTCGTTTATGAAATCAATTTAAAAATGCAAAATATTTTTTATTTACTCAAGTTTGTTCTTCTGTATCCAGCATATTTAAGGTAGCTTTATTTCAATAATAACAGACAATTTTAAAAAACTATATTTGTATGGGAATTGGAATACATAGAAACAGGTTAGCACAAATAATGAATAAAAAATTATCATCATGTACGTAAAAATACATTATTCACAATTTTCTAACATAAAAAGTCATCGTCAAGTACTCAATCTGAATAAATGCATTTTAAATGTGTATAGATAATAACATATCCTCCTGGTTAGCAGAAAGTGCCAAACTTTGTGCAATAGTTACATTTATTTGCAAATCAATGTTTTTATAGTTACCAATAAATGATAAATCAATTTTTCTTATAAAAATAAATTAAAAAATAAGAAACAAGTCAAAACCAAAGATTCTATAAAATAAAGGTTTACATATTAGTGATTTAAAGCACAAGTAAAACTGATTCATCCTGAATGAGGCTAACTGCTATGTTAAGATTCAAATGATTAGTTAGATAAATATGTAGAAAGAAAGAGCATAAAGAAAACTATTTTTTTTTTTTTTAAGAAAGAAAAGCTTGATACTTAATTTTAGAAGCATGACTTTTGTGTTTCTCTGGGGGTACATCTATATGTGAAATTAAGGGGAAGCAATAAACTCTGGAGCTGTTTGAACTGGAATAAACTACTCCCAGGTACAACATCTACACGTGTGCTCGCAATAGCAGCAATTTGAGCCATGGCAGAGCAGGCCCAGGCCGGCAGGGGATATGGGGGGGATGGGGGGGTCACAGCCCCAGGCTCCAGGTGGCAGCATCGGGGCTGGCCAGGGCACGAGCCTGCAGATCTGTGTGGCTAGGAAGCAGCCACGAGTCTAGCCTTCACCCATCTACATGTGTTTCAGCAGTTAATTACTTCACCATAAGACAGTAGTGTCCCTGACAGAGTTTATCTTACAGCAGAGTTCTTTAGTTTACTGCACCCGAATACCGGCACACATGTAGACAGTGATGCTTTACTGCATAGCTAATTAGTCTACTCCACAGGAAAGCACACATGTAGCCCAGGGCAATAAAGAATTTGGTTTACAAGATACTCTCAATCTTACCTCCTTAAACCTTTTTGCTTCAATAGTTAAAGCTAAACGAAATTCATTTTCTAACTCCATATACTGTTGGTTTAACACATTCATTTTCTCCTGAAATTCTTTAACACGCTGTTCATGCCTCTTTTCTTCTTTAGCCATTTGTTTTGACAGAACATCTTGAAATTCAGGTCCATTCAGAGCAACTCGGCTTTCCAGCTCTTTCCTGGAGTTAACAATCATACATACATTAAATTAAGAATTGTAGCCCTTTTCAGTGTTACTTCATTAAGTTACTATAAAAGTATCTTTAAATATAGTGAACTAAGGGTAAAGTAAGAAATATATATTAATTTACAATATTGCTCTGTTAGCCACATACATGTTTGCAACAAGAATACCAACAAGAATAATGTATGGGAAATCTGTTATACATTTCAATAAAAAAAGTCTCATTCTTTTGTTTATAACACCCCATAATTTGCCAGTGCAAGCAAAGATGCCCAGCAGATTTGCATACTGGTGTTACTAATACCAGCATTAAGGCTTTGCAATATAATACAATGCAAAAAAAAATAAAAATCTTTTGTCTATTTTCACCAAACGTTATGCTAACGGCTGGAAGCCAATTCAGGCTCCTGGCTCCCCAGTCTCTGGCTCCTGGTGCCTGAGAACCTCCAAAAAGCATGTTTTAGTCTGAGCACCCAGGTTGGTTTAAAAAGCATGGCTGTAGTCCAACTGCAGATAGGTTGTTTAAACTTCCCCCTGTGCTGGGACTTACAGACTGGAGAGAGGACTCCTCCCTCCTTCTTCCCTGTCCCACTACACACACACGGGAGCAGTAGCTATGAAGCAGGGAACTCCCCACTTCCCACTTCCATGGATGCCCAGCTCCTAACTACATGCCTGCTTTTTAAAGGTGTGGGACCCAGGAGTCTGACATCAGGGAGAGGGCTCCCCAATCTTGTTCTCTCAGCACTGTGCGCTTTTAAAAAGAGAGCACACGTTTGGAAGCCCCAACTGCATACTGCGGTGTGCATGGAACCCAGGGCCGTCCCTGGGAGGTGCGCTTTGAGGGGCCCTACGGAGCCAGGCAGAGCGGCCATAGCGACTCTGTGCTGCCTCCGGCTTCACATCCAGGTGCTCGGCACCCCCTTACCTTGCTGCTGAATCAGCTTCCAGCTTCCTTGCATCCAGGGCCAGGGCCCCGTACAGGCTGATTTGCCCCGGGCCCTGCACCCTGCTTGGGTTGTCTCTGCATGAAACTGCCCATGAAAGCAGCAGCTGTGGTGCAGGGGTTCCTCACTTCCCAGCTGCATGTGCAGTTTCAGACCACCTTATCCTGCAGCCTGCGTACTGGCTGCAGGGCAAGGCAGGAATCCTGCCCACAATGGGGAGTCCCACATGCTGGCAGTCTCACAATGGGGGGTTTGAGAAAATGTCTGGCATGGCAGGTTGTGCAATTCTGGGTACAGGACATAACCAGGGTGGATAAAAATCAATGATTTTTGTTTAAATATAAAAAAAAATTGGGTGTTTTTATTTAAATCAGATTTTTTATTTAATTGTATTTTTTTTGTTAAGATGCTTTAAAAACAAAACAAAACAAAAACTACATACAGATAGTTTTAATTTAAGATATGTTAAAGCTCAAAGATACCATCTTGGAATAGGGATTATAACTTCAAATAATATATTATTTGAGACAATATATTCATGTAACCTTTTTATAAATAGGTCACAACTATATTAGGAGCCCAATCTCATGGGGTTCCCAGAGGCTCCTCTATAGATTAGTAAAGATTAAAGAAAACCATTCTACCCAGTGGGACTCAGTGCTCAGTTTAGATCCCATTAAGCATCTTTGTGATGCTTAGTTTCAGTTCTCAAACTGTAGATTTCTGTTTCCAGAGATAACATCCTTGTTAACAGCAGTATATGGAGATGAGAGATAAAAGACCTAAATACCAGCAATCCTAGTTTTCCATTCACCACAGAAAAGTGTGGATTTTAAGGAGAAAAGTGTTGGTCTTTTCTTTTTAGGAAGAAAAATATGTAGATTTTCTCCTTCAAAGGAGAAAAAAAATGAGAAACAACAGGTTTTCCCTTTGCAGGCTGGCAGAGTTCCAGCCTGCCAAGGGCTAAGGGGAGTGGGAGGAGAGTGATCAGGTGGGGGGTGCCATGTGTATTGTGGCGCAGGACTTCTGGTGGCGGCACTGAGCCTCCCCACCCTGCTCTGCCCTGCCATGCTGGGTCCTGCCCACTGGACTGCAGAAGCCCCCAGGGGGAGGACAGCAGGGTGGGGAACCCCCAAGCTTGCTCCATGTGCCACCCATGGGGGAAGGGGAGCCAGGCCCTGAGCTTTGCTCTGGCAGCAGCAGGTGGCAGCTGGGGCTCAGGAGCTGATGCAGAGGAGGGGAGCGGGGCTGCAGGCCCAGGTCCTTGGCTCTGTAGCCCTGGCAGCTGGGGCTCCCCTCCGGCAGGGCCAGGGGTTGGGAATGAGGAGCTCCAGTAAGGCTGGGGGTCTGTGGCTTGGGACTGAGAGGCAATGGCATGGGCAGGCCACTGGCATATCAGGGCTGCTCAGTACCACAAAGCAGTAAGGGGGAGAGCCACAGCTAAACCTGTGTCTTGGTGAGTGAAGGGGGCAGGTTGAGCTTTGATTTTCCATGAAGAAAAACTCAAAATCAAATGCCAAAATTTGCAGGCATTTAAAATTTATCTTTGTCCCAGGGACGCAGGAGCGGGCAAGGGGGAAGCTTCATCCAGAGGCAGACCCCAGGTAAAAATAAAAGAAGGAAAAAACCTACCTGTTGCAGGGGTCCAGAGAAGTGAGGAGGTGCGCCAGGGAAAACAGGCTGAGCGGTTTATCAGCCCCGCCCATCTCATAAAGAGACGTCACCTGGCGAAGATAAAAACTGGCCCCGAGAGAGTGGGAAAGAGGATGCCGAGTGCCGGAGGAGTGGCGGGGGACTGCCGGGGGGGGGGGGTCCCGCCGCCAGCGGCGGCAGCAGCAGGAGCTGCGGGAGATCTCCGCACTGGGGAAGACCGGTGGGGATCAAAGAAGCTGGCAGTGAGGCTGGCAGCAGTGGCGGCAGCAGGAGCTGTAGGAGATCCCCGCACCATGGCAAGAGTCGGTGAGGGAGTTCCTGTCGAAGGCAGCGGGTGCTGTGATCCCAGGGCGGAGGCGGATCCCGGAGGGGATAAGAGAAACCCTGGCTGGGGTGAAGGCACGGGTCCTGACCCAGGGGACGTGTTAGTCTAGGGGCATTAGGGGCGAAGGGGGCACGGGACTCTCCCCTTGGTTGCTCCTCTTCTCTTTGTCTCGTTCCTCTTGTAGTTGTGTCTTTAATTGCTTTTTCTTTCATATCAGGGTGTTCCCGTGGCGTGGGGTTTTCCGGTGGTGAGTGTTCTATGTTTTTCTTTCTTAGTCTGATCTATTTTAATTCCCTGCCTAGAGCAGGTTAGCCTAGCACACCACAGCAGGTTTGGGGAATTAGAGACCCCATTTGGAGATGAAAGACCACGTGAGAATATGGCAGCGACCAACAGCATCCGTCGTAGGATGCGTAGGGCATTGAGAGGGACAACTCCGAAGGCGGAGTGTCACCAGACCCTCCGGGTCTGGCCAGAGCCTGAGGCGCCCATCCGTGAGAAAGGACACGTGGGAAATGAGGAAGACATCAACAGGGGCTAGCCGCAAAAGATCCTGAGGCTCGTCTCGTAGGTTGGCGTGTGGCCGGGGTATAGGAGAGGTTGGAGCCCCATGAACATCTGCCAGGACATGTGACAACTCTGGAGGCATCCTCAGAGGGGACCCCCTTCACTGAAAGACCATCCAAAGTCGTGGCAGATGAGTTTGGGGGATATCCCAAAGGTAATCGAGGAACCCTCTGGGGTCTACATGAGGTTCCTTGGCGAGCAAGACCAGCTGCCTGGGCAAAGGTGGTGCAGGATTGAATCATCGAGCGGAGACGGGAATAATCTTATTATAGTGATTGAGGCACTGGTAGGCTTTGGACATGCTTTAAACTTACGTAAACTTATTGTAAACTTATGAATAAAACATTGTATTCAAATGATGCCTATAGAAATTGTGGGGTTTCATTTTAATCATGGAAAAACATGTACTTTGTGCTTTTTAATCAGAAAACCTGTTTTCATCAGAGAATTCGTGATTATTAAACAAAGAAAACCAGAATTCTTGCTAATTACCTACCCACCGGCCCTACTGTCTCTCTGCAAGTTTGTGTACACAGGTCAAGCCCTTACCTCTCTCTAGAAGTGCAGTTTCAAGAAGTTAAATGAATAGAGAATTGTTGGGGTTGGAGTAGATTTGGGCAAGGATGAGGAGTCTGGTGATAAATGCAAGGAGGGAGGGGCAGAAGAAATAAAAGAGAAACATTTTGAGTAGAATATTCCAGAAGTCTTGAGGGATAAGTTTCTGAATATAGTCTCTCCACTGATTTGCAATCTAGTGAGGGAATGGTATGGTAGAAGGGAAAACCCACCATGACAGCAGGCTTGCCAGGCCGTAAGAGACCCTGTTTGGCAATATTTTAATGAAGTTCTTCTACCTGTGGGTAAGACACACGTGTGAAAAATGCAAACAGCGCAACAAAGAAATGCAAGGCCTGGTTGCCAGAATGAAACATCATGAGAAGTCCTCCTTATCAGAAGGAAGCTGCTTTGAAGATGAATGGAACATGTCTGCACATGCAGGATCTCCAGGTTAGTAAACTTTTTTATTTCATACTTGTTTCTTAAAGGCTACCTGTCTTCCCTATCCCTATCTTTTAGGTAGACTTCTGGACTACCTGAATTCTCATAAAAATGTTTGAGCAAAAATATAGTTGTTACTTTATGGAACTACCATATTTTAATGCAGTTGTGATATAAATTAATGGCTGAAATTGGCAGATTTTCCTTTTACAGTGTCACTTCTAAAGTAGTATTAAGTGCAATGAGCATACTAAATAAGCAGTACTGTAGTGACTGCATTGACTTCTTTTGTTCAGGAGGATCCATCCTCAACATATAGGATTCTGACTATCCGTCTTCAACATCATCACCACTGTCTACACTTTTAGAGTTATTTGCTAATGATACCAGTGTTCCAGTCAAATGTCACATAATATATTACCTGTTGCAGAAAGAAAAAAAAAATCTCTATCATTCAGAAACAACCATAGATAAGTTTGTAATAAGAACCAGCCGATTACAGCAAGAGGTAATTGATGAAAACATTGCTCAGTTTGTTTATGCAACAAACTCTCCTTTCTGTATGGTTGAGAACACACACTTCATTGACCTGGTTTAGTCATTACGACCAGGATACATTCCAAAAGAGCAGATATAGCAGGCAAATTGCTGGATAAAGTATACAAGAAAGAAACTGAACAGTGTGCAAAAAAACTAGAGGGGAAAATTGTTAACTCGAGTCTTGATGAGTGAAGCAATGTCCACAATGACCCAGTAATATGTGCTCATGTGACAACAGAAGGGACTGTCTACTTTACAGAAACAACTGATACATGAGAAAATGCACACACAGCAGAATACTTACAAGAAGCAGCAGTAAAAGCTATAACAAACTGAAAAAAATTCAAATGTCTAGTACGCAGCTGTCACAGACAATGCTGCAAATATATCAAAGATAAGAAATGTAGAAGAAAGTGAAGAAAGCCCCAAGCAAATAACATATGGCTGCAACAGTCATTTGATGCACCTCTTAGCCAGAGACTTCAGTGCTCCAGAAATAAGGGCTAATGTTGAAATTGCAAAATACTTCCGTAAGAATCACTTTGCAGCAGCTGCACTGAAGAAAGCAAGAAGAACCAAACTATCTCTACCACAAGACGTGTGACGGAACTCAGTAGTAGACTGTTTTGAGCGATATATTGAGAACTGACCTAATCTGATGACAATTTGTGAACAAAACTGTGCCAAAATAGATGGAATTGTCGTAACCAAAGTTCTCAACATTGGGCTAAAAAGAAATGTAGAATGTATGCTGAATATTGTGAAGCCTATTTCTGTAGCCTTGAACAAAGTGCAGGGAAGTCACTGTTTTACTGCTGATGCTATTGAAATTTGGAAGGAACTAAAGGAGACCTTGGAAAAGAGAAATACTCAACGACAGAGTTAAATTACAGGCATTAAAAAAAATGAATGGATCAAGCACTATTCTCCAGCTCATTTTCTTGCCAATATTCTCAATACTCAGTACCAGGGTCAATCCTTAACTGCTGAAGAGGAGGAGCTGGCTGTGACACGGGCATCCAGCAGTCATTCCTCCATAATAAAACTATAATCAATTTCAGGGCTAAAAGTGAACCATTCAAGATTACTGATAAGCAATCAGTAACCAAATAACCAAATCATAATTCAGTTTTCTGATGTAGCTGCAAAATTAATCTGAAAAAAATATCAACATAAATCACTGCTTTAAAATGTAGGTTCCCTCAAAAGCTTGCCCAAATACAACTGTCAAAAACTCCCATTTCTGTTAGAGTTTATCTTGAAGTATGATGCTGTAGGATGCTGGCTAACTTTTTATATATTTTGCAGGATGAAATATAGTCTATATAACTCATACACTTTACATTTTAATACACTTTCATTCAAGGAAGGAATATCAGGTACTTTTATTCAAATGTTTTAAATATATTGAATAACGCAAGTCCTAGACTTATAGAATACATCAACCAAACTAAATTCATCTACTCTAAAGGGTGAAAGTTGTGGCAAGACATTTCACTCTTAACACACTGGTCACAAACAGGCATTCACTGCTAGCAGCGATTAACATTTTCCAGGCAGGAGAGGTAGTGTATAGGTGTTCAGCTGGTAGCTGCTCCCTTTCCCTGCTCTCTGCACCTTTCCCAGACCAGGGTAATCCTGGTCTGGGAAAGGTGTGGGGAGCACTGGCTGCTCCACTTTTCCCAGTGCCCAATAGGACTGGAGCTGCAGGGAAAGACTCCCCATGCCTTCCCCACACCAGGATCTGGGAAATGGTTGGGGAGCAGCTTCTCAGTCTCCAGGAGCAGACCAGAGGGACTAGCAAGGCAAAACCCCAGCATTTTCCTCAAACCAGGCAGTACCCAATTTGGGGAAGAGGCAGAGAGTAACAACGGTTACTCCCAGACTGAAGTAATTCTGTAGAGGCTGTAAGGGGGTTGTCTAGGTTGCTGGCTCCCAGAGGAGGGATTTTTCCTGGAGGAGAAACCTGATGAACAGAAACCTGATGAATGCCTGTACGCTTGTGGCTTCTATCGAGACAGTGGCAACGTTCTCAGTACAAACATAATGCCTGTAAGTAGCCCTAGTTTGGAGCTGATGGGGAGACAAGGTTAGAAGACATGCAATTTTAACAAGAGTGCAGTCTTTTCAAAACAATCCTGTTCCTTTTCATGAGTAATTTGGCTCACATTCCAACTGTCGAAGAACACTGTCAAACAAATAAAACTTCTCTAGGTTTTGCAGTATCACATATAACTTGGAATATTGTAAAGGAACATACCTGTGCTCTTGCTCTCTTAATGAAAGAAGCTCATGTAACTGTTGCACCTTTTCTTTTTGTTGTCGGAGAGCTATGCGAAGTAACTGTACCTCTCTCTCACTTGCTGAAGCTTTAAGTTCTATCTCCTGAATCCGCTTCATCTAGGCAAGATCAGAAGAACAAATCTTAAAACTGGTGTTTAGTCCTCAAGGTTTGGATTAGGATAAGACTAACAACTACAATAACAGCCTTGTTCAAAGTTGTATATTTGTTCTCTCTGGGGAAAACACAAGGATTGTTTGAGTATTTTCATTAAAAAACCCCATGATTTTTATCACTATCCAGGCCAATGCAGAGCAAGATTTCTCTGTAAAATCCTACAATTTGGGGATTTGCGTGTCTGGATTTTCAAATCTAGAGCATGTGTCCTACTTTATAGAAGGGAAAAGAATAAAATCCAATGACACTTCCCCATGTGTACTGATTTTTGTTTTGTATTTTCTAGATTTGATGTGCTTTAGAAAACTAATTATTGGGGATGGGGGGCGGGACAAGGAGCAGGGACATAAAGCCCATTTTTTCTAGTAATCGGCAAGTTCCATCATTAGTAGATACTATTATGAAATTCTGTGTCTCAGTGGCAAGAAATTACTAAGTACATGTTTCTTATGACATAATCAAGCTGTATTAGAGTACCTTCAATTTTTAAAGACGAGGCATATAATAAGATATGCATTTCATGGTAATGTTATGATCAGGAAGTCAGACTACTGATGTTTAACTGGTAATTAGTGATTATACACTCTTTAGATGCCTTTCCACAATTAATACTAAAAACATACCTCTGTTGCTTGGTGTTGTACTCTTTGTGTTTCCACTTTGGATAATGTTTCTTCTAAGGTCTGTAGGGCCTTTTGTTGTTGTTGTTCTTTATTTCTTGCAAGATTTAACTCATTAGTAAGTCTTTCAAGCTCATCCTTCAATTGCTGGACATCAGCCTGCAATTTTGTTTTTGTACTTCTTTCCCTCAACATCAGTTCTTTTAACCTACACATTAATGGAATAACATCAGTGCTTTCCCCTCTTTTAATTATACTTATTGAATAGGTTATCCCAAAACAATTTTAATGAATTCATCAAGGATCTAAATTAGCATTTTTTAAGTAAAGCATGTTAAACAGGGATCATTGTGGTAAAAATATGTTTCTGTACATTAAAAAAGATACACAGATACAATTGTCTGTAGGTTTTGGTGCTTCCAGCTTAAGAAATAAACTATTAACCTGAAGGCAACCCAGGCCCTGAAAAGTGTTACTTTCAATCTGAACTACGTCTTACTCTATTTAATATTGGTTGCTATTTAGAACAAGTTTGTTATTGTCAATTAATACAGTAGGAAATCATTTTTTAAAGTATTGATATGAATTTGCCTTTTCTTTTGTTAAACCTGAAAAAAATTTGAATAAGCTCTCTCAGAAATATTAAAGGCATTTTAGGCAAATTTATACCAGAATGATAACCTAACTAGAGGTAGGGAGTGCTCTTGGAGCCAAAAGAAAGATAGAAAACTATTTTAGAACAAATACAGATAACCCAACTGAAGAAAGTACCAAGAAGATTTCCTATCAAGCACAGAAATGTGTCTACAATACAGAAGAGTCCACCTAGCCAGAGCCAAACAACTATGGAAGAGTACTTTCCCATGATCTTTGATAGCATTTAAGATTCCAGTAGGAAACAAATATCAAAAAGAGAAGAAGAAAATTCCATCAATAAACCCTAAAGACAGACCTAGCTTAGACCCTATTTTAACCATTTACTCTGAAGTAGTAGGGAAGTGTTATTTGGTCTGGGAGGAAAGAATCAAACCTGTGTAGCTCATTAAGGACCTCAGACTCCATATGAAGCCAAGAAAAAACAAAGAAATATACTTTCAAAGTAGCAGGGAGGAATTCTGCTATCCAACAGCAAAGCAAGTCCTAGGATGCTTTCCCTATGCAACATTTTTCAAGTTTGTTGAGGTAAATGAACACTTGTGAGTTAATGCTATTTCTTTTAAACTATCAAATGCTGTGCTTTTACCTATCAGTAGTATGCACTGCTATACTTTGAACATTCTTTTCTTCTTTTGCTTGTTTCTGCAGTTCTTTGACATAGTCTCTCAATTTCTTTTCAGCTTGTTCAGCTTTCCACCTTCTCTCTTTCTCCTGATCCAGTTCTTGAACAAGAGCCTGAAGAAAAATACATTAAACCTCCAACACTGACATTTTTCAGTATAACCAAAGGTCCAAAAAAAATTACAGTAATAGTTTTACAGAGTGATTGTGTGAATCTTTGGGGACCTGATGGAAAACAAGGGCAAGTAGAATAGCATAGGCAACACATGGGAGGGGCACAGAGGGGCACGCATCACCCCAACAGGGCCGCCGCTGGTGGCATCAACAGGTGCTCGACATCCTCCCCCTGCAGTGACGTACTGCCGGGGGGCAGGAGTGGAGGAAGGGTTGGTTGCGCAGCGGCACTTTCAGTTCCGTCACTGGCACTTCTGGGCTCAGCGATCAGCCACCGGGGGGACCCCCCTCCCCACACTGGCTCTGCGATCGGCCACGGGGAATGCCTGCCCCGCCCCCCGATTCAGGAGGCACCAGTCGCCTATGTAGAAGACAATATAGCTTTGCCACCCAGAAGCATCACCTTTACCTATTACACGCAGGAAAACTTAACTGGATCAACTGGCAGCTGGTTAACTTAAGCAAAGGGTTACGGCTTTGCTTCTTCTAGTCTTCATCTATGTGTACACAAATTTAGATCAACATATTTATTGGTATAGGTGATCATTAATGTTTGGTTATAAAACTATTTTTGATGGGGGGTTTTAAATACAAAACTCCTTATTTTTATAATAGTTAAAATGATCCCACACAAATTCACTTCCAAAACATTCCTTGGATAAAGTGTGTACCCATACTTGCTCTATTGCAGGTGAACACTGCATATTCTTGTTTAATTCAAGTTAAGACATACTCTGTAAGTGGATTCTTCTGTAGCACTTGGGTTTGCATCTTCCACTTTTTTTATTTGATCCTGTCCTCCCATCAACATTCTGGCCGATTTTCCTATTACTTCCAAATCTGGTGTTTCTGAAGCTGAATTTACATGCGAGTCTTCTTCTGTTTGAGAGTTGGGACACTTTGATTTTAAGAAACTCTTTTCCTCTCTGAAACAGCAATAAAAGCCCGTCAACGCTTAATTAAAAAATACTCTCTTAAATGTTTCTCTACACACTAGCATCAGTAAGTATCTGAAACTCTTTTATCATATGAAAAAAATTCCAAATATTAGAACTTGGAAGAGTTAATGATAATCAAATTGAGCATTTGAGTTATTCAGGAAAATAACATACAACAGAGTAGAAATTAAATTAAAAAAATCATTAGAATAGCAACAGTAAAAATAAGCAGTTCCATAGGTGTGCCGTTTTGAAAATCATCTAAGTGTCCTAGAGAAAACTATATAATTATTTAAATGTACAAGTAGAATTTCAGTAGTTTGACTTTAAGGTCACAACATTGATATTAAGTACCTCTAAATCTCCCTTTCAATACTTACAAGTTAGCACATAACTGAAGACAAAGACATTGTTAAAACATCCAAAAGTATGATCATCAAATAGGAATAAGTCACTAAAGATTATTATTTCAGATCAATGCCTGTTTTCACAGAACAGATCACAAGAAAGTAGGGCTAGAAGGGACCTCATTAAGTCATCTAGTTCAGCCCCCAACTCAAGGCAGGATCTTCCCTGACTAAACCATCCCAGCCAAGAGGCTATCCAACCTCTTGAAAACTTTCAAGGATAGAGATTCCACAACTTCTCCAGGTAGCCTGATAACCCTCACACACAGAAAGTTCCTCCTAATCTCCAACCTAAACTTCCTCTATTGCAGCTTGAAGTCTTTGCTCCTAGTTCTGTCTCCTACTGCCAGAAAAAACACCATCTTCATCCTCTCTATAATCACCCTTCAGGTATCAAATCCCCCCTCAGTCTTCTCTTTTCCCAGCTAAATAACTGTAGTTCCTTTAGTCTTTCCTTATAAGTTATTCTTCCCAGGCTTCTAATCATTTTTATCATCCTCTGCTGGAATTTTTCCAAACTGTCCACATCCTTCTTGAAGAGTGGGGCCCAAAATTGAACACAGTCCTCTAGGTGAGGGCTCACTAGTGCTGAATAGAGTAAAAGAATCACTTTCCTTGATTTGCAAGATACACTCTATCCAGAATGGTGTTAGCTTTTTTTTGGTGGAATAAGAGTACACTGTTGTCTCAAATTCTGCTTATGGTCTACCATAACCCCCAGGTCCTTCTCTGCAATACTGCAGCTTATTCAAACTGTGAAATGATTGGCTATGTTCAAGCAAGTGTTTTGTCTCAAGTGGAGGATTTTGTACTTCTTGCTGAATTTCATCCAATTGACTGTGGATCCTTCCTCTAGTCTATCGAGGTTATTTGAGATCCTAGCCCTGCTCTCCAGAGTGTCTGCAACTCCACCTAACTTTATGTCATCCACAAATTTGCTAAATGTGCATTAATTCAATCCCATCTTCTAAATCATTAATGAAGACATTAGACAATACCAGACCCAAGACAGACCTCTGGGGAGTTTCATTTAATACCTCCTCCCAACTAGACACTGAGCCATTCATGATGGCTTGTTAAGCAAGACGATCGAACCAGTTTTGTATCTGCCTTACAATACACTTTCATTTAGTCTGTATTTCCTTAGCTTGTTAAATGAGAATGTCATTGTCATGGGAGATGGTATCAAAAGTTCTGCTAAAGTCAAAGTGTATCCCATTCACTGCTCTCCCCACAGGCACAAAGCTTGTCATCTTATCATAGAAGGAAATTAGGTTGGTCAGGCATAACTTTCTCTTGGTGACTCCATGCTGGCTGATCACCTTGACCTCCTCTAGGTACTTCACAATAAATTCCTTAAGGACTTGCTTTATCATCTTTCTTGGTATCGAGGTCAAACTGACTAGTCTGCAGTTCCCTGGATCCTTCTTCCCCCTCTTAAAGATGGACACTATTGTTTACTGTTTTTCAGTCATCCAGGACCTCACCAACCTCAGGAGTTCTCAAGGAGGATAGCCAATGGCTCTGATATTACCTCAGCCAATTCCTTCAATTCCCTGAGATGGAACCTATCTGGCCCTGCTGACTTGCAGGCATCTAGCTTTTAAAAGTAATCTCTAACTTGTTCTTCAACTACTCTAATCTGTACTTCTCCTTCCCCATCTTTGCTGCCAACTGCACCCATCATCTGGTAGCTATCCCTATTTGTGAAGGCCGAAGTGAAAAAAGGCATTAAATATCTTAGACTTCTTTTCTTCATCCACAACTGGATTGCCTTCTGCATTCCATAAGGGACCGATGGTTTCTTTGGTCTTCATCTTACTTTTGACATACTGGTAGAATTTTTTTTTTTAAATCACCTTTTACGTCCCTTGCCAATTATATCTCAAGTTATACCTTGGCCTTCCTAATTTTCTCCCTACATTCTCAGATACTTATATAATCTTCTCTAGTTTTCACTTCTTGAAGGATTCCTTTTTGACTTTTTAAATCAAAGTAATGTTCTAATCTCTACTTAAAGTCATAAACAATATACAGCGCAATTCTGCCCCCCAGTTTAGCATGAGGTTAGAAGCACACTTTTGGAATTCTACTAAGCATGTCAGATTTTTAGTCTGCACCTTTATTTCTGGATGTTTTTTCTACTTAAATAAATAAATAAAATGGATTGCTCTAATTTAAGGCAGGACATGCCCTTTCATTAGGGACTGACTTAATTTGTGTTTTTGTAGATTTCACAGAAGCTAGAAAATCCCATTGTCCGCAAAATCTGCAAAAAAACAACAACAAAAAAATGCTGCTCCCCAGTAGGAGCCAGTGGTCCTTGCTGCCAGGAGGGGAAGGTGCTGGCTGGTGGGGTAGCACAAAGAGCAGACGACAAGCTGACCCCTCATCCTTCCTCCCCCTGTGGAGCTTGTCTGCCAATCAGTGCTGAAGGGTGGGGCTTCATGAAGGACAGCCAGCAGCCAAGATGGCAGCCACCCTCTTGTCCCTCTCCCTCTCTGCCAATCAATGCCAAGGGACAAGGCCTTTCTTCCAATCAGTGCTGAGGGGCAGAGCTACCACAAATTTAGAGCTTTAGGCCACAATCAACCCATGAAAGTTAGTAAGTTCCCCTGCAATTTAGGTAGACCCCCACCTATAGAAAATATTTAAACTAGTGGTGGAAGAAGTTCAAATAAGAATTTCAAAATCCAGATTTTAAAAACTTTCATGTGAACTTTGTATCCTCTTCCCATTCTTTTATCTATCTTCCATAGCCACCCCCTTGAAGGAGAGCTAGGTTTTCTAGGCCTTCCTCAGTCCAAGTTGATACAAACCCATCTTTCCCACTTCTATAAGTGGGCCCAAGCAGGCAGGCTATGGATTTGACTCTCATATTGGGTAAAGTAGCCTCTCCCACTCCTTCTCTTCCTTTCTCACTGAAGAATTTTTCTTTCATGTAATTTTTGAGCTGTTAGGCTTCATAGAAAATAACCTTTAACTAAAAATGTTGGTTCATAAATTCTGCAATGGATTTAGATAATCAAGCAGAAAAGTAATCCAACAGATTTAAACAATTTACTAAACTTTAAAAAAAGTTGATTTAAAACAAAATGGAGCATATAAAGCAGCCTAAGTTGGGTGTCCCCACCCCTCCTTTTTTGGATGTCTATCAATCTGCCAAAATAAAATAACTTCAGTACATAAAAGGATTTGATTAAAGGAAAAAAAAGCAATTTATATTGAAAATATTACTTTCATAGCTATTTTACAACGGATTTTTTTTTACACTGGGAATAAAAAGATACACTGTCATATTCCAACATTTCTTTCCATACAGATTTCTGCAATGGAATTCCAATATTCACTGGTTTGTGCTGCAAGGAATTAAGACAAATTTAAATCTGGTTAAGCTGCTATGTCATGATGCTAAAAACTGTCACAGAGTACAAATCCCTTTTTCTGAATGATCTGTAGATTTTAAAACAGAAATTGTGATAATTTTTTCTGATATTTTACAGAAAACAAAGAAACTCAACCAATCCGTGCTATCTGGTTGAGGCTGAATACCTTTTAGGAAATAGATACATTCTTGTGACAATCATTTAGCCTAATTTCTTACAAAGAGTAAAGAACCTCAACCAACAATTTCTGCACAGTTAAAACTGTGATACATTTTTAATGTGGGATCACTATCTTCAACAAGCAGGGGAAAAAAAAGCAGACTGGCTAAGCAGGCAAGAGCGTTCATTAGCTCTGGAAGTTTATTTGCAATTCTATAAATCCAGTGGCCCACATTCCTTTCCCAGAAATGGAGTGCTTACTGGCATAGTGAAAATGATCTGGACTATTCTTGCCTCCTAACATAAAATATATAATATTGTCCATCATCACCAGCAGGGCTTTTCTGTGAACTAAAGGCAAGACGTATGTGATTCATGCAAGCTGAATTGCTCACTGAAACTGCAAATGAGCTCCTTCTTGACTAGACGCATCTGTCACCAGGGCTTATCACAGTTCAGGAGATTCAAAAATAAATTTTAAATACAGGAATTGGATCTTTCCACCACTGAAAGGAAAGTGGTATATATTGAGTCTATGTGCTCCTTCATCTGATTGCAAATTTGCTTCTGCCAGCATCGCAAATAGTGAAAAGCAAAAAATGTGCATGATACTATGGCCCCAGAAATCTTAGGCTGGGTTTACAGAAGTTTTGTGTTGCAATGGGATTGAAAAAGATTTCTCCTTGCTTACCCTTAAAGAATTAAAATGTGTCTCATGACTTGTCATAAAGAAGAACTTTAGACTGGCCAGTTGTTTGCACATACATGAACTCAAATGATTAGGGTCCTATTTAAATCATGGTTTTGTGATTTTCACATAAAACCGCAAAAACCCCCCAGTGTTTCCAGCAATTTTGTGTGGAATTATGGAGGAAAAAAAAAAAGCTTACCAGAATACAAAGAAAGCGCAGAAAAGGAAAAAAAAAAAGCTTACCAGAATACAAAGAGAGCGCAGAAACCCCTGCAGCCATAGAGCACGTGTTTTGAGAGAGAGCTAGTGAGAAGCTAAGCTAGTGACATGGACTCAGAGAAAGGGCAGTCAGGAAAGTGAAAGGGTTTTGGCACCATCCTTTAAGAAGCCAGATGTAATCATGCAGCAATGCTACCGTCTGAAGATGATGAGTGAAAAGAAATCCAAGAAAGCTAAACGCTAGGAATGTACGAAGCTTCGGTCTCTGATTCAGTGGAGATTCAGCCCGATTTGGTGGCTGAATCTCCGAACCGAATCAGGAGACCCTTTAGTTTAGGGGTGGGCAAAATGCGGCCCACCAGGCCATTCTATCCAGCCCGTGGGGCCCCTAAAATTTTAGAAAATTAATATTTATCTGCCCCTGACTGCCTGTCATGTGGCCCTTGATGGCTTGCTAAAACTCAGTAAGAGGCCCTCCACCCAAAATAATTGCCCGCCCCTACTTTATTCTCTCCGAATTGAATTGGAACCCTCCAAATCGATTTGGAGAGATTCAATGGTTTGGACATAGACACAACTTTAAACGTTTCTTCTACATTCCTTAAGGTACGAGGCAGCTCATGAACACCGAGATGGCGGGGCAGATGGAGCATCCTATGGGAGCACGGGGGGGTCCCCAGTGTGTTCGGCGGTGGACCCGGAAGTGGACCAGAAGCACTTTCAGTCCAGTTCCAGGTCTCCTATGGAGTGCATTGGGGACCCCCTCCCCGCCCCCCAGCTCGGTAGGCGGTTCCCCCGCACACTCCGCGGTGGACCCAGAAGTGGACTGGAAGTACTTCTTGGTTTGCTGGGCCCCCCACTCTATGCTCCTGTGGGACACTCCAGCTGCCCCACCATCTCAGCGCTCATGAGCTGCGTCTGATACCTTGAGGTATGTAGAAAAAACATTTAAAGCTGTGTCTATGGCCAAATTGCTGATTCTCCAAATCAGCACCGAATCTTCAGATTTGGATTCGGCTGCATCAAATCAAGACAGTGATCCGAATTAATGAATTGAATCTCTGTCCCCCCAGTCGAGCCAAATCTCAATCGAATACGGTGCACTTTGCACGCCCCTACTAAATACATTTTAGCTCAGGATTGTGTAAAGGAGTTTCTTATAGGAACCTTGCATGCTGTAACAGGGGGTGTTCTCAGGGCCGATCTGTTATTGGCCCGCCCACCTGTTTCTGGGCCAACTGCCTGCCTCCCCACCTGCCGTGCTTTGATGATGTATAATTATGATATTATATAGGCAGGAGGCTGCCCATTTCTTGCCCCGATGCCCAGTGCCATCTGTGGCTCGTTCCTCCCCTACACCACAGCCCAAGCCTCGCAGATGGCATCCACTGTTCTTATAGTCACCGGCCCCACACTGGGCCCCAGAATCCTCCAGTCCAGACCCTTACCTAATCCATCCCATCAGGTGGCCTACTTTGCCCTCATTCTGGGCTGCCTAGCTCCCTGAACTGTTCCCCCTTTTGGGCATGGTCCCCCTGGGACCTTTGGCCACACAGGCCTGTACTGTGGGGCTGGGGGAAACTGGGAGTGAGTGGGGGCATGGGGCCCACATCAGTGTCCCAGGGCCAGCACCGGTGAGGCCCAGAGCAGGGCGGCAGGAGTACAGGGGTCCCGGCCGGCAGGGGTTCCCCGCTTTCCCTGCTGGTGCAGCCCAGCCCGGCTCCACAGACCCCTGCCAGCCTGTGCCCCACCAGTGCTGGCCCTGAGACATTGGTCCCAAGACATTGGGACATTGGTCCCAAGATGGTGACCAGGGGGCAGGGCACTTGTCAAGGGGCGGGGCTACCCATGTGGCCCTCGACAGCTTGCCAAAACTGGGTAAGCAGCCCTCCGCCCAAAATAATTGCCCGCCTCTGGCCTAGAGCCTTTGAACAACTACCATCTCCCTTGGGCGAGCACCACTGATGGGTGACACAAAGGCACCATTCGCTGTTGCAATGATGATGTATTGCTTAACTTTATATAAGTTGAACACTGTGTTCCTATTGTGGGGAGGAGAAAGGGGAGGACAAGTGGGTTTTGGGGATAGCCACAGTCCCCCTTTGAGAGAGGGAGTGTAACAGGGAGCAGAGGCTCTCCATTACTTTAAGGGGAAAGCAACAGCAGAACATTCCTCAGGTGAAAGGAGGTTCTGCTTTTGATGAGCTGGCTGAAGGGAAATATGTAGCCAGGGGCCTGAGATTATGAGTGCCTATTGCAGGGCTAGTTGGTCTGAAATAAGACAACAGGGCAGAGCCCTACTTGTGTAGCAAGGGCCCTGCTAAAGCAGCTCGAGCAGCAGTTGGAAGCTGCCTGGTGAACTAGCTATCAGGCCCCTAATTGGAAACCCTTGTGGGTAGCTGGGGAGACACCTGACTAGAAGGGGCAGGGCTTAGAAGACATACAACCCCAGGGCCTGAGCCAGGGGGGTCAGCCTGGCTCTGCAAGTTGCAAGGGGAACAGTTCTGCAGCAAGGGGGCTTATATTTTAGTTTAAGGCTTATATTTTTACTAAATATTTATATTCAGTTTAGTTTAGGGCTTACATTTTAGTTTGTAGTTTGTACTGGTGGTTTGGGTTGCGACAACTGGGGGTCAAGGGGGTCCCAGCTGTGCCTGATGGGCATGTGGCTGCTTTGAGCCCTGCCAGGGGCTGGGCTCAAAGTGCTGACAGGTGGCACCAAAGAAAGGGTTGAAGCCTAGACCAGATAAGGCTGGAACTCAAGCAGGAGAGGGCCCAAGCGGGATGGAGGTAGCTAAAGCAGGCCAGGGCTAGTGAGATCTGTGCCCAGCGGTAGAGACAGGGCTAGAGAGCCCCGTGCCTAGAGCAGGGTGAAATTAGGGCCAGAAAGCCCAGAGCCGAAAGCATGGCAGAGATAAGGGGCTGGAGCCTAGAAATCGGGTTCAGTACAGTGGGCCTGTACTTAGAAAAGCCACCAAGAGAAAAGGGGCAGAGGCTGGGAAGGCAGAGGCTGCAAGGGAGAGTGACTGGACTGCAACATTTGCAAGGCATGGGTATGGCTATAGAGGAGGTCAGAGGCCCTGGAATTAGCCCTTAAGGCGACAAGTGCCCCGGGGGCACAGACGGGCCAGGAAGACCCACTTGGCACTTGAGAGGCTGGATTGGGGACCACTGGAGTCCGAGAGGGACCTGCTGGCTGAAAGACAGACAAGAGCTCAACCTAGGACCCGAAGGAAGCCTCCCTTTATTATACATCAACTTATTACATCAAGGCATGCCAGGAAAACAAAAAGGGAGGGTATCCAAGGAGTCAGAACAGAGCACAGTAATGTACAGCAGTGGCAGCGGTTTCCTGGGTATGAGTCAGTGAAGCAGGAAGGAAGGTAATTTTTGTTTTCTTCTATGGAGGTACTGCATGCGAGTTGGGAAGCAAGGCTGGACTGAGTAGAGGGGGGAGGGGGAAAAAGCTTTCCTTGGCTGGAGGCAGGAGAGCAGGACAAAGTAGATGGCTTTTGATTTTGCACTTGAGTGGAGGGGAAAGGGGGAAGTTCATTTTGCTGCTCCCTCCTATATTAATCTTTTATCCTCTTTCTATAATCATTTACTGTAAGTCCCCCTGAGGGAAGGGGGAGAATGGCACACAGATCTAGAAAATAAATAACAAACACAAATAATTTACCATAAAGTGGATTTACTGGATGTAGCTGTTCATGAGAACAGCTCTATGCATGCTCTTACCCTTTGGTAAACAAGTGCTAATTTAATGCAGTTAACCCTTGATGGAAGAGAGATAAACTGCCATGTATTAGCTTACACTTGGTACAGGGTACAATCATGCACACTAACAGTTACCATGGAGCAGATGAAATGTAGTAAATCTCTACTCTGCTTACCATGCAGTTACTCATTCATGGGTCCATGCTCTCAAACTTAAATAACTCTTATCCTTCAAAAATGGTAAATTCTTAATGGTGTCCATACTAAACACTGAGAGCACTGACTTTAATACAAAACACAGAAGCTTTCATTCAGAAAAGGTTGCTAGCAGCACTACCATCTGCTTTACATAACAGTCTAGTACAGTGATTCTCAACCAGGGTGCCATGGCATGCTGGCGAGCCTTGAGAGTCTTTCAAGGGTGCTGTGGGGTACCACTTAATGTTACTGCTGTTAGGCTTGCAAACATGATTCACATGATAATACCCCAGAAATACAAACAGGAATTCACACCATTAAAAACGTTCTAACCTGTTGTGGTCCGAGTCCTTCGCAAATGAACTGCTATAATTTTTTTTTTTTTTTTTACACTATAGAAAAAATAAGTGAAAACACTCAGACTTCTTGGAAAATGTCAGTTGTCTCAAGTCTAAAAAGGATGAGAATCACCAAGCTAAAAATATATGTATTTCAGTCCCATCCTCTCTGGCTTTTTAGTTTGCTCCTCTTCCAAATGAACTCAAGCACTTGCACTGAATATGCTCTCATTCTAAAAAGAAAAAACAGGATGACCAATATTTAAAGGAACGGGCACAAGAGATTTTGGTTCCTTGGCAAAGGCTAAAATCCAGTACTGGTTAACCTATAAAATCTGGAGCCCAAATGGTACCTAATCTACATCATTAACAGATACAGAAAAAAACCACACACACACACACACTTTAGAGCAGTGGTTGGCAATCTTCAATAAGCCACAGGCTGGAAACACCTAACACCTCCCCCCGCCCCCCAGCTCTGGTCTGAGACTGTCAGGTGGCTTTGGCAGCAGGCCAGCATTAGAGGGGGGGGGGGGGGGGGGGGGGGGAAGAGGGGAGGGAGCGTTTCCTGCACAAGTACTGAGGCCAAACAGCTGGGAGATTTGTATGTGCTGCTGCTGCTTCTCCCAGCCCCCTTGCTCCCTACAGGGCTGAGTTTCCACATGGTGGGCAACTATCCTAGGGCTGGGGAACTGTAAACTGCGTCACTGCTGAGGCTGCTTCTCTCCACCTGCCTTCTCCTCAACCCCAGCTGCAGCATGGGCACAGCTAAAAGCTGCATGGTCCCAATGCACCTCCCCTGCCTGTGCCTGCTAGACGAGCTGTCAGAGCTCTACAACTTCTAGCTTGCCTGGGAGAAGCTGGGTTGGGGGAGGGACAAGTGGCAGTGATGCGGGTGCAGCTGAAAGCTGTATAGCTCCTTGCTGCCCAGCCCAGCAGAGGTGCAGGTAAAGGAGCTGTGTCTGAGCCATGCAGCTTCCGGCTGTGCCCACTCCATTTGGCTGCAGTGCAGATGCAGCTTCCAGCCTGTGAGGAGCTGTGCTGGGACTCGGCAGCTTCCCCACAATGCAGTTGGCAGGCAAGTGGGTGGAAGTGAAGAGCAGCAGTGGTAGCTCAGAGGAAGTCTGCAGCTCCCCAGCTCCCGTGCAGGTCCTCACATGCTGGAAGCTGAGCCCACATGCAGTTGGGGGGAGGGAGAGGTGGGGGGGGAGCTGGGAGAAGTGGCAATGGCAGTATGGCCGCAGGCAAAGCCTTCCAGCTCTGCAGGACAGATCCTGTCCAGGGACGGTATATCCTACCCAGGGACTGTATATATCGCAGAACCCTGTTTTAAAGAACAGGTTTGGTGCTCGTTCTCTCTTTCAGCTTAGTTTGACAGGAGGATCTGAGATTTAGCTAGCATATCACACCTCTTAGCAACAGATAAAGGAGAGAGAGGGCAACTTGAGAGCAGGCTTAGCCCAGCTGACATCCTAATTAGCAGAGTTCCAAGCTCCTGAGCCTTAAGGGCAAGGAACCAAAAGCTTTAACAACTACAAGATCCAAACCCAAGAGCGGAACACATACAGACACTTGCTTAAAGAACAAGCAGTTTAAACAAGGTCTACTCTGTACGCACACTTTCTTACAAACTTAATGCTAAGCTTTTGACGATTTAAAAAAAAAAAACAAAACAAAACACAAAAAAACCCAACCAAACCAAAAAAACCCCCAAACCAAAAAACCAACACAAAAAACAACCCAGCAACAAGCATAAGATCCACTAGGGAAATGCTGATGAACCAAGTGTTGTACATATGCTATTATATATGTATTAAATTCCTCAGTAAATCACTGGTTGTTGCATTTAAGGGAAGCTACATACAGGTATTAAGAGAAGAACTATGGACTGAGCTCTATCAATGATTTAGATATGAATGATCCTGCCTCAGGCAGGGCGTTGGTCTGGATGACTTCTTGATGTCCAGTCCTACTCCTCTATGACTATCACAGACAGCACCTTCCCCAGGTGAGCAGCACAGGTTCCAAAAAGGAAAGCATAGAGGTAAAATTAATCATTCTCCAGAGCCTCAAGCTTTTATTTGCAAAGGCCCTGTCCTCTAGTAGTGGCTGTGGAGAATAATATTTTTAAAAAGTGACATGACCAAGCGCAACTGATATGGTAATATCAGTTCAAGATTTCACTGAGCTACCTACATGGGTGCTAATTCAGAGTCTTGAGGTCAATTTTATTAATTAACATTTATTTCATTATGCGAAACATATGAAAAATTAAGGGTGTAATATAGAGGCATTTTAGTACCTGCAGCTGAGGTGGTGTGACACCTAGTGGTTAGGCACCTGGTGCCAGAAGGATGATTTAAGAGAAAAGAATTAGTCACCTAGGCTCCACATATAGTCAGTGCGCCCCATTATTGGAGGAGCGTGATGACAGTGGGTACTAGTGATCCATGCTTTCAGAAAAGTTCTATTTTTAAATCAAGAGACCATAAATGTAAAATGTATAAGAACAGAGATTATAACCTGGTCATCCCCTTCCCGGTCTAGTGCTCCAATTGCTAAGCTACAGAGGTAAGCTCTGTCTTGCCTGCTAACCTTCTATTCTCCTGACGCTTGCACTGTTGGCTGCACAGTTGCTCATCTTCAACAGGCAGTAAAGGGTACCTCCTCTCCCTTGTTCTATTGTTTAGCCAGTTGGTTAAGGCACTTTCTTTGGCCCAGTCCTCGAATATGTCTTGGGTCACTCTGAATCCTAGCCCTACCCTCCAGCATCTCTACTAGTTTGCCCAGCTTGTTATCATCTGCAAACTTGCTGA
>NW_005841960.1:3363949-3426805 GCF_000455745.1 Alligator sinensis | reverse complement strand
TACGTTTATAAAGGTCATAAGTACCATGTGTCGTAAATTGAAAAGTTGTAAGTCAAGGATTGCCTGTACTGTGCTCAGTTTTGGGCCCCTGACTACCCAAAGGATGTAGACAAGTTGGAGAGAATCCAGTGGAGGGCAACAAAAATGGTGAGGGGGCTGGGGCACATGACTTATGAGGAAAAACTGAGGGAACTAGACTAATTTAGTCTAGAGAAGATGAGATTGAGAGGGGAATTAATAGAAGCTTTCAACTACCTGAAGTAGGTTTTCAAAGAGGATGGAGCTAGATTGTTCTCAGTGGTGGCAGATGACAGAACAAGGCAGAAGAGTGTTAAAATGCAGCAAGGGATGTTTAGGTTAGATATTAGGAAGAAATGTTTCACTTAAATTAAAACACTGGAGCAGGTTACCCAGGGAGGTTGTGGAATCTCCATCCTTGGAGCTTTTTAAGACCCAACTAGACAAAGCTTCAGCTAGTTCGGGGTGGTCCTGCTTTGAGCAGGGGGATAGATTAGATGACCTTCCAAGGTCCATTCTAACCCTCATTTTCTATGATACTATGAAATGTGGACCAAAGATGTTATGGACCATATTCCTTTCTTGCAGTATAATCCAGTGACTATATGGCATATTTACTCGAATACGAGGTCTTCCCTGCACCCCACCAGTCAGCATATGGAGAAAAGCCTCTTGGCTTATATTTGCATACAGAACAGAAAGAAGAACAGGCAGCTGCTAGAGTCAGATTCACAGCAGCCTCCTCCCCGCACCCCCACTTCTCCTCTGCAGCTTCTGCCCCCTGCCCACCTCTTCCCTTTCCCTTACTGTCAGGTACAGTATCGCTGGAATCTCTGATGGGCAATGAGCCCAGGGACATTCCTCTCCCTGCCTGGCCAATCAGCAGCACCAACACTGCTGCTTTATTTGCCCAGCCACCAGGAGCTGCAGCACTGCTGCATGGACAAGCAAAGGCTGAGCTTCTACATGCTGTGTTCTGGGGGTGGGGGTGGAAAAGGAGCAGAGACCGAGGGGGTTTGTAGGGAAGAGGCAGAGGCTAGGGGAGGATGGGGAGGGAAGAGGCAGAGACTGGAACGTGTGGTAGGAGGGGCAGAGGCTGTGGGAATTTGGGGCTGGGATTGCAGCATGGACATTAGGAGAATAGTTGCAATGAAGATAATATGCATGTGAAAGACTGAAGACATGCTGCAGACACTGTATGGACAAACTGCAGCTGAGATAATCAAAAAGCATCCGTATTGTAACAGAACCACTTAAGAAAGAAAACACTGGTGGCTGTGTAAATGGACACATGGTTGTACCGCAACACGATGAATGAGTAAATGTTGGTATTGCCAAACACCTATCTGCAGGCTCAGAAATAGTCTGGGCAACCTAAAGATGTTCAGAAACAATTCAAACAAGAGTTGTCAGGAGAAAAGATAAGGTGAAAATGGGGCTATTCTAATGACGTAGACAATGTGGGCAAACACAGAGTACGGAACAACTGCTCTGGTCTTGCTTTCGGAGGAGCCTATAACAATCAGGACCAAGTTTGGCCTAAAGACCAGTACATCATATATTCCCTCATTCAGAGTAATCAGCTTCCTAGGAGAGGCTACTCCTCCATGGTTGCTGGACCAGATTGAAAACGATCATAGTTCACAGGAGCAGTCTGCTGTCAAGAATCCTGGCTTCCTTTTGTCCCCACCTGCTGAGCCTGCCAGCAACCCTGTAATATAATGAAGTGGGTGGCCCTTCCAGGGACGGGAGCATTTGGAACATGAGGAGAGGTGGGACTGGCAGCCTCTGCATGTGGACCTTGGTCATCTCCATTGTTACGAGAGTAAGGGAAGGAAAAACATTATGTAAAAGGAGGATTCGCTCCCATCCACCAGTAATACAGCTGGCATGAACTTAACAGTGAACTGAAAAAATGCATAGACATAGAGTTATCTTCTACAATTCGAGTGCTGACTGGAATGACATTGAGGGCTGTAAGCTACTTGGAGGTGGTGATGAAGAGGACCTTGAGTCTTTCCCTTGGGATGCATGGGAAAATGAGGGTGAGGAAGCCCTGGTTCTTCAAAATTTCTTTTGACCCTGCAAAGCTTTATATAGCTGACTATGTTTTTGGCCAGGTTTACCCCTATATCCTGGCATCCCCTAACAGGACAGAACTGATCATATGAAGAAGCTGCAGCATGGACAACTCCTGAGCAGCAGTTAATGTTCCTTTTCCTATTTACCAAGCAAGCTTTAGGGCCTTCACCTTGCTACAGGCCTCTCACTGCTGCCTGGGCTATTTGCAATGTAACACATCCATGGTTCTGCTGTTTTCCTTGCTCAGATCCTAAGAAGATTTTCCAGGCCAAAGGACCATAGGGCTGTAGGGCTGGAAGAGAAGTCACTGGTCATTGCAACAGGGAGCTTAGAGGTCCTAATTCTTTAAAGGAAGAAACTGCAACACCTAGAGCCAAGCAGCTAATCAGGGGTCATGTGTTAGAGGGAATGCAGCTATAAATTGCTGCTGCCTAAACAGTAAGCTACCCTTCAAGGCAAAGAGCACATCTGCAGCCAGTCGGGGGCTAGCAGGTAAAAGATCAAACCAACAGATAACCAAGTGGTAGCCAGAAACCAGCAACTATGCAACAGAAAGGGAAGGCAGGGAGATCACTAGGCTCAGAATGAATGCCACCGTGTGTGGCTGCTGCATCACCTGACCAGAAGGGAGCATGGCTTAGGGAGCATATAAAAACTGTGGCTGAACCTGGGAAGTCAGTCTGGCCTAGATGGTGCTGAAGAAAGAGATCTGGGGCAGGATCATAGGGAAGCCCCTGGCTGACACCTGGATGACCCTGGGAGTAATGCAGGCAGGATATCGCCGTTTTGCATGGAATACAGCACAGGGTAGGGGGAAGCCTGGTGGAGCAGCCAGTGACCTGGGTTTGAACCCCTGGTAGGGCTAGTTTACGTTATAGTGAGTGGGCTTAGGTTTTGTTACACTTTATCCTGGAGGTTTGGGGTCTGGACTCTTAGGGATGAAAGGAGGTCCTAGATTGCCAGAGAGGTCCCTGGAACAGGGTGCAAGCTGTTGTGTATCCTGAGAGGGCAAGTCTCAAGGCTGGGTGCCCAGCACCACGGTGAGGTAAAGCAAGAGTTGGAGACCTGCAGCCTGAGCAAGGTCAGAGATAGGACTAGAGACCCCACAGTCCAAAGAGGGGCAGAGTCTAGGGCTGGGGCCCACAGCCCAGGAGTGGTAGAGATAAAAGCCAAGGGGAGCGAGGCAGAGGCTGGTGTCCAGAAGCCAAGTCGGGCACAGTGGACCTGAGCTACAGCAAGTGAAAAGGGGCAGAGGGTGAGAAGGCCGACATCCCAACAAGCGTGTGATGGAATGGTAACTTCTGTGAGGCACGGGCATGGCTACAGGGCAGGTCAGAGGCCACAAATCGAGCCCTTAAGGTGATAACTATGTGAGACCACAGACTGTGTAGACAAGGGCTTGCAGTGGGGACCCTGGGCAGCCTCTCTTTCCCAATTAAATATCTACATCAAGGCATGGCATGTGGGGGAAAAATGGGGAGGGAACCCAGGTAGCCAGAGTAAGCATGGCCACCAGCAGGCATCACGGCCACCACTGGAACCAGGCACTTGCTACAGTCATCTAGTCCAGACCACTGATCAAGGCAGGATAACTCCTGATTAAACCATCTAAGACAGGTTTCTGTCCAACTCAGCTCTTGAAAATTTCCTGAGATGGGGAGTCCATAGCTTCTCTAGATAGCTTGTTTCAATGTTTAATTACCCTTGTTGAGAGAAATGCCTTCATCATCTCCAACCTAAATTTCCTCTGCTGACTCTTGAAGCCATTGCTGTTAGGACTCTACAGTTACAAAGTCTCTCTCTATCCTTTTTATATTTATCCATCTGATATTTGAAGTGTGTTATCAAACCTTCTCTCAGTCTTTTCTTCCCCATACTAAATCATCCTAATTCTTTCAGTCTTTCATTATGTGTCATGTTTCCCAGGCAACAGAAGGCCATAAAGACGTCTAGGATCTGTGCATGTGTTCAGTGGCTGAGAGTCAGCCTTACTGTTATCCAGTTTGGTAATTGTAGAAAAATGAAGGATAGGCTTGCGTCTCATAGAACCAAGTGTTTTCCCTGGACAATCTAGGACAAACATAGAAAAAGGCGGTATCTGGTTGTACACCAGACTTTAAGGTGGGAGGTGACATACGGTTGTCAGAAATCGAAAACAGCAGAGGTCAGAAAGCATACCGAGTAGCTACATGTGAGATGGTACAAACTACTGTGGGGAGAACGACTACTTGGCTTAATTGGAGAAAAGCTGCAAGTATACTAAAAGTGAGCATAGAACCTGGAAAATAGGAGAATGTTACCTTGATTTGTCCAAGTCTAACTCTCCCTAGTTCTGGAGAGTTGTCACACTCACATTTTATTCTTATTTCAATCAGCTTAAGTTTCCATGAAGAATCTGATCTCAGTTGACAGGCCTAAGTCACCTTCATGCTACAAAAGAGAAACCTTGATGTTACATGTTTTAAGTCGTGTTATCTGTTACATCTATGAAAACCTAAGCTCCCTAAGACTATGTAACACGCACATTCTGTAACAGTGTAAGCTTTGCTTTGGGAATTATCATTTATTATCCTAAACTCCTACTGATATATAGATGTAGCCATCATTATTTTGCCTTTGCATTGCATTCTAACTCAAGGAATTTCACAGTGGATAGTTGTGTTGCCCCTCTGCAATGAAAAGCCTTCTGATAGGTAGGATTGGTTAAATGAATGAAAGCCTGAAGAGGATTTTCACACCTTTCATACCATAAATTGCCCATTTAAATTGAGGTTCTTTTTGTATGTGTTTCAGTGTTTGTAAGGGTCCCTGAATCTCTTTTCAGACATGACATGTGGCTCTCCACCTGATATTGCTAATGGCTGGATTGCAGAAAGAGAGAGGGAACGGTATTTTCCTGGAGAGATCATTCATTATCGGTGCTGGCAAGGTCAGACCCTAACCGGACCTGCAAGAATAGTATGTAAGGAAGGAAATTGGTCACCACCAGGAACACCAGAATGCAACGGTATTTTATTTTCCTTTTTTTAAAATTGCCTGGTAGTGGGGATATTGTTGGAATTAAAAAAGCATCTCCCTCAATCACATTTACTTCACCATATCTCTGTTTTGTTATCATCCACAGGCTTCAGGTAGTTGGTTTTCCATGCTTGTAAGTGATGTTTAAAGTCTTCGAATTCTACTGTATTCTCAGTGTTAGATTGAAGAGGAGTGTACTAGAGGGAAAGACCTCACATTGACCCATATGACTGTGAAGTTTAATGCAGACAAAGGCAGTGTGCTACTCGTCAGGAAGAATAAAAAAACCCCACAAATACAACCTGGGTGTTACCTGAATAGACAATAGGCTCCATGGAAAAGGATCTCAGAGCCTAGATCACAGATTTAATATGGTTCTGTAGTGTGATGCAGCTGAACAACAGGCATATGTCATTTTGGGATGCATCAATAGAAGCATTAAGTGAAAGACATGGGTAGTGATAGTGTCTCTTTACTGAGGATTGGTTGGGCCTCATCTGAAGTACGGTGTGCAGTTTTAGGCCCCACATTTTAAAAAGGACATGGAGAAATCAGTGAGGGCCCAGAGGTGGGCAATCAAGATGATAGAAGGCCTGGCAAACAAGTCAGATGAGGAGAGGCTGAAGGAGCTAGGCATGTTCAGCTTCAGAAAAAGGTGCTGAAGTGGAGACATGATAGCAGTCACCAAACACTTGAAGGGCTGCCATAAAAAAGGAGAACACATTTTCTCTCTTGCTGCAGGAAGTAGGACATGGCCTAGTGGCTTGAAGTTGTACCAGAGTAGGTTTAGATTGGATATCAGGAAAAAAAAATCCTGTTAGAAAAGGGAGGCAGTAGCATAGACTGCTGTGGGAAGTTGGGGACTCTTCATCACTAGAAGTGTTCAAAAGATTGGATAGGCACTGGTTGGGGATGATATAAGCCTGTGTTCTACTATGGGTTTTCCCATGCTTCTGGGCTTTGCTGGTTACCACCCCTACCCCTGGCTTTCTGGTAGACATGTAAGGGTCCTTTTCAGCCTTTCCCAGAGGCATTAGGTGTTGGCTGCTGCTGTGGCTGCGGCTTTTGACTGGTGCTGCGGCATTTGCCAGTGATCCAGCTGAGCATAAAGGCTGGAGGTTCTTGGCTAGAGGGTCTTTCCCCTCTTCTCAGGACAGTACCATTCATCATATTTGGGGTCAGGAAGATATTTACACAATGGTTACATTTGTATGGATTGTGGGGGTTTTGCCTTCCTTCGGAGCGTGGGAGGGGTGTACCCCTCTATTTGGGATCTCTTGATCTTTTTACTAAAAACCTTTATAGAAGTTGGATATTGACTGCTATGGTTCCCCCTGCTTTACCTCTGACAGGTTTGGGTGTTATGTGTTGTGTCAGTGTTGATAGCAGTTTTACAAAGAGTTTAGATTATGGATTTGTATAGGATGGGCCAGATAGGGCTCAGGCAGGGGGTTGGACAGAGGGTGTGATCTGTTGCCCTGCCCCCTGGCCCATGAGGTCTTCTGCCTCCCAGGGACCCCTATCTGGGATGTGGCAGAGAGGATTCCTAAACTTGTTTGGCCCTCTGACCACTACCCCATGCTCGTCATTCATGTGGGCATGAATGCCATGGTTTGGAGGAATCCTGGTTAGGTCATGAGTGACTACATGGCTCTGGGGGCTGGGCTCAGAGGGCACAGGTAGTTTTCTCCTCAATCGTTCTGGTTACAGGTCACAGGCACAGGAGGGAGAGATATATTGAAGAAGTCAACAGAAGATGGCAGGATTTGTGCCACCATGTAGGCTTTGGCTTCTTCGATCACAGTCCTCATGGTCAGACCCAGAGAGTGATAGTTGATGGAACCAAGTCAGCATGGTGCATGGTGGAAGTGACAACCAGAGAATCAGTAGGTCAGCTAACACAAGGAAACTCACTCCTTCCCCATCTCATGGATGGGACTCTTCTAAGAGGACAGGGAAGCCCAAGGATTCTGATGGCAGGCTTAGCTGCCTGTACACAAATGCCAGGAGCATGGGGAAAAACAGGAGGAACTGGCCCATCTGCTAAGCAAAAATGAATATGATCTCATAGGGATAATGGAGACCTGCTGGGACTCCATCTATGACTGGACCACAGGTATTGATGGCTATACCTTGTGCAGGAGGGATCGTGTTGCAAGGAAGGGCAGGGGTGTAGCTGTGTATGTACAGGAGCAGTACATTTTCCTATAAACAGAGATTGGCACCCAATGAGGGCAACTTGAGACCTTCTTGGTTAGAATACAGGAAGAATGTGGTGAAGGGGATATAGCTGTAGGAGCCCATTACAAACCTCCTACCTAGGAGGAAGGATCTTGACCATGAATTCTCTAGGGAACTAATAGAGGCTGCACACTCTTGGTGCATGGGCAACTTCAACCACCCTGACATCTCATGGGAAGAGCATTCAGACATATCTGATCAGTCGCAAAGCTTTCTCATGTGCATCGATGAGCTCTATTTGACTCAAGAAGTCTATGGGCCAACAAGAGGTCAAGCACTGCTGTATCTGGTACTAGCCAAAGGGGATAATCTTATCAACGACCTGAGGATCGAAGGGAAGTTTGGTGACAGTGATCATGACTTGATCACTTTCTCCATCCATCACAAAGCTGGCAAATCTGTCCAAAATCCTTGACTTTAGGAAAGCTGACTTTCACAAGCTCAAGAGGTTGGTTGTTGGAGCCCTGAGAAACCATGATCTGACAGGGAGCAGAATCTATGATGAGTGGTCACTCCTTAAGGACATGATCCTAAAGCACAAGCGAAGTCCCTTCCAGCCCATATGAAAGATAGCAAAAGGGCTGGGAGATCCCCTTGGCTCAATAGGGAACTCATGGACCTCCTGAATCTGAAAAGGGAAACTTATAAGGGATGGAAGTTGGGAGCTACCACTAAGGAGGATTATGTAGCACTGGCCTGCACCTGTAGGGTTTGGACCAGAAAAGCCAAGGCTGAAACCGAACTCAAACTGACTATGGGAATCAAGAACAATTAAAAAGTCCTTCAAATACATGGGAAGTCAGAAAAAAAAAACAAACAAGGACAACAGTGGACCCTTGCTGAACCATTTGGAACAACCAGCACACAGGAGAAAGGCAATCTCCCCAACGATTACTTTTCATTGGTTTTCCACCAGCTCAAGGGTATCACCCTGCCTGACAGGACACAGGACTACCAGGGTAAGGGTGATCATATGCTTATCATTGTCAAAGATCTTGTGAGGTAACAATTTGAGAGGCTGGACATCCACACATCAGCTGGCACAGATGGAATGCATCCAAGAGTGTTAAAAAAGTTGGCTGACATCATAACATGACCAATGGCAAGTCTATCTGAGAACTCATGGTGCTTGGGAGAGGTTCATCAAGATTGGAAGAGGGACAATGTGATCTTCAAGAAAGGAAGGAAAAAAGATTCAGGGAACTACAGGCCAGTCAGTTTGACCTCAATCCCTGGAAAGATCCTGGAAAAAATCATCATAGAAACCATCAACAACAGGCTAATGGAAGGCAGCACTGTGAGAGATAGCCAACATGACTTTGTTGCAATTAAGTCTTCCCTGACCAACCTCATTTCCTTCTCTGACCAGGTGATGTGTCACCTGGACAAAAGACAAGAGGTTGATGTTATATATTTAGATTTCAAAAAAGCTTTTGACTTGTTCTCCCATGATATCCTCATGGTAAAATTGGGGAACTGCGGCCTCAATAACCATATGGTCCGATGGCTGGGGAACTGACTCCATGCTCAGACCCAGAGAGTGATAGTCGATGGAACCAAGTCAACATGGTGCATGGTGACTAGTGGCATCCCCCAGGGCTCAGTTCTCAGACCAGCACTCTTTAATGTATTCATAAATGATGTGGACTTAGGTGTCAGAAGCAGACTGGCTAAATTCGCAGATGACACCAAATTATGGAGAAGTGCAGTCACACTAGAGTAGTGGCCTCCAATCTTTAATGTAGGAAATTACCTTTAGCATTGAAAAGCAACCCAAGATCTACCATGCACCACCACCACCCTGCTCCTGCCTGCCCAGCAGGTAAGTCTGTAGGAAGGGAAAGGGGTGGGGGGAGATCAAGGCAGAGGGAGAAAAAATTATTTGGGGTCGCACCTTCCCAGAAGGTAAGCCCCACCCAACTGGGTCCCCATTCAACTTATCCCTGCTCCTGTCTCTGCTGCACTCTCTCTCTCACCACAGGGGCCTTCATCTAGCCACCGCCCATTCCCTCCCCCACAGACTGGCCTGCTGGGCTGGGGCACACATTTGCATGCATGCAAACACTCAGCTCCCCACCCCAGACTAAAATTGACTCCAGAGGCTCCGAGATCTACTGGTGGATCGAGATCCACTGGTTGGTGACCACTGCACTAGAGGATAGGCTTCAATTCAGGCTGATCTGGACAGGCTCATAAGGTGGGTGGATCAAAACGTGATGACATTCAACACTGAGAAATGCAACTTTTTTCAAAGTTTTCACCTTGGGAGAAAAAACCCACATCATATTTATAGGCTCGGCAGTGCTACACTCACTAACACCACAACCAAAAGAGACTTGGGGTCATGATTGACCACAAGATGAACATGAGCCACCAATTCAATGCCAGAGCTGGCAAAGCAAATACCAATGCATCTCAAGCACAACCCAAGAAGTCATCCTCCTGCTTTACTCAGCCTTGGTAAGGCCACAGCTGGAGCACTGCATTCAGTTCTGGGCTCCACACTTTAGAAAGGATGTAGAGAATCCTGAGAGAGTCCAGAGGAGAGTCACACACATGATTAGAGTTCAAAAGAACAGGCCTTCTGAGAAGCTGAGAGGCATGGAACTCTTCAGCTTGGACAAGCAAAGTCCCAGGGAGCACTTGGTGACAGCCTATAAGTATGTAAGGGATTTGCACCAGGAACTGGGAGCATGTCTGTTCACCAGGTCACCCGAAGAGAAGACAAGGTCTAATGGTCACAAACTGCTGGAAGACCATTTTAGATTGGACATAAGGAAAAACTTCTTTACTGTTCAAGTCTCCAAAGTCTGGAATAGACTCCCCCTTAGAAGTGGTGGAAGCAGCTACTCTGGATACCTTTAAGAAACACTTGGATGCTCCTTGCTGGGATGATTTGACCGCAGCTGACTTTCTGCCCCTTGGGCAGGAAGTTGGACCTGATGATCTCACGAGGTCCCTTCCAGCCCTAATGTCTATGACATCTACGGACTAAATGACCTCTGGAGGTCCCTTCCAGTCCCACTTCTCTACTGAGACTGTGATTCTATGATATCATGACGCTTTTATTCAGTCAGGCTTTCACCGAAATTCAGAGGGAGTTCAGCCTGAACAACATCTGAGGAAAGGTTGAAAATACTGTAGTACTTTAAAGCTTAGGGGATATGTTCCTCCCTGACATTCCAAGATCCCCACGCAGGAAAGTGCCACTAATAATGTCATCGTTCAGTGGAAACAGATTTCCACTGAGGATCATTAAGCCAAATATAGCTGCAAACTACATATTGCCACACTTGTTCAGGTTGGGCCAGATCCTATTTACCCTTCCTCCACCTAAGTTGTGGTGTGTGTAGCACTTCTACACAGTTTAGGATTCTGTTTCTTTCTGTGGGGAATTAGGATTGCCCTCTACATATGCCTGTTAGAACTGAGAGAAAGAAGAACACTCCCAGCCTCTTAGGCTAATAGCCTAGGGGCTTGGCCACTTGACCAGGGCATAGGACACCTGGGTTCTAGGCAAGGTTTGCAGAATCTGTCTTATTACCAGGCAGTACCATTTGTGTGGAAAGAGCTATGCCAGAATGATAGATAAACTAATGCTCGCATTTGTAGGGTCTCTATACATACCTGCATTGCTTGGATTTCTCTTGTTTTGCAGAGCATCCATCTGTCATAACAGAGCTTCTGATCTTAAAAATGTAAATTACAAAAGTAAAAAAAAAAAAACCCCAAAAACCCACAGAATGCCAAAACTCAAGAATATCAAGATACAGGTATTCTGGCTGGTTTTTGGCTGTTTTGGGTTTTTAGGGTTTCTTTTTCAGTTGAATTGATATTTGTATGTCCTAAGTGTCCTAAGTGGGTCCCAGATTATTACAGTTCAGTTATATCATTAAAATAGAGAAACCACGCTGATGTAAACACGCACTCCTTCTAGCAAATGCAATTACCTTCTTGCCCGTTCCCTCCCTGAAAGCCTAGGTGAGATTTTCAGTGTGTCCTCAAAGTGAGTAGACTTAGGATTTTACAGGCCATGGAGGGAAACGGATTCCAGGGTCAAAAGAAGAGAAGACAGGGAGGTTGTGTCAGGTGCCTTCTCTGTAGTCAGCTATGGACGTTCAGGCAAAGTGCAGGGGCTGCTCTCTCTGGAATGGTGGCCACAAGAGAGGAGCAGAAATGTGGGAGAGGAGAGTTACATCTCCTGCTGAGCTTCTTGTTTTTTCTTTGCTGTTTTCTGTCCCCTCTGCATTTTTTGTGCTTTCTTTCTGTTCCCGTCATGTTAAAGACAACGCTAAGCTCGTAATTCACCCTAATGTGGTGCACCAAATTCCTTTCTCAAACATGCAACATTAACACTTGGCCACGGGGATGGAACATACTGTAGAGAACTGCAGTTCCCTCTGTAACAAGAAGTAAAGGGATAAGGAAGAAGAGCCATGCTTACGGATGAGTTGTGTCCAAGCCTCCTTCCTTTTTTCTTTTCTGGACAGTCAGTTGTTAGAGATCAGGATGGTAGAATTAGTGCAGCTGCAATGCCTGGGAACTGAAGGATTGCATACTACCACACGTTCTCCATCTGAAACATGGACTTGAATCAGGGGTTGAGAATGCTAGGGCCATTCATTTTCTTATTTTGTGATGAAATATTATTTTGTCAGTTTAAATTCAAAGCTACGTATACTTTACCTCAGTGATTTAGCTATAAGGATTTAGTTTTGAAATAGGATGATTACTCTCCCCTTTAATTGATTGTAGTGATCTATCAAAGTAAATAGGTAGGGGGTCATCTGTAACACTTCTGTTTTCACAGCATTTGCTGGAAATAAATTATGATGTATTTCTGGATGTATATACTTAATTTCAGAGGCTGCTGGAAGATGTGGGCCGCCACCTACCATTGAAAATGGAGATACCACTACTTTTCCATTATTATACTATGAACGAGATGCAGTAGTGACATACAAATGTAAAAATCTCTATATAATGAAGGGATCTCAATATGCTACATGCAACTCAGGACAATGGACAGATCCTCCAACTTGCATAGGTGGGTACGAAATGTATTTAATAACAATGTTTTTTGATGAGTTCTGTCGTGTGATAATTTTCAGTGGTGGGGTCCATGTCAGCTGTCACTGAATCTGAAAATCCCGCAGGTGAAGATTGCCATTTTGATTTAAAACAGGATATGAGAGGCACATATTCTGGCCCTCAAAGTGTGTTGTTGGAGTCCAATCCTCTCCTGCCCTTTGCCAATGTGTAATAATGATAAATAATCAACATTTCCAGTCAGTAACCCTGAAATTACTGCATTTTTCTTTTTATATCACTTCCCATCCCCCCAATAAGGCATTCATCTTAGTTTTGGAAGGCGAAATGTACAGGAAGAAAAATCCACTTTTTCAGTATCCAGGCTGAGAACTTACGGCATGCAGTGGTTTATTCACCCTCAGCTAGCTCACTGGCTACTTTAGGCTACGGTGTTAACTCTTCTCCATTGAACCAAAAGCTGCTGCCAATTCAGCAGCAACTGTGTGGGGGTGAAAACTGGACTCCAACCCTGGGGTTTGCTGGTCCAGAGAGAAGCAGCAGTCATTACTGCACAGAGTCTCCGTGCTTCCACTCAGGCAAAGGAAATCAACTTCTCCACTGGAGACTCACCCCTATTTTGGAAAGACAATTTTTAAGGAAAAGGTGTGAGTTTTAAGTGAGTAAATAAGTAATTTTTTAAGTTTTCAAAGGATTTTAGCAGTAACTGGGCTGGAAGTAACTGTTGTTCTTGTGTCCTGTCTAAGTAGGCGTGCCCAGGGTCAGTGCCTGGATTGCCAACTGCTCCTTATGCTACTGTTATCTTTTAACAATTACTGCTGCAGAAGATGTGGCTGAAGCAAATTGTACTTCATTGATCCCAGTTGTTCAGGTCTGCAAATGCCAACATGGCTCTTAGGCTGGATCCAGACATGCAGGCACATGTGGTTTGTGGCTCTGCAAACTGCTTTGGGGCATCACAAACCACACAGTTTGCATATTAAAATGTGATGGGATTTCCCAGTAGAAAAAAAAAAAAGAAACAGAAAAAAGGCACAGAGGCACATGGAGACCCTGTGTCAAGGTACCCTGTGCCCCAAACCACTCCCCACCTTCCCCTCCCCAAAGCACATGAGCAGGGACAGACACTACAGCACAAAGTAGAGGTAGAAACTTGTGCTACTACTATTTGTGCTTCTGGACACGCATAACCCTGCTTGTGTGAGTATACCCTTAAAGGCTTCTCTCAAGATCTTTCCTGGTCTCGCACCCTCTCAAGCTATTCCAGCACAAATCTTCCCTGAAAATATTCTATGTAAAAAGGTTTATAATAATGATTGCATAAATGAAAGTTCCCATGGTAAATCCATGAGTAAACAATTGAATTGTATGTTCCTGTTTTCAGAGCCCTGTACAGCATCTGAGCAGGATATGGCAGAAAACAATATTAGACTGAGATGGGCTTCAGGAGAGAAACTGTATTATCCATCTGGAGATGTAATAGAATTTGAATGCATACCTGGGTATGTGAGGGATCCAGCATTTCCTCCTTTTAGAGTACACTGCCGGGAGGGGAAATTGCCATTTCCTAGATGTAAGCTCAGAGGTAAGTAATTTTTAAAGACACTGTTAATTCATAGCAGTCTGTTTAAAACAATTGTATAATGCAGCATGTCGAGTGAAAGTGGCAACAAACAGAACCAAGGTTATCAGAGCACTAGTTGAGCTGGGATGATCCAATCTACTTGCTCGATCTATTGGTAGAAAATGGTAGAAGAGCTTTTTAAATGTCCTGACTTGCTCAAATTTTGTGGCTGGCTCCTCCACAGGGCTGATTGCCCTTGTCATCTGAGATGCTGTGGAGCTGTTTTTTTTAATAATCCACAAGTACTTGCTGCAGCTCACATCTGCTAAGAAGTGCCATGATGGCTGAAGCTTTCCTGGTCTTCATTTTTTCCTGAGAAACCTTCTGATGCATGAACATTTTGGTTACACCAATTTGTCTACCACTCCAACATAGCCGCAGAAGCTGACTGAGGCTATTGCTGCTGGGTTTGTGCAGACAGTAACTAATGTCCCCCGCAAAATTATTTATCATCATGTTATCCTGTTTGGAAAACTTCACTTTTTGTGGTATCTCCTGATTTAGATCCTGATCCAGTTCTTGCTTTACTTTCTTCTGGCCATCTTGTTTTCTCTGTTCCCTACCATTATTACAGTTATATTGATGAACAGGTCCCTAATAAATGAGACAAGACACACCTCCAACTCAGCTCAGATTAATTCGCCACAGTGCAGAAAATGTACACTTTTGCTGTGTCTATCTGAGAGCAAAGCACAAGTTCTTATTTACACTTTTGCCAGAGAAGTCAGACACTAGGAAAATGGGTAAATGCCAGCAGCAGGACTTTCAGGGAGCTCCCTCTGTTCTCCAGTATTTCCTTCTGTATTTTGTCAGCATATATGTATGTACTGTTACCTTTAACAAACATCTATGAATGGCCAGTTTATCTGTCTTTGGGTTTAATACCCTTGTAACCAAGGTCAAACTGGTTTTCCTGTGATTTTGGAAGGTGTCATTTATCCAAAAATTATGTCCAGCATGAAATTACAGATTCAGAGGGGAAAGGTTCTTGATTCATCTTCCCACTGTGCTGAAACACCTCCTTATTACCTTCTATTTTCCCTACTTCATTTCATGATCATAGTAACAAAGTTACCACTTGTTGTATTATCTTCAATGTTTTTGATCATATAACAAATTCCATAGGGTTGCATAATTCAGTCATTCTGATCAGTAAAACTGAGGCTACAGTGTGCATGTATTTATTTTATATATGGTATTGGTTGTTTGCACAAGTTTGCATTGTGTTATCTGGACTCAAAGATGTCTTCCAGTCTATTACAAAACTGCCCTTCTTGCCAGGCAATCCAAAATGGATAGGACTGGCCACAGAGCAGCACTACTGTTTCTTTCATCTCTGCTTGCAGGTTTCCGTCTAGTCCCAGGAGAGAGTAATGTTAACCCTTTTCATCTGAAACATTGAACTAATAAGGGGGCGCATTATGGGTTTGTTGTCTGTGAATTAGAACTGAATGATAGATATAGATTATTTCTGGTTTTTTGCTTACAAAAACTCTACACAAAGATATTGTTCATAAGTTGAAGTCTTCCTTTCCACCCACTTATGCTTTTGAAAAATATTTTCTCATGACTTTTTTCAGGGCCAAACTACAACTGTTCGCTGCTAGCACTGATGCTGATATCTCACTGTTTCTGATCCTCATTGATACCCATTCATTCCCAGACCTGGTATTTTCCCAGCCCCAGAAAAGCTCCTCAGCTGAATGACTTCAGCTTCTCATCATGCCTTGTATATTGTCTAGTCTAGGGTCCTTCCTCTTTTCATTCTCTCATCTATCACTAAAATTAAGGGCCAGTAAAATTTACTCCTGTGCCACTGAGTAAATATGATGGCACTCATGTATTATGCTGTGAAATATTATACCTTCTTAATAGTACTGTGGAAATAATTCCTGGGTTTAGATAAAGAAGACCAGATGAAAACAACTTATAGAGAGCTCTGGTAGGAAATGGGTTCAGAGCTTCATCTGTAAAAAAAATCCTCACACTTCAAAGCTAATAATCTCACTGTAATTATTTATAAGATACAATAAAATCTATTAAATCAGTGTACAAATATTTGTCCCCATACTAAGTTCTACTTCAAGTGAACTGTTTTGTTTTTAATAAAACCACTTCAGAGGTAAATGTTAAGTTAGTTTTCATGGGGTATGTTTGTATTTACTTTCCAGCATTGGCTGAAATCAACCAGCAAACCAGCGTGCTTTCCCACTCCCCTGTAGCTGTGCTGAAATCAACATTCTTTTTTTGTGAAAAGTCCATAAGATATTTCTGTGTTACAGATTAGGTTTCAACATTCAATATAATTAATAATCTTTTCATTGTATTATTCTAACATCTAACATTGGCAGGTACTTCAGGATGAATGAAAAGAAACATCTACAGGACCGTTTGAATTCTGGATCTGACAATCAAAATTCGTTGACCAGATATTTGTAATTTTCCTACCTAACATCCTATTTCAGCCAAGATTGTCTTCTGAGCTGATATATGTATTTCTTCCTTTTTATCTGTCATTAAATTGTATGTTGTTAAAACTTATTTTCAACAAAGTAATAAAATAGTTGAGAAACAATGGGCAAATAAGTTTGGCTAGCTTTAGTCTATCCCAACTAAAGCATTTTATGGTATTTGGGAAAAACTTAACATAACTTTGGACAGGTTGTAGCACCATTTCCTATCTGGCCCAAAAGAGAAAAGACTTGACATCTTACCAGTAACTTCCAGTTTGGGATACTTGCAATGTAATTTCCAATTCAAAAAAGTGTTGCAGTGTGTGCAGCTGAGCATTAGTACTTACTGAAGCTGAAGCGTACTCGGCTCTATTGGCAGCTGTTTACAGTTTTCCAAATGTTTTAGCCCATACAACCTACAGCATATCCAGTCATCTACCAAATTTTGATAAGAAAATATGGATATCTCTTGTTAAAGGTTAAAACTGACAAAACCACACTTGATTTCCCTTTTCAAACATTAAAAGTGTCTGTATCGAATTTAGTACTTTAAAAAAATGTCTTATTTTGTTCTCTTTCAATTGATGATCCCCTTCTAAGGTAAATATGAAGGAACCTTAACATTTGTTTAAAAAAAAATGACACAAAGACCACTACTTGCAGATCTTTTGAACAGCAGTGAGTTGCATGGCCCTGGCACTGTGTGAATAAATGGTCTATTTCTATCCCCCACTTCATGCAACAAAGTGGAAATTAGAGCAGTGCTGTGAGGAGTACAAATTTATCATAATCTCCACATCTGCATATGAAAGTTTAACAAGGAGAAGGTGAATACATTTTCCGGATTCTCTGTTAATGAATTGCCATGCTCCATAATTTAGTGGTTTGGGTGTTAGCTGAAAATTTAGGAAACCTGTGCTCAACTATTCCACTAGCCACAGATTCCTATGTGAATGTGGCTGAGTCATTTAGGATACAATGCAAAAAAACAAACAAACAACCAAAAAACTTACATGTGATGATGCCTTTATGTCAGGCACTTAAATAGCAGAGGATTGCAAAAGGAGTGCTTCCCTGGTGGCCAGGAGTCAGACATATAGACTAGGGTTCAGCTTCCCTTTTAGGCAGGGAAGCAGCATATGGTTAAAATTAAGAGTGTTGATGGTATTTAGAACCATTTATGTGGATGGTGCATCATACTTCCCATGTGCAACTTGATATTTTCTTCTGAGAATGCTTAGAAAAGATCACCTCTGGCCACAGAAGCTCTTGTGTGCTTCAGAGGGGTTCGCTGGGACATGAGGGTGCTTCAGTTTAGGACTAGCTCTCAGGCAGCCCCCGTACTGAAGCACTCTTGTGCCCCAGCCAGCTGGGGTAGTGTCTACGCATGTGCTGTGGTGGAATTTTTTACCCTGCAGCAGGATAGTAGTTGTATTTAAAAATAGTATCCTGCTGCAGAGTAAATTAGTTTACTCCAGCCTAATAGAGGCACACACGTAGACGCACAACATTTACTGCATAGCTGATTAGTCTACTGTGCAGTAAATGTCTTGTGTAGATGCATTCAATGAGTGTAACTTAAATTAAACCAAGGTCATTTTTTGGATCCAGCCCCTAATTTCTCTCAAGTCCCTAGTCTTCAAAATGGGACAGTAGTACCTTCCTACCGACAGAAGCAGTTATACTGAAGTAGTACCATAATGAGGACTACATAAGTACCAAAATACCTAGGGACACAGTTTGATTAGCAAATGTTCACAAATATATTTTCAATGTTAAGGTACTCAGGGACTAATAAGACTTTCAGTCAAAGACATTATTTGACAAGTAAACATCACTGTAATGTTTTAATAATTGCACTACTCATGCTCTCATGCTTAAAATTAACCACATACTTATATATGTTGCTAGATTGGGACCTTGAAGCCTACAATATTTTATTCCATTGCTGAAATTGGAGCATAATCTGGCAAGAAGGAGGGAGGGAATGGCCATAAAGTATTACAGCATTAGGTATAATTTGCTTCTCCAAATCTTAGAATCTGCCAAATATTCCACTAATCTGAAGAAACAGAAGATAAAGTCTAGATTACCTTAATTTAAGGTAAAATATCTCCCAGCTCTTCATAATTGAAGGGCAGTACTGAGGTCTTTGTAGAAATTAAATTAAATTGGCATTATGCTGTATATTAAGAGCAAAACAAGATGTTCAAATGTTCTGTTTCCAACAAATATGCCACTGTTGTGACTTACATCCTTGCAGCAAAAGTTGCCTGTACATGAGCATAAAGGCTATTCTGACACTGTAATGACAGCGCAAAAGAGAAGACATGATTTATCGAGTCTGTTGGAGCATGGCAATTACTGCACTCCAGCAGCCACCTGCATCTCATGTATCCGGGTCTCTGTGCTTCAAAATGGCAGCAGGGGCACTTGACCCAAAGCTCCCCAGGCTGCCAAAGATTTCCAAGCAGAGCCAAATGGCTGAGCCACCCCTAATTGACCAGCAGGGACATCATGGATACCCAGCTGAAGCAATGCTCGTCATGGCATGTGCCTTCATGACCATTAGCCACCCGCATGCCCACTCTGCACACCCTGTGCCTGGCAAGTGTGTGTGTCTTAGACACCTGGGTCTCTGTGTGTGTGTGTGTGTGACACACATACACACACAGAACCCAGGCACTGGATCATTGACTTCCACACAGCCAACAAAGATGATGCCCAACTCCTGTGCAGCTCCCCATTCTCTGGGATGTTGGAGAGTGGGGAGCTATGCTCCCAGGGTCTCCATTTTCATCATCTGCAATGTCATCACCCCCACAATCCTTGTCAGAGGGCTGACCTACCCCTCCTGCCCCAGCTCATGAAGCCCTATGGGGGCAGCTGGACTGCTGCACTTCAACTACAGACTGAATCTGGCACTACAAGCACATGCAGTGCAGGCATGGGGGACAGGGTGAGCCCCCTGTAGTGTGTGTGGCCCTGTCCCCACATAGTGGCCACCTGTCTGGATCCATGAAGCCCTGGCAACTGCCTCCTCACCTTCATGGACCAGGAGCCCTCCACAGATGAGTAGGGCCATAGGGTATCTAGTGTCCCCACCCTGGCACCAGGCCATGGGTCTCCTGCCACAGGATCCCCTGCCCTGCATCACGGGCAGTGCTGCCCACAACCCAGGCTGTCTGGGGACTTCTCCTATCCCTCCCCAAATTCCCCTGGGGGCACATACCAGGATGTGGGGGAATGGAGCTGTGAGGAAGAGACATGCCTCAGTTTTCAATGTTGTTCTTGCCAAACTTTAACGTGTTTAATAAACACTGTTGAACATTGCCTGTGTCTTAGCCTTGCCCATCCTCCCAATTCACACAAAACAAAAAACCTTTGGCAGCAGTGAGGGGTGGGGTGCAGTTTGACAGGGTGAGAAAGGGGTGACAAAACCTAGAATGGAGTTTTGGGTCAGGGGGGGACACCACAAGGTTTGAACTCAGCAAACATGAAACCTTGGTTAGGAACAATAGGGTAGGGGGCTTTTGACCTGGAACTCTACTTTCAGGCCTCTGGAGTAAAAACCAGGGATTTCTCTGTGAAAGACCTGGACAGCTGCATGATCCTGGACCCAAAGTCTGTCTGAGATTTCTGAGGGCCAGAAGTCATCACCACAGCGGCTGCTGAAAACTGCTGGCCCACCCACATGGGACCCCTGGCCCCTCAGCCCCGAAGGCCATGTCTTCCCCTTCAAGGACCGCTGACTCGCAGCCCTCACCAACACCTTGGGCTCATGTCAGGCAGCTAACAGAAACATAGGAGGTTCCTGTCCCTGACAAGGCTGTACCACTTCCCAGCTGTGGTACATGGGTGAGGAGCGGGGCCACTAGGAGTGGAAGAGCTCCCCCCTGGGGGTCTCCTGGCATGGGGGGGGGGGTGGATGAGTTGGAGCCACCAAACTCTGTTGCTAAAAGCCTCCCCAGCAACCACCTGGCCTGGAGGACTGGTGGGCTGCACTCTCCCACCTATTCTGAGCACTTCTGCACCCCTTTGGGACTAGCCTGGTCCTGCTTGGGGGCCCTGCACCTATGGGGCAACCAGCAGCAGTCCAGGACCATGTGCATTAACTCCTTATCCTGGCACTGTGACTCTCACCTCCAAACTGTGGGTGGCCATCTGGAGCCCCTGGTCATTTGACTTGGCAGCCCAGGTGTAAGCACCCCCGGCCTGTCCATTTCCCCTATACATAGCCAAATTTGTTCCTCCTGCCTGTCTCACAGCCCCTGGTGACAACAGCCTGTGGTATACAACCTAAGCTCAGAGGCTGTGACCAAAGCTTGTAATGTCTCTTCTTCATTTTGCCAGTGCCTCATATGCAGATCTTACATTTACTTAGCAGGTGTTCACCATTCCAATTGCCACAGGCTGGCCTTCCATACACAGATGTAGAGGCTTCAAACAAGGGGAGGTTTTGCTTAGCTTGCAAGATTTGGGGGGGGGGGGGGCAGGTCCAGGGCAGGGATGGGCCCATGATTGTGAGAGGAGGGTTGGGAGTTGCTCTGAGTGGTCAATACAGTGAGGGCCTATACTGTAAGAATCATCCAGCACCCATTGGACCTCATTCACAGACTGCATCAGAGGGATGTTGTGTGGCTTGCTAGCCTATCCTGGTATGGAACCCAAGAGTTACCCAGCCACAAGAGCTGAGCAGCTGGGATAACAGTTCCTATGTGGGGATCTGTCCATCACATGTGTCTCTTTCCAAGACTCAGAGGGAGAGAGGGAGGGAGGGAGGTATTTGGGTTTTGACAATAAGGGAATTTTTTCTCATTCCTAAAGCAGTTGTCAGACATAGCCGCTAGGGCTGGACAAAGCTTCGGTCCCTGATTTGATTCGGCAGAGATTCGGCCTGATTCAGTGGCCAAATCTCTGAATCTGAATCGGATCAAAGGATCCTTTAATTTCTCTGAATTGAATCAGAGCCCTCCGAATCGATTTGGAGAGATTTGGAAAGACTCAGTGATTTGGACATAGACACAGTTTTAAATGTTTTTTTCTACATAGATCTAGGTAGCAGGCAGCTCATGAGTACTGTGATGGTGGGGCTCATGGAGTGTCCCACAGGATTGCGGTGGGGAAAGGGGGGGCCCCAGCACATTCCCTGGCAGACCCGGAAATGGACTGGAAGTACTTCTGGTCCACTTCTGGATTCTCCACCAAGCATGTGCGGGGGCCCCCTGCACTCTTGTGGGACATCTCCATCTGCCCCAGTACCGCAGTGTTCACAAGCTGCACTGGTACCTCGAGGTATGTAAAAAAATATTTAAAGCAGTGTATATGTCCGAATTGCTGATTCTCTGAATCAGTATCAAATCTTTAGATTTGGATTTGGCTGATTTGAATCAGGGACAGTGATCCGAATCAACAAATCGAATCACTGTTCCCAATTTGGGCCGAAACTGAATCCAAATTGAATAGGGCCCACTTCGCATAACCCTAATAACCACATGATACCTTCTGTTTCTGACCTGGAGGTACTCTCTGAAAAATCTTCTGTTCCCCTTTCACCTGCTAGGCTTAAATAAATGCAATCAATGTTTTTCTGTGAGTGTCTTGCAGGGATGGGGAGCCATTTGTGCATTTAAGTACTCTGGGTATCTGTGTTTAGGCACTCCCATGGAGCACAACATGGCCTTAACAGAAACGGCAAGAACACGAGAACTACATGGATTTATGATCCCATTGATCTCTTAAGCACCCAAGAGCAGGGGGCAGGGACTGGCACCTTGGCTGGGCTTAAGGCTTCAGCAGGGGAGGGTGAGCTGGGGAGGGGGCAACCCCAACCACTGGCCCCAACCCCTTTGGGGTTTTTTTGGTCATAATGGCCTGAGAAAGGTTTAAGACCACAGGGGATGGCCTGCAGTGACCTTGGCTCCCCCTGCTGCCCCTTCCCCCCATTCCCATCACACCATGGACTCTGTTTTTCCCTGGGGACTGGATCTTTGTCACAGTGGTGTGGAGCTGGGGTGAACCTCGCCATCACGGGTTGCATGGCATCCTCATACAGGGTCTCACTTATCAGAAGTGTCAGAAGGAGTGGTTGAAGGTCCTGTGCATCACACAAGTGCAGGGGCCACTGTGCTGGTACTGGCATGGTTGATACATACTCTGCACCACTGGGAGGGGCACAGAGATGTGCGAGAGAGCTTGTTCCAGAGCAGCTATGGCCTATGTGTGGGGAACAATGTTTTGGGGCCTCCTTACACCCCCTTCTCCTCTGGTAGGGACCCTGTAGGTGAATCCTCAAAGAGATCCCTGGTCCCATGGGCATAGCAGGGTGGAATCTGTTCTTGGTGAGAATATCGGATAGGTCCTTGTAGAACAAGATGGTCTTCTCACCCACCCCCCAGATGACTTTCTACTGTCAAGCATGTGGTAAGAATTCCTCCTCATTGACATGGTCTTGGCCAGGCACTGTTCCCAGTCTCTGTTTTGACCCTTCACCTGCATCTGCTGGGTGATGCATTTGAAGACATCTCCGATTTGGTGTCCTATATGCAGCTGGCACTGGATGCCCTTCTCACACAATGGGGGATCCTTTTTTTCCCTCCAGTGCCAGGGCTGTGCCCAGGCTTCTCTGGTAGTTGTGGAAGGGCCGCATTCACCCATGGTCCATGGCAGTGCCCATTGGTGTCTTAGCGTCTTTGGGTGGATGATGGTCTGGCTGCAAGGGGGTGGATGAAAGGCTAGAAGGGTGGATAGATGGATGGATGTGTGAAGGTATGGTTCAGGGTGCATGACTTGTGGCCCCTGCTCCCACATCACCTGGGTTCTATTGCTCAGGCCACCTCCAGAGTCTTGAAATTCCTAGGGGCTTTCAGCAGATGACCTGTGATGCTGCTGATGCCACACACCTTCCCAGGCTGTAAAATTCAAAGGTCCTTGTTCCCCAATCAAGGAGGTGGCTGGTTATACCCCACCTGGTCCTGAAGGCTCCAGGGCCGTGTATCTACTCATCCTGGCTTGGAGGTTCAGTGCCTCTCACCCACCATATCCCCCATGCACTCAACTAGCTAGTTGTTCATCTAATAGGTATTCAATCAATGAGGAGAAAGAGGGGAAGTCCATTTGCACTGAATGAGAATGAAGCACATGGCAGGAGCCTTTCCTCAAAACAAACAAAAAGGATGGCAAATATTTAGGGCTCAACTCAGCCACCTTTAATTTTCACCCTTATAACTTGGAGGACTTTAGTGTGGTGGATTCTATTACTGGCATATTATGAATTTCAACCCCAGATAGTATTTTCCAAATTTTATTAGATTTAATTTCTTTTCACTTTCACCTTTTCTTTCCCCACCCCACAACCAGCACTGTATAAAGTCCCTGTTTTGAGGAGATTTCAATATAAATATAGATGTCACAAGTAAGGAAGCACAAGGCTTCACACTCTGAAGTGAATGCTTTGCATTATTAAGAATGTATTTCTATATTTGAAAAAAAATAAATAAATCTAGGTAGCTAGTTTAGAAACCTGAGCAAGGTAAAATGTTGGCATGATTCATGGTGGCAGATACAGTATTGAAAGACATGATTTTAAAAGGAAGAAGATTATGGAGAAGTTCTGAGAATCCTCTCCTTTCATTACTTTCCATCATCCAGAGCTGTAACCCTTCAAGAAGACACATAAGCAGAACTATTATACTGCTAAACAAAACCATATGCCATGTTCAGATCCAAGACTCTAATGCAAACTCTAATGCACCTGAAGTGAAATTTCATATTTAAGGCTTTATTCCTTCTGTACATGAAAGTGAAGTAGGCATTTCCAGAGAGTTTTTGGTTTGGAGTTGAGAAAGAACCTGTCTCAGGCAAATCCACACTTGGTTTGAACAAGACTCTGCTTGCACCAGGACATTACAAAATACTTCTGATTATAAGCAGCCATGTACTTCATCAGATACATCTAAAATCACTTTGAAGAATGCAATATGGAGATAATAGATATTATGGATTATAGGTACATGAAACAAGAAATACAGTTTATCTTTTGGTTATCCTCCCCCCCCCCCCCCCCCCCCAAGCCTTTAGTTGAAGTAAGGAAATGGAGTGTTATTAAAATATTTCAGGCAAGATTTTGCTTCCTAATTTATACCCTCACACATGCTTTTATGCTTAAGTCTCTTTACAGGTGTAGAAAGCTCAGCATCTTCACCTGATAAGCCCTTGTTAGTTTAATTCACCCCTGAATATGCTGTATTCTTTCTCCCCCTTCCCCCAATCTGTAGCATTTTTGCATTTTTGTAAGTGCTCTTAGGGCACCTATACACGAGCATGGGGGCTGCTCCGACACACTGGCATTCCAGCACATTGGAGCAGATTAATTTACTCGAGTCTGCTGGAATGTGGCAATTACCATGCTCCAGCAGCCTCCTGCATCTCATGTATCAGCATCCCTGTGCTAAAAAATGGTGGTGGGGTGCTTGAACTAAAGTTTGTTGAACAAGCTTTAGTTCAAGAGCCTCTGCCACCATTTGTAAGTGCAGGGATGCTGATACACAAGATGTGGTGGCATTTTAATTGAAGCATCTCTTGGAGCCACTCTAATTAAAGCACTGCCTTCCCCACCCCCAGAGCACTTGTAAAAGTGCCCTTAATGATTACCCAGCTGGGAAAGTGATTTTCACTAGCTCAGGTAATTTCTGTAATGCATCACAGGAACACAAAACGAGGGAGGCTGGAGATGTTCCTTACAGAGAAAACAGTACAGTACAAAGACCCATTCTTGCTTCATTTGAAATCAAGGGAAAATTAACATAATTTCAGATTTAAATATTACTATATTTCAAACACTTGCATGTGACTGAAGGACTCTGTGATAAACTTAAGATGTGCCCCCACCCCTAGTTCACTGCACTATCCATTAGACCACTTCAGAAAACACTCCCTTGGAAATGTAATTGTCCTGAGTGCAAACATTCAATGCTTTTTAAAACCTCTGAACAGTTTCTTGGTAAACAGTGTATTGTCCTGGGCCGTAGGATTGAGGCTCCACTGCCTGTCCAGGAAATACATAATGCCTCTGATTTTCTGGTAATGTTAGGCATCCAGATAATGAGGCAATTAAAAAAGAACTGATGGAATATTGGTACATTACCAAGTACTGGGTGATTTTAGGAGATCCACTGGGTTCAGAAGTGAATATCAAATAATTTCAGCTTTTGTAGACAGCAGAATGGGAGGTGGGGGAAGAGTTTCCTCCTCTCCCTTTGAAAAATGTAAGGGTTTTCCTAAAGGGAACATCATAGATGCTGTGTCCCAGAGGGTTTTTGTTTGTTTGGTTTTTTAAAGGGGAGCTGCTGTAAGGGAACACTATATTAAGGCTAGAAAGTCCACTGGGTATTACTATTCATATTTCAGGAAAAGTGAAAACTTTAAAATGGTAAGTAATAAAACAAACAATATGGAAGTTTGACAAAAAAAAATCCAACTATCTCCCCTATGTATTTATCTATGGTATACTTAGTAGCATACCTCAAACTCTATAACAGGCCGTCTCTGTGGTATAGAGCTGTACTGGTACCCAGTGCATCCAGAGGTGGCAGATAGTGAAATGACCTTAAGGGAAGATTAGCTGTGAAATAAGCTGGGGCAACTCTGATGAATAAGCAGTTGCAGACTAAGCCATCGCAATACCACCACAATATGGTGAGAACAGCAAATAGAAATGGTTTCCCTCCGGAAAAGCCATATATCCTTTGATATGTGGTGCTGTGACACGGCAAATAGAGATTACCACTATAATAAGCCTGACTAGCCCCCCAGGTATGTGTCTACAAGTCCTCAATGGCAGAGCAGACGGAAGATGTTAGAATCAAAATGCTTGCAAAGGTGGATGAAGGCTGCAGCAGAATGAGATCTCCAGTTGTCTCGGTCTCCTTGATCAAGATTCCATTCCATCAAGAGCTATATGGAAGCTGATGTGCAGCAGCTTCTTCACAATAAAATAAGTCAGACACAGACATGCCAGCACATTCCTCAAGCCCTTTGGTGACCAGCTAATGGAGACAGGAGCAGAACTGTAAGGTCTGGTAGCTCCTAGTCATGAACTGGCATGAAGCTAGCAGTTACAAGAAGGTCATCTAGCACTTGGATGAGACAGGAGTGCGATTTGGCAACTGTGACTGAGTAGCCCTACTGAGATTCACTCTGCTCACCCCACATGGGAAAGGGGCTAGAAAAGGAGCCCTAAACATAGCCTATCTAATATAGTATTCTGTATTTCTTCCTGACTGGATAACTACATTCAGTGGGATCACCTTTACTGTGGTCTAAAATACCAGTAAAGACACACCATTATTTTCAGGACCTGGAACATCAGGATTCTCATGGACAACCCCAATAGTGAATGCCCAGAGTGCCGCAGTGCTTGAACTAAGGCAACACAGCATCAGTGTAGTAACACTGGGTGAGACCCAGTGAGTGGGAGATGGGCACTTCAAAGAACATGGAGGCAGCTATACCGTCTTCTGGAAAGGTAAACAGGAAGGTGAACACTGACTTCACAGAGTTGGTTTTGCCATTAAGAATGAACTCATAAACCAACTCAATGAGATCCCTAACAAAATTAATGACGATCTCATGATTCTCCATTTTAAACTGGTGGGGAGCCAATATGCCACCATCATCAGTGCATATGCCCCAACTCTTGACACCATCATGAAAGCAAGAAAGAATTCTACGCCAGCCTTGGCCAAGTCCTTTCTGATGTTCTGGAGGAAGACAGACTTATTCTTGGTGATTTCAACACCAGAGTCAGAATGGACTCTAACCTGTGAAATTGAACCATAGGCAAAGAAGGAGTAGGAAAGATCAACTCCAGTGGCATTCTCCTCCTGACCAAACATGGACTTACCATCACCAACATGCTGTTCCACCAGAAAATTAGGCACAAGACATCATGGCAACACCCTTGATTTAAGCATCGTCGTCTGATTGACTGTGCCATCATCAATGCCTGGGATCACAAAGATGTCCGCACCACCCAAGCTATGCTAGGAGCTGATGATTGCTGGACTGATCACTGACTCATCAGCTCAGTTATGTCACTCACTCAAACTGGCTCCCAAATGACAGCTGCAGTAGAAGCAATGTCGAAAGAAGATTAACACTAAAGGAATCAATGACCCAAGCAAGACCTCTTCTACCAGTGCCTGAATGAAAACCTGGTGAATTCCAATCAACAACAATGGGAGAATGTCCGAATCATTTGGGGTGCCCTCAAGGCCACTTTCACAACTTTCTTTTTTGCATGTCTTCTGCTGGGACCAGAGTTTTATAGGGTAGATTTAGATAGGAACATGGAAGTTTGAATGGTCTCCAAATCGCAGGGATTAATTAGGGAATTCTGCCATGTGGCATTTAAGTCAGGGAATGGTGTGAATGAAAAGATGTTTTACCAAGGCTAAATTGCATGGATCCTGAAGATATTGAAAAAAAACTTACCTTGGGCCTCTTAGTTGTGAGGCCCGCTGACTCCACTGACCTTCAATGTATGTTGACCAGCAGAGGGCTGGTGCTTATGTGGTGGGGAAGGATGAGCTGATATAAGAAAAACATTTATGATTGGCAGAAAGCTGGAGTATGTTAGGAAGGAGTTTGGAGTGTCTGGGACTAGCCAGAAGTCAATAGCTGGAAGACTTTATCCATTCGTAGAAGGAAGAGTGAAGATCCTTGCTCTTGGGTGGTGGCTTTGAGAGGCTTATTCTCCTAGTTGGGTAGTTAAAGCCAACACCAGCATATGATAGTCTAGAACAGTGGTGTTCAAACTTTTTTGTGTAGAGGGCTGTCTCTCTGCATGCCGGATGCAGGTGGCTGCAATCCAGCTCCAGGGGACAGGTATGGTGGGGACCCCATCCAGGAACTCTTAGGAGATGGGAGGCAATCCAGCTCCAATTTTTCTATTGAAAAAGAAGACCACAACAGGACAGACTTTTTTTTCCACTATAGATTCCTGTTTGAAATCTCTGAGTTTATCATGTGAATCACATTTAGGTGTTTGCAAACCTAACAGTATTTATATTGCATGACACTGCAGGTCACCCTTAAAAGGATCTTATGGCACCCCAGTGGCATTCTGGTTGAGACATCCTGCTTGACTGGGTGGGTTGACCATTCTACAAGAGAAAGAAACTATGTAGCAGGGGTCCTCCAGTGCTGTAATATCCTCATTGGGAAGTGTTACCTTCCTTGTGCCTTCCTCACTGCTGCCAGGAAATGACGAGAATGTTGTAGTCCGTCTTAGCAAGGGTTTCACTTCTGCAGGGGTATAAGGGTAGATGAGGGCTTCTGTCTCTGTGCCCTTTTTCATCTGGGAAGCATGGATGGAAGAAATGCCAGGTGATGGGATTTGCCATGAGGCTGTTGCCAATCCATGGGTAAGTAACAGATTCAATAGGTAAAAGGGAGCCAGTGACTTTAATTTGGGTTAATATCAGATACATTCACATGGGGTTGAGCAGAAGAGACCTAAAATGATTCAAGCGTTCCCGATTGCCTTAACTATTAAGCTCCATTGATGAAAAGGCTCACTGATACACTATCTGTCATGTACCACATGGGACTTTATTAGCTACCTGTTTTCCAAAATCCAGCCCTTCACAAATTGACAACTATTTAAATGAACAAAGGAATCCTTGCCTACAAAATAATTTCCCTCCATTATTTCTCCCTATTAAGGTTCAAAGAGCAGTAGGTGACTGACTGGTCAGGACTAGAGAATTCACACTTTAGTGGGAAGAGCTGTTGCAGTTAACAGCCAAATTCTGGAAGTCATTGCACAAAGGTGCCTGCCAGTAATCAGCAGCCAACAAGAAGTCCATGGCATGGAACAGGCTCTCTTTCTACTATATGCTCTGCCTCTATCTCTGTACTCTACACAGGACCCCAAGATTAAATTACTCTACAGATTGCAAGAAGGAAAGTTCTGATCTTGGCTTACACTTTCAGAGACAGGGTCTAAAATTTTACATGCTTGTTTTACATAGTGTAACAACAGCCACACTATTAATTATTGTAACCTTGATGGGATTAATAAAACAGGATGAATAATTGTCCATGCTGGTATGGTAACAACCCGTGGAATCACTGCTGAACAACAGCTGCCTGTCACTTTAGTCAGTATTTTTGGCCAGATCACATGTTTGGCTATCTAGTACCAATAAGGAATCTGCCCTATTCACTGGACAGAGTTATTTACAGACTTATATTTTTAGCACTTGTCTTTCATGCCCAGCTGATATGGGCAAATTCATATCAACCACACCACTAATTAGCTTTTGAACTTACTGAATATAGGGAGACGAAGTAAGCTATTTATCCATATGATACCAAATGCTTATGGTTGCTGCTGCTCAGACAATATACACACTTTGGTGAATCTTTATTTAAGCTTTTTATCTTCCCATAGTTTTCCTTTTAGTTTAATTTAAGGTGGTGAGATTTTAAAGAAATAAAAATACAAAACAAAGGCATACTTTAAAAAAGAAGAAAGAAATCACTTACTAAATAGAAATAAAGGTAGTTTTTCCTTTAAAAAATTTAGATCATACAGTTTTAATTTTCAACCAGAAAGAATAATGTTTTTGTGAGATACCATCAAATGAGAAATTAATTTGTTATAATAGCTAAAGCATTTCCTGCCTCTCTTCCCATCCCCCCAGCTTCCCCTCTACTGGAGCATCCCCCATTTTCTTCTTTAGTCTCAAAATAATGTCCTGAACTTAATATTCTATGTGACGGGATGACCAAAAAAAAAAAAAAGATTACAAAACTGGTGTGGTCCCTGTTGACCCAGCCTACTTCACCTGCACAAGTGATCTGTTTTAGAAATTAGAAGTAGAACTTAAAAGGAGGAGTTTAGTACAGTTATTAGGGTGACATTAGAAATTACAATTAAACTGTGTTATGGTCTCTTAAAACCTGTAGGATCATAGATTCATACTTATTACTAGTGCTAATTCCCACTGAGTACCTTAAAGTTCCACCATTTGAAGAGATAATTTTCCTTGAGCTGTGCTAACTATCTCACCTTTGCCTAACTTCTAATTGTTCAGGGGATATCAAACAACTAATTCACTGTCCTCCAGTATCACAAAAGCCACAGCTCTCAGACAGATGAGCTGTGCTCCTGGACCCTGAAACTCTTCCAACCTCCCCGCCAGTGACAGCCTGGACAGCGGAGCAGCAGCTGGTGAGTGGGGAGGCAGCTGCTGGGCTACAGAAGGAAGGGGAGAATAGGGGCCAAGCAGGGAAGGGAGGAAGGGAGCTGCCAGGCAGCAGGGGTGGGGTGGGGTGTTGCACAGGCAGCCCAATACAACATGAACCTCTGGGTGCTGCCCAGGGGCAACAGGAAGTTCCCCATGTGCTCCTGGGCTCTCCAGGGCCCCACACAGTCAAGGGCAGCCCCTCCTCCACTGCTCACCCCATGTTGTGGCTATTCTCAACTGTGGCCAAAGGCATCCAGGAGACACAGCTCCCAGCCATTCCCAGGTGGAAGTTTATCTTCCCCCAGAGTAACAGTGGGGGAACCCACCCACTCTAACAGTAAGAATCCTTCTCCCCTCCCCTCCACTCCCATCCCCAGGTAACCCTGCCCATAGGGTATCTCCCCTGCTCCCCTGTGCCTCAGGGCTCTTGTTCTGCCCCCCACAAGTTACCCTCCACCCATCCTTGGGGTTCCTCTCTGCCCACATCACTCTCAGCTTTCTCCTGTTCCTATGTCTCAGGGAATGGGAACCTGCCTGGCCACCTACCTGTTGATGCCACTGCCATCTCTCTCTGGGCTGATGCCAGTCCAAACAGCAGCAGTAGCATGCTTCCCTGGGACAGTGCCATCAGCCAAAGTTGAGAGCTATTAGGGGTAGGGGGCCAATCTAGGGTTGGCAGGCCCAATTTGGGGCAGCGGTTATGGGAGGCAGGAATGATTTGGGATAGTGGTGGGGGAGGCATGACATGTACCTGATCCTGACCAGCAACGACCCAGTTTGACTGGGAAGGGGCTGGCAGGCCCAATGTGGGCTTCCTGGCTGGGGTTCAGAACTGGGCCAAGGGCATGTTCATAAGACTTACACTGCTATAGAAAGCAGGCAGAGAGTCAACTTGACTCCTTGCCACCCCGCTTCAAACCAGCCCTCTAATCACAGAACAGAGCAATGCAAGTCACAGATGGTAGTAACTCTGAATGTGACAATGCTCACAGCATGTGCTAACGTTAACACCAGCTAACAGTCTTTAAAGTTAGCACATGCTAATTTTGAGGTGTAACTACACCTTTAGGCCAGTTCTCTGATAGAAGGCCTGGCTTGGCCACATTTTAATCTAATACTGGTAGATACTAGGGGCTTTTTGAAGGTAGGCAGGCCTGCTGTGGAACTATTATGTTCTCTTTTAGCCCCAGGTTCTGTATTTGATGTCTTATCTGGGACTTGCTTATGATATAAAGGTAATTCCAGCCCTGAAGAGAATGACTGCTCCTTGTAGGTTTGCTTTCTACAGGCATCTAGGTAGTGATTTGTCAAGACTCATGAAACATTACTTTGGAAATAAGAAAGTAAATGTCACAAAAAGGTTAGATCCTTGGGCAGTGTGAACTGTTGTGGCTTAAACTTAATTTAATTAAATTACCCCATCTGAAGACTGACTCCATATGTCCAATTCAGGTTTTGTTCTAATTGACTTTGCTTCTAAACTGAATTTGTTCTAATTGACTTTGCTTAAAAATTGCTTTAAAATTGTATAAGAAAACAAAGTGAGGAATAAACAGTTGTGTAAACCAAGAAACATCTATTGTAACCAAAGTAAAAATCCCGATAAAAAGGGAAACAGCGTGGGGTTTCTTGAGCGTGTATATTGACAACATTTCATACAAGCAGGACATTGGCTGCTGTGGTTCCCATGCTTTACCTGTGGCAGGTTAGGGTGTTAGGTCTGTGTTGTGTCAGGGTTGAAGATAGTTTTACGTAGAGTTAGATTATGGTTGTATGGGATGGTTTGGATAGGGATGATCCTGCCTCAGGCATGGGACTGGACTACATGACCTCTTGAGGTCCCTTCCAGTCCTATTTCTTTATGACTCTATGAATGCTACAAATAATTGATTAATGGTTTGCTTATCAGATACTGGTTAAAATAGTTTTGAGATGGGTCTTTTATTCTGTTCAAGAGCCTGTTGAATAAAGGGAGAGAAAAAAAAAATCAGTTACTCCTCTAACACTTGTGAAGCTGTTACACAGAACGCACAGCAAATGATGGCTCTGTAACAGAAAGAGAATTTGCTTTTCTGTTTGAAAATATACACTTGGGGCATCATCCCCAGATATACAGGAGAGAAAAGCCTTAAAGTTCCCTTGCACCTCCTTCACACCTTGGGATAATTTAAGGAATCAAATAACTCCTGCATAAATTACTGATATCACAGGCCACTGTAACTTGTGCCTAGTTCAAATACAACAGGGCCCTGAGAATCAGTGGAGAATCACTACCCTCACCCCCAGGTAACCTTGTGGACAAGCACAGGATAGGCCAGGAGGGAATCTTTATCCCTTTGATCATTAGAGTGGTATAAAGGGACAATAGCTAGGGCCAAAGATCTGGTCCTTGAGTTGGGTTCTATTGAACTTTTAATTGAAAAGCAGATGGCAACACAATCCAGAAAAAGTAATAGTACAAACTTAGCCCCTGAAAGCAATTCAATCAATTTTACCTTTTTAAAAAACTTTTTATCTGGACAAAAAAACCCACTCTGATTTAATTCATATTACTAAATTTTACCAGGATTTATGCTGTACTGTTAACATTGGCAGGGGATGGTCTAAGGTGACCTTCTAGAACAGAAATTCATACCCTTTTCAGTCTGTTTCCCATATAATTTTCCCTATCTGCTTTTTGACACAAAGTATAATTTATCTTGAGATATTCTGGATTGCCATGCAGAAGATCTCTCACTCTGGATTTCAGCAGATATTGCATTTGTTTTGTACAGTCATTGCATCATACACTTAATGTCTCTATAGTCTGGACTTCTTTAGTGGAAACACCAAATAAACTGATTTGAGTGCATGTCTTAACAATATTGTGGCTAAATTGGCTATCACTTACCCATTTTACATCTAGGATATTGCAATTTCCCCTCGAAACACTGTGCTCTAAGTGCAGGAGATGTTGGATCCCTCTTGTATCCAGTTTTACATTCAAATTCAATAGCTTCTCCAGCTAAAGAATACAATTTCTTTTCCCCACTCAGCACAATATTATTTTTCTCCATCTCTTCTTCAGATACTGTACAGGGCTCTGGAAAAAGGAAATGTAATTCATTTTTTTTATATGTAGGTCTGTCATTGTGAAACAAAATTCTGACCACATAATTCATAGAAACCCTGTCACCCGATGTTTTACATAGTTGCATACAAAATTTTCCTTTGTTCTTATAGAAATGTCTAGTGACAAAATGTCTAGTTACATTTGACCACATTTTTAATAAACTAAACAAACCTTAGCCAATAAGGTATTAATTAAGAAAGGCAGGGTATTTTGAGTATACTTATTCAGTTTCATTATTAGGAGGTTTTAGATGGTTGGGATAGTAATTTTTTCTTCACTAAGCCCTCTCTGTACCTTCATACCCTACCAATTTATTTATTTACTTTTTTAATTCAGAAAGGTTAAAGAATTTTTTTTTTAGTTGATGTGTGTTTTCTTGGGTGGTATCTAGTTGCTGTTGCTTTTAATATACAGGCTGATGGAGTTTGTGTGTTTTAGAAGGCTGACGTTAGCAAGCTGTCTTCTGGATGCCAAAGGTGATATAGAAAACACAACTCAGGTAAGTGTTCAGTGGTGAAAGCTTAGAAAGTTTTATTGTCACTGGACAGTATACCAGTTGGTCTAAATAACAGTCAGCCCAACTTAGTGAATCTTGTCCTTGACAGGTAGAGATACGGTCAGTTATTCATGGTCCCTGAGGTCTCCCAACCCCTGTATTTATATTTGCATACCCCCTGTCTCATACCAGTTCTTATCTCTCTCTCTGTCAAGATGGTCATCTCTACTTGTTTTGTTTGCCAAAGTTATGCACCTGCATTTTGGTTCTTGTTATTTTGTTTCATTAGCAAGCTCTTTTACTTTTTATATTTGTCCTCAAATGTTTAGCTGCTGTTTCCATACCCCCTTCAGTGGCTTTATACTTATTAGTGTATTTTTATTTATTTTTACTTTCTTACTGGGTCATCCAGCAACATGAATGCCTCATGCCTCCCAAGGGGCACAGCGACTACCTGCAGGTGGCGGCGGCAGTGCAGGTAAGCAGGGACTGGCTGCAGGCAGCTACAGCGGTGGGCGGGGAGGTGGCTAGTGCCAACCAGTGATCAGTGCCCACTCCTAGATGCCACTGGTGGTGTTGCTGGCAAGGCAGGGTGGTGGGTGGTGACTGCCTGCAGATGTCGCAGGCAGCAGTGGCAGCAGCCAATCAGCACATGCACCCGTGTGTACCTCCTATGCATTGCCAATGTCCAGTAGTCATGAGCCCCCCTTTCTCCCAGACTGCTTTTCAACATCATAGCTTAATATAGCTTAGCATAACTACAGCCTAGCACAACCAAAACTCCTACAGAAGTGATATAACACATCTGAATCTCCTGTCATGAGAAAAACATTCATAGTTACCTAAACAAATTGGTGGGTCTGTCCACTGGCCTAAGACGCATGTAAGAATGTTATTTCCCTCCATTACGTAGAAATGTTGACATTTATATTCTACTTGAGAATCTGATTCATATTCTTTCAACAGAAAAGAAGTGATATCTCCATTATCAATAGGAGGGGGAGTTCCACATTTTCCAGAAGCCTCTGAAAGGAAGTATTGGAAAGGAAATAGATCCAGGAAGAGGTATTTAACAACAACTTAAATGCTCAGATATCAGATCAGATATCATTTTGATCTGTCTTCAGACAACACCCAATAGTGTCCAACTCCATGCCCATCCCCTAATAAAAATAAATTGTGGTAATATAATAATTACTCAAATACTTTTAACTCACTGATGTTACAGCAGAGTGCTGTAAATCTACTCTGCTCTGTGAAACCAGACCAAATGATCTGGCTTTTCACAGTACCTGCAATTTTGCCGTTTTTAATCAAGTTAGCTTTTCACTGATCATAATAAACTGTTTTGTTATTATGTTGTTAAAGTAACCCAGTGATTGCTTAGGCTCTTCTAACAGACCCTTCCAGTGAGCCCTAATTCCCTGGTAGGAGGGCAGAACATGAGAGACATGAGGAGTCAAGATACAAACTAATGCAAATTTAACTCATCTCCCTGGCGCTGCGTAAAGACTTGGAATTACCTACAAACATCCCACTTGCACTTACTATGGAGCTGTACAGAACTGGGGAGGAAGAATGGGAGGAATTAGCTGTGGTGACTTGGTAGTGCTTTGACTAGAGCCTTCCCATCTGTGTGTTTAAAGAAGTGAAAATATGCTTAGAAAGATCCCATATACTTTGTTTCAATGCTGACTTTTTGTAGGTTATGTCAATAGCAGGCATGGGGGACTTCTTGCCAAGGGATTGTCAGCCGTGAAATGGTTTGACTGCTCTGTGAGTTTAGGGATGGGTAAATTTGGAACAAATGTTGTCTTGGCAAGAACCGTGTTCATGTATGTGTTGGATCACTGCTCATAGAAAATGGAACTCAAGTTGCACTGGCATGTACCTTACATATTTGTTTCTGGATTTCAGAAGTGTGAACTTCACTGAACTTAATATCCTGGAAGGTCACAAGAAAACAAAAGGCCATCCTAACTGTAGTAATAAAGGTTTCTTAGTAAATATATTCAGAGTTCTTGCAAGGATGATAAATGCTTGTTATATGAATTGCCAGGTTCTTTGGATAAATGTGATATCTTTTATTGTGTTCTAGATCTGGACTGTGGGGCCAAATGAGTTTGAGTTGAGTTCCAGGTGGTTTGTAGAAGAGATGCTCACTTTGCTACGTAATAATATTCAGCTTGTCTATAGCACTGTACATCATTTACCCTCTTCACAGTCGGAGGAGTTTGGGGACTTAACTTACCTAAGGTGACCCTGCAAGCTAGCAACAGAGCCAGGCATAGAATACAGTTCTCCTATACTAGTTCTCTCTCCACTAGGCTACATAGTTCATATGTGATGGCCAGCTGGTCCTCCACTCTTTTGTCCACTTAGTTATGAGGGTAATAGTAATATTTTTAAATGTGTGAACTGCACCGTGGCTGAGCTAGGTGGTAAGGGACGTAAGACACAGTGTATAGCCCAAAATCTTAACCATTTCATTCCATGTTGGATACAGCAACTTTAACCATATGAGAGAGACTGGTGTTGTTTCTCCTTTTGCAGTCTCTAGCTCACTATTCCCTAAAACAGGGCTGTCCAGCTGGTGGCCCACTGGCTGCATAGGGCCCATAAGGAGTTAGTTTGTGGTCCCCAGGCTCCTGCACAGCCACTGCTACCCTCGTTACTCTGGTTGCAGGAGCAGCATGGGTTTCTGGGCTCCCCCTCCCTTCTGACTTCTTGTCCCTTCCCATGGTGTGATGCAGTAAAGGAGCCCATGGCCCATGAGCTTGGGGGACTGGAGTTCCCATACAGCAGAGTGCAGTGTGGGGCATGCACATGACATATGTGGCCTGTGGCCCATGCTGATACAGCTGATATAGCCCACGTGGTATGGAGCCTACAACCGCTTAGAAGTTGGAAAGCCTTGCCCTAAAACATAAATACATCAAGGGAACTGATTCTTCTGCTCTGTTCAGCACTGAGGCAGCCTCATGGGCCCCATACTTCAAGAAGGACATGGGCAGTTTAGAAAGAGTCCAACAAAGAGCAAAAAAAAATAGTCAAGGCCTGGGAGAAAAGACTGAGGAAAGGCTGAAAGAAGTAGTGTTGTTCAGTCTGAAGAACAGAAGACTGAGGGGGGGATTTGAAAACAGTCTTCAAATACTTGGATGGTGATTACAGACAGGATGAAGATGGGATTTTTTTTTCTGTGGCTGCAGGAGAAAGGACAAGGAGCAACAGGCACAAGCTGCAGCAGGGGAAATTTAGGAGGAACTTCCTGACTATGAGGGTGGTTAAGTATTGGAACAGACTAGTTAGAGAAGCTGTGGAATCTCCATCCTTGGAAACTTTCAAAACAGACACTTGTCTGGGGTGGTTTAGTCAGGGATGATTCTGCCTTGAGCAGAGGGTTGGACTAGATGACCTTGTGAGATCCCTTCCAGCCCTACTTTCCTATGATCCTATAACGGGAAACTACTCCAACATTTTCATCTCACCCTTCCTTTCTGTGCTTCAGCCATATGCCCTGTATAGGCAGGTAAAAAAATTGCTGCTTATTGCCTGATGTTCTTTGCTGCTGTGCACTTCCTTGTGTAGCCCAAACTACATTCTAAATTAGGCCCTGAGCTACTTTCTCGTTGACTTCCCCAGCCATATTCCTTATCCTTATTTCAGCCAGGCCCTCCAGCTCTGTGACTATAACCAGCCCGCTGTAGCTAGCCCCTCCATCCAATGTAAGGGTGACATAAACCATATCTTTAAATTTCAAATGTTAATGTTTTTTAGAGATTTAAAGTTGTATTAACCTTTAGAATACCCCCATATCCTGAAAAAAGAGCAGAGAAATGGGAACAGGGCTTCCCAGAGGGGCAGGAGGGAGAATATGAGGCATATGTGGTACCCTATCCCTGTCTGTGTGTGGCATGTGGCACACCAGGGAGGAGACACACAGAGCAGGGATCAGAAAGCAGAGCAGCTGATAAGGATCAGACGAGGACATGGTGAGGGTATATGGCTAACTGTTGGCATGCCTTCCAAAGAGTGGTTTAAGTACCATCAGTCCCATGAGTTAATACTTAGATCTCCACAAGAAAAAGTTTGAAGAAGAATTTGTCAATATCAAGAATGCTTTGCACAACTGACCCCACATCTGGATCACTAGTTCTACCCTACACCGCCATGAGACCAAACAAATGGATCAATGTAACAGTAAATGAGTTAATTATAGATCACTTGGAAGATTCAGCCTTTAAACAGAAAGAGGTTCTCAACCTTAACTAGTTAAGTCACTCTCTGTGACTCAGTAAACTGACAGAAATTGGCTCACAGGGCCAAGTCCTCTGACACCCTCCAACTCTTCCACTTCCTGGTCCAGGCATGCGACACATTGAATTTGGACACTTGACCTTGTGACAAAATGTGGAACAGGTTTGTCTTACACTGGGCCATCAAGCATGCCCTCCTCAAGGTGGAAGATAGATAGCTAGTCCTACATATGTAACCCAATGGAAAAGAGATTTCAGTCTCAGGTGACACAGTGTTTTTTGTCAGTGACAAGTGTTTCATGTTCAGCTCCTGGGAAAGCCACATAGCTTTTTGTTTTCACTATTTGTTTCTACTGTTTATATAATCAAGATTTTAAAAAAGTCACCGGCTGTTATAATCTTAGATAAAGATGTTCTTTGGCTTCCCCATCACTGTTCTCACAAATCTCCAAAATGTTCTTTTTAGAAACACAGGAGATAAAAGATAGCCAAACAAAAGAGATCAAGAACTATTACATTGCTGCTATATCTCTCAAGCTCATAAAAGGCAAGCTCCTTCTGCAAATCTCCTGTATGCAGGAAGGGAAGAATCCCATTTCCAAATGGCCCCCTATGAAAGCCACCAAGCACAATCTGTACCAAATTTGAGGTGTACCACTTCCTATAAGGAGGAGGAGTCCAGCTGTGGGAAAATATCCCTGCAGCTTTCCCAGACTAGTCTCAGGAAGGTTTGAAGAGGGCAGCAGAAGCTCAAGTCCTCCCTTGATCTGCACGGGTTAAGCTGAGAGGAAACAGCTCCTCTATTCCTGAGACCAAAGTACTTTCTGCCTGGTGAAGGCACAGAAGAAATTTCTGCTTGACTCCTCCCAATTAAGGCTGAATCAAGCAGAATCATGTAGGTGTTCATTCTAGTGAGATAAATGCTCTTGCAAGGTCTCAGCTTGGGAGTTCTTTGTTATGGATGGGCAAGTTTCCTCCATGAAAAACTGAATGGACACTTGTACACAGGAATTTTTTTCCAGGAGAGCAGTGCCTCTTCTGATAGAAATGTAACTCCTGTACATGGCCTATATCTTCACTATTATTTCATAGACATTCGGGCTGGAAGGGACCCCGGAGGATCATCGAGTCCAGCCCCCTGCCCCAGGGGCAGGAAGTCAGCAGGGATCATAGGATCCCAGCAAGATAAACATCCAAATGTGTCTTGAAGGCGTTCAAAGTAAGTGCTTGAACCACCTCCAGCGGCAGTCTATTCCAAACCTTGGGGGCTCGGACAGTAAAGAAGTTCTTCCTTATGTCCAGCTTTAATTGGTCATGGTGGAGTTTTTAACTGTTTGATCTTGTCATCCCTTGGGGCACTGTGGTGAACAGATGTTCCCCCAGATCCTGGTGAACACCCCTGATAACCTTATAGGTGGCCACCAGATCACACCTGAGCCTGCGCTTTTCCAGGCTGAAGAGTCCCATTGTCTCTCAGCCTCTCATCATAAGTTCTGTTTTCCTGACCTCTGACCATGTGCGTGGCTCTCCTCTGTACTCTCTCAAGCTTCTCCACATCTTTTTTGAATTGTGGAGCCCAAAACTGAACACAGTACTCCAGCTGCGGCCTCACCAAGGCTGAGTACAATGGAAGAATGACATCCCGGGATTTGCTTGAGAAGCATCTATGGATGCAAGCCAGCATTTTGCTCGCTTTACTAGCTGCAGCACCACATTAAAGGCTCATGTTCATGTGGTGGTCAATCATGAACCCCAAGTCCCTTTCATTTGTAGTGCTAACCAGCATAGCACTGCCAAGCCTATAAACATGCTGCAGGTTTTTCCTCCCAAGGCAGGGAACCTTGCATTTTTTGGTGTTGGACACCATCAGGTTCTCATCCGCCCACTTCATGAGCCTGTCAAGATCTGCCTGGATCACCCTCCTGTCCTCAGGTGTGGATGCTTTACCCCAGAGTTTGGCGTCATCAGCGAACTTGGCCAGCCTGCTTCTGACACCAATGTCTACATCATTGACGAAGTTGTTAAAAAGTATTAGATTATATATAAATATGAAGGCAAAATACCTTTGCATTCTGGTGGTTGTGACCATATCCCATCCTTACAAGTTATTATCTGTAGCCCGATAAGACTCAGACCGTCATGGCATCGATAGCGCACTCTCTCACCAGGAAAATATCTTTGCTTTCCAAAACCCATAATCCCACCATTTGCAATCACTGGTGCAGGGCCACATGTCGTAGCTGAAAAGAAACATGGAGAGTTTTAGCTATTGATAGGAAAAACCTTTATTAAATTCCCTTCTATGTCCTCATGTAATCAGCATTTATATTTTTGGTGAGGTGAGAGAAAGGACACAGACTGCTTACAGACATCAACCCCCAACCAGAACTTTTCTTTAAACTTGCGCACCTCCATGCTGAGCCCAGTGAATGCCCAGAAGTGGCATCACATTAGTTTAATCTGGCCACCCAAAATTTGGGTAAGATTGGGAATTTCAGCAGGGCTTTTTTGTTTTTTTTATCTAATAGCTGATTGTATCAGCTATTAGATTCAGGCACCATAAAGTCCTGATGAAGCATGTGATCTATACCGATGCTGTGGAGCCAGGTCAAATTAAATGTGCTGCCTCTTCTGGTAGTGTGTGTGTGTGTGTGTGTGTGTGGGGGGGGGTTTCTCCCCATATCTGTCAGCAGCTATCAGCATTACCACTTGCATGGTATACACTTCTTTGAATACAGTACAAGCTGTATGCTTCTACTTTATAATCTCATAGAGTCAAAAGTCATAGTTTCATAGTTGTTAGGGTCAGAAGGGACCTAAGCAGATCATCTAGTCTGACCCCCTGCCATAGGCAGGAAAGGATGCTGGGGTCAAATGACCCCAGCAATAAAGTCAATAACTTTACAATTAGTATTACCTGAGTCTATGAGAAAGCTCATTGACTTTTCAGAGTAAGGTACTATCCGTGTGTAAACATGCCAGAATCTGGTCTAGAGTTCATTTATATTTATCTTGTGTATGTGCTCCTATGTACATATTTTAGTTATAAGACATTTTCATCTTTGTATTTGAGCTTTCCGAATATTTGAATTTACTCTTGCTGTCCTGAAGACATTTGAAACAGTCTCAAGTTGCAGCACAGCAAATTAAGGTTAGATATTAGGAAAAAAACTCAATCATGAGGAGGGTAGTAAAGCACTGGAACAGATTACCCAGAAAGACTGTGGAATCTCCATCCCTCAAGGTTTTTAAGGCCCGGCTAGACAAAGTCTTGGCTGGGATGACCCAGTTGGCAATTGTCCTGTTTTGAGCAGGGAGTTGGACTAGGTGACCTCCTGAGGTCCCTTCCAACCCTAATTTTCTAGCATTCTATGATTCTATATTACATATAGATATGTAATATAGACTATTCTATATTACATATAGACAAATATTTAATATTTGTAACATATTGGCTTTTTTTTTTTTTACCTTTAGTGGATAAATGCAGAAATAGGGCCCTAATTAGCTGTAATATTTCTTCTTGATAGCCCTCTGTCTTTAGAAATATAATGTAATTTTAACAAACTAATCCTCATCTAATCAAAACCTTACCTTTACAAACTGGAGGTTGTGACCATTCTCCATTTGCACAAACTATGTAACTTGATGGCATGATTTCAAAATGTTCCTGACACTCATACTGTACTCGTTCACCAGTCTGATACCTCTGGTTCCTCTTTCCTACAACATTGGCATTAGCAACTACGGGTGGACCTCCACACATTGTGCCTGAAAACAGAAAATGTGCATGAATGTGCCGGTTGTTCAATAATTCTAAGAAACACCATAATTTCAGAAAACACTTTACATTTCTTTAAATAATATAAAGATTATGACCCAAATATGCGGAATGAAGTAAAAGAAGAGGTAAGGCCCTTAGGGTGCAGACAGAAGTGCAGCCCAGCTGTAACTCAGAATGTTTTCTGCAAAGTGTTTTTAGTTACAATGTTATGTCAGACCAAACAGAAGTTCACTGTTTGTTTCAGGGGGTAGGGGAATCTAGCTGTGGGCTGGGAGACTGCAGACAAGTTCCCATAGCAATGACCACAGCTCTCTTACAGTGCTTGCTGTTTTCAGAATGGGAGTGGGGAAAGGCAGCAGAGGGAGCTTGTTCTTGAGGCTCCAATACTTTAACCCCACCCTCTAGGGGGGCTGAAAACTCCCCCGACTGAACCCCCTTTGTTCCCTTTAAGGGTGTTATGTATAAATTGTTATATTTGCCCGGGCATTGCAGGAGGAAGCAGCAGATCAGTAGGCTAAGGGTGCTTGTACACGTGACAGGAGTTTAGTCCCCTAAATTGAAATGGTGGGTTTTTAATTGCAATGATTAAAAACCCACCATTTCAATTTAGGGGCGTCTGTCACAAATCCTTTTTGTGCCTCCCACAGCCAGGGGGTGAGCTGCCAGTGGGCCAAGTGGCCCCTGAGCTGCAAGGGCCCCAGTCTTTCCCTCCAGGGTGGCGGTGGCCTCTGGGACCACCAAGGTGAGCTACAAATGGGTGGGTGCCACCAAGGGGGCACTGCTGCCATGGAGGGAAGGACTGAGGCCCCTTGCAACTCAGAACTGGCTGGCAGCTCACCCCAGAGGCACAAAAGAAGCAAGCAGGATCTGCAAGAAAAAAAAAAAAGCAATCAGGCCCCTTGCCACTTTTTTGTTTTTGGCAGAGCCTGCCTGTGCAAGCTTCAAGAGGCCCCTGAGCTATGTGTGTGTGGGGGGGGGGGGGGGGCAGATCTTCCCTTTGTAGCAGCACCACCTCCTGAAGGCTGCCCAGGTGGGGTGGTAGCTGTGTGGGTACTGCCCCAGCTCGCAGGCAGCACCTCAGGATCGAACTCTTCCCTGAATCCACTAGGGAGCAGTGCCTATAAGTTTCTAGCATGTGGGTATGGGGAAAGTTTAGTGCAGTGGGTGCTACCTGTGAGGTGGGGAAGCACCCGCATAGTTAGGAGCAGGGGGCACTGCTGCTGCAGAGGGAAGGAAGCCCCCCACCCCCCAACAGCTTAAGGGCCACTTGGCCCAGTGGCCACTTACACAGGCAAGCTCTGGCAGAAAAAAAAAAGGCAGAAAGGGGCCTGATCCTTTTTTTTTCTTCCCCCCTTGTGGAGCCTACCTGTCTCTCCCATAGCTGGAGGGTGAACTGCCAGCAGGCCCTGATCTGTGGAGGGCCCCAGTCCTTCCCTCCATGGTGGGTGCAGTGAGGCACAGAGGCCGAGAGCTGGCAGAGTGCAGCCTGCATGTGGGTCCAAGAGACATGACAGGGAGGTACACACACAGCTCTTTGGTAACTGAAGAGAGAGAACTGAAATGCTTGCCCGTATTTAAGTATTAATTAAGTCTTAATCCTGGCCACATCAACATGATTACAAGGTAGCATGTGGGTATTACAGCTAGTTTCTTCTATTATTTACAACAATGCAAATTAAAAGCAGAATTGGGCCTTTAAAGAAAAACATCTAACAAGATAATAAATAGACTGAGACAAATATTAAAAAATGCATTTAGTATATAGAGTATACTATATATATATATACATACATACATATATATATATATATACACACACACATACATATATACATACATATATACACACACACACACATATATACATACATATATACACACACACACATATACATACACACACACACACATATATATACATATATACATATATATACATACACACACACACACATATACACACACACACACACACACACACATACACACACACACACACACACACTATATATGCATTTAGTATATAGAGTGTAATATTAAATATTAAAGGGGGAAGCAGGACCAATTCAGGAATAGACCAAAGCAGCATTCTCATGGACCAAAGCAGCACGCTCACGGACTGAAGTGGGGCACTTACAGATCGCTTCACCTTAGAGGGAGCATTGCTTACAGCGTATAATGGAAACTTGATTGCAAACAAGGGCGTCTGTGTACTGCATGTTAGACACAAAGGTAATATAGTAAAAATTCAGTTTGTAACAGTCCTAGGAAAGCTAGTGCCAATTACTGGGTTACAAACTTGTAAAACTCTAGGTTTGATCAAGAAAAATGGATGCCATTGAGAGACTAGGAAGCAAGAACATAGAAGAAGAAATTTAAGGTGTGCTTCAAGGCATAGGGAAACTGTCAACTGAGTACAATATAGAATTAAGATAACCAAATACTCCCACCATACATGCTCCAAGAAATGTTCCCCTTGTATTAAGGGAGAAACTGAAAAAGGAAAATGCAGTTGCAGAGCTGTAAACAGCAAATTTTGTGGCATGTATATGCAGTCAGACAGATTAGTTAACATGGACATAATAGAAAAAGTAGAGCAACCAGTTCCTTCGGTGCATTTACTGGTCAGACATAATAGAAAGAAAAGATGGATCCTTGAGATTCAAAAGGGAGCATTTTCCCATTCCCATCAGGGAAGAGGTTTATGGCAACACGTTAGAAGCTAAATATTTCTCTATTTTGGATGCCTCTTCTGGGTTTTGACAAGTTGCCTGAGAAAAGAATAGTGCTAGATTATGTACCTTCAATAAGCCCTTAAGAACCTATTGCTTTTGTAGGATTCCTTGTGGACCATTCTGCATATGAAGTATTTTACAGAAAGGTGCAACAATTTAAGGTCTTGATGGAAGTATGGTTCATATTAATGATGCATTAGTTTGGGGAAATACTATGGAAGAACATGACCTGAGGCTAAGAAAAGTGCTAGAAAGAACTTGCAGAGCAGGTCTGAAACAGAACAAACAAAAATACAAATTCAGAGTAAAAAAAAAATAAACACATCTGGGAGAAAGGCTCTTTGAGAAAGGGGTGCAAATTGATCCTTCAAGGGTTAAAGCCATTACAAACATGCCACCCCCTACAAATAAGGAAAGAGTATAAAGATTACTGGGGATGATCAATTTTGTAGAGAAATATCTACCTAACTTAGCAGAGCAGACCAAACATCTTAGATCATTCCTACAAAAGAATGCTTAGTAGACATGTGAACATGAAGCTGAATTTAAAAACTGAACTTAAATTTAAAAACTTAATTTAAAAAGATGTCAACAGATGTTTCTAAAGGCAACATTGGAGCAGCTTTGCTTCAAAACCATGGGGATCCACATATGGAGACCAGCAGCATATGTATCTAGGACACTCTCTAAGTCAGAATGTCTATGTGCACAAAAGGAGAAAGAAAGTTTAGCCCTGGTATATAGCTGTAGGCAAGTCCATACATTCATCTATGGGAAGGCTGTGATAGCTGAAACTGATTATAAACCTTTGGTAACTATAGCAAAGAAAGGGTTGTCAGACATGCCACCCAGATTACAAAGACTTTTCTTTCAACTGCAAGGTATGATCTAGACATACAGTACACACCAGAAAAAAATCTACTTAATGCAGATACGTTGTCCAGACCATAAGACACAATGGAAAATGACAGGATTCCAGACTCAGACATACTACATGTTAATCTAATTAAAAGAGTGATTTCTGTCACAGGTAAAATGTGGGCACTAATTGCAGAAACTACTTCTCAGGACATTGTAAAAATGATAACAGTTATTTTCAGGGGTGGCCTGAAAAACATATACCTAGCCCCTACTCTCAGTTTAAGGGAGAGCTTTCAGTACTGGATGGCATTTTGTTCAAAGGATCATGACCTGTTGTTCCAGCAGTGCTAAAGAAAGACATGTCAAGCAGATAGGGGACGGGGGGGCATCTAGGCATTGAAAAATGCAAAAGGAGAGCAAGGGGTGCTCTATATTGGTCTAACATAAATAATGACACAGATGCTGTAAAGGCTTGTACAATGTGCCTAAAGTACAGATCAGCACAAAGAAAAGAGCCCTTGATGGTCATGGATGAGCCCCATAGCTCTGTGGTATCAAGTGGGCATTGACTTATTCATACATGCAGGAAAAAATATGTATTAGTGCTGGATTATTATTCTCACTATCCTGAAATTGCACTGCTCGAAAGCACAATAGCAAACCATGTCATAACTCACATCAAACTGATTTTTGCTAGACATGGGATTCCACAAATTGTGAGAACAGACAATGGACCTCAATTCAATTGTCTTGAGTTTAAAGAGTTTGCAAACAAATATGGATTCTGTAACAACACTTCACGTCCTAAACACCCACAATCCAACGGTCTCGTGGAAAATGGAGTACACATAGTGAAGAAATTTTTGGAAAAAAGCTACACACACACACCGATGTTTACCTGTCACTCTTAAATTACAGAGCAACACCCATGAAACATGGCGTGACCCAGTAGAAATGCTGTTTAGCAGAAAACTCAAAACCAGGCTACCAAATCTTGTGGATGATGCTCATCAGAATGAAAAGCAAGATGTGGAAACATTTAAACAATTCAAAACAAACTCAAACAAAAATGGTACTATGACAGGGGTTCCAGGGAGTTACCACAACACAGATATGGTACTTATTTCAGATGGATGAATGTGGAACCAAAAAGCACTAGTTTCCCATTAAGTAGCTGTACTTGTACTAAGTAAATGCAAGTACTAAATATATGTACAGTAACCCGAGTTACAGCACAGTAGCAACAGCAAATGCCTTTTTTGTGATGCTGCTGCGCAGTAGCTTAATACTTCTGTGTAATAACATCACATCATGTTTTTTTTGCCTTGTGACACTACTGTGCACTAGTATCAAGCTACTGTATAAGCAGGATCTTGTATAGACTCAGTGTGTAAGGACTAGGTTCTATCAGGTTACAAACAGTTCCTGCATTTACTGTGTATCTGGATGTTGTACAGAAAGCTGTTAGAACTCTGCAAATTGTTACATTTGCCTGATTTAGATGGTACTTGGCAGAGAGGGATGACCTTCCAATGTGTGTGCTATCTAGGGCAGTTTGAAGTACTTCTCCCTAGTAGAAAACCACCTGCTACTATTAATTCCAGTAAACTATACTGTAGTTTCTGGTCTCTGGCTCTTTGACTTGCTGATCAAGCTACCAAACAAAACAACTGCTGCTCAAGTATCAACAAATAACATGATATTCATAATGAATGCTGGTTAAATATTCTTAAATCAAGGCACCTCATACTTTTGCATTCAGGTAGCTTGGTCCACAGTCCTCTGTTGCATGTTACAGTTGGTGACCCAACAATTCTAAAATTTGACTGGCATTGATAAAGCACTGTTTCACCAGGGTGATAGCTTTCCTTCTCTCTGCCTTCTATGATGGCATTGGAGATGGCAGGTACCCTTCCACATGACATTTCTGAAAAGATACATAAGCACATTTAAAACAGGTGCTGTCCTTCCACAATCCATAAAAGCTAGCCTCAAATGAAGGTTGCAAACCAGCACCCAGTCCACACAAAAGATACATAGGTAGGTCAGCATATTCAAAATGTCAACATAAACAGTAAAAATTGATGACAAAAAACTTCAACTCAATAAGAATTTGATTTTTGCTGTTCTGAATCCTGAATCAGTGTTGATTTTCAGACATACAGGAGGATGACCAGTTCAAATGGAAATAATTTTTCTAGGTGCTTACTCTGTGGTGATGGAAAGTCAGACTGATGTATGAGGCAATCATAATGATTAAGGAAACTATTTTCACAATAGTCCTATAAGGCAAGACATTAATATCATCTCCACTTTGTTGTTGAAGATGCTGAGACAGAGGGGTATATCAAATAAAAACAGAATCATAAGGGCCCTTATTCTATATAAATGTAGGCACCAACTTTTATTTTTGTCAGGGGGAGCCTAAGATAATGGACATGTGGAAACCATGTGCAGGATGCCTGCTCCAATGTGCTGTAATTACAGCGTGTTGGAGCAGACTTAATTAATTGAGTCTGGAGTGTGCTAATTAGCAGTCTTGGTGTCTCATGTATTCAGTTCCTCATGCTTCAAAATGGTGGGGGTACTTTAACTAATACTCCTTAGGTTTGGGCCCTAACAGCCCTTTTCCCGAGGGGGGCCAGGGCCCTCAGGCCCCCATGTACTTGATGCCTCCGTGTTTGAAAGTCACTTCTTAACTGCAATAAGAAGACATGATTAAAGGCAGCAGGGCTTTATGTTGAGCTTTATAGTGGGCTTCACAGTTACAAGGCCAGCTGCTCTTATCACCTTTCCTGTTTCTCTGAGTGCACAGTACTCAGGTCTTCAGCTTCTAGACTTTGTTGTTTCTAGACGGAACTTGACAGTTTGCCCACTCCTAGACTTGACTTTGTAAGCCCGTATACATCACCCTGCAGGTCCCATGCAGTTACATTTTCACCTTGATCTTCCCTTAGCAATTGACAGATTGACCAACAGTCATCTTAAAGCAGAGTTTGTACTTTTCAGCTGAAAAAATTCATAAAATATTTACTTAGGCAGTTGCTTACCTGTAAAAAAGAGCATGAGGATTTGGATTGAGAGTACATGCTCAGGACCATGAATTAAGCAATTTCTAATTTTTTCCATTCATCATGGCTTGCTACATGCTTGACTAAAGTCCTCAGTTAAAATAGAAACCAAATAGGCAGCAATCAATCATTACTTAATTTAAACTAGGAATACTCACCAGACCTCCTAATACATTTGGGATATTGCAGTCTCCCTTCTAAACACTGCACTCTAAATTCAGAAGATGTTGGATCACGCACATATCCAAGTTTACAGTAAAATTCAATAAAGTCTTCAGAGTTAGGCGTTAATTTGTCTTTACTCTTCCATCTTAGTTGTATATTATTTTTCTTCATAATCTCTGGGGATGCTTTACATGCATCTCCAAAAAGAAATTAAAGATTAGTTAGTATGCTAGAAAGTTACTGTATTCTATTAGCCCTCCAGTTGAAAAATCTATCTGAAGAGATTCATGTTCACTCTGTCACTAGTAAATTATAACAGGAAGCTGCTATCCAACTAGCATGTCAGCACTGAGATAACAGTAAGCATGACTCAATTATTTCAGTTCAGTCAGTAAGGCCAAGAAGTGCTAAATGGTCAAGAAGTGCTAAAGGTCAAGAAGGTCAGGTCAAGAAGTGCTAAATGGCAAGTCTGCATTCACATAAATTTTGGGACAAAATTGAATAACATCAGCTTGCTGGAAGGTTACTGGGAGAATCTCAGAATCATAGAATCACAGAAAATTAGGGTTGGAACAGACCTCAGGAGGTCATCTAGTCCAGTGTTTCTCAACCAGTGGGACATGAAGGTCATGTAAGCAGGACTTTTAATGCCCTTAAAAATTTACATTAATGATTAATGTAATACTAAAATGCACATAAACATAAAAATATACATCTTGGAAAAAGTGGGGTTTTGTTTTCATCATGGTGAGACCTGGGTTTTTTAACAAAATGGTTGGTGGGACATAAGGTGCAAAAGGTTGAAAAACGCTAATCTAGTCTACCTCCTGATCAAAGCAGGACCATCCCTACCTGCATCCCAGTCAAAACTTTATCTAGCTGGGTCTGAAAAACCTTGAAGGATGGAGACTCAACAACCTCTCTAGATAGCTTGTTTCAGTGCTTTACTACCCTCCTCCTAAGAACGTGGGGGTTTTTTCTAGTATCTGACCTAAACTTCCTTTGGTGCAACTTGAGACTATTGCTCCTTGTTCTGTCATCTGGCACCACTGAGAACAGTCTAGCTCCATCCTCTTTGAAACCTGGTTGAAGGCGGTCATTAAATCTCCCCTCCCCCCACCCAGTCTTCTCTTTTCCAGACTAACGCCCAATTCCCTCAGTCTCTTCTCGTAAGTCATGTGCCCCAGTCCCCTAATCAATTTTGTTGCTCTCCGCTGGGCACTCCAATTTGAACACATGCTTTCTGTAGGTGAGGTAAACAAGGTTGTTGTTTTAAAGTGTATCAGCTGCTCCATGGTAATAGCCTGTGTGTATGCTCTTTCCATGTAGAAAATGAAAATTAATCTGTGGTAGCTTAGCCATCAATTAGCTGTCTTTGAGTGGGATACTTCCTGTTCCTGCATCAGAAAACATTTTCAGTTAAATAATGCTTCCTCAGGTGGCCACTCAACAACCAGAAGCAAAATTTGTCAGCATCTGTTCTAAATTAGTCATCCATTGTTTTTATATTTCCAATTCCTCAACTTGGTATTTCTGTATCCATAATAATAATGCTATTAAAAAGGATTTGTTCATTTCTTGAAATAAACTGCACGCTATACCTTCGCATGTAGGTGATTTGGTCCAATTCCCTGCCTTACATATAATGTTTGGTGTTCCGGTAATATTAAAACCTTCTTGACACTGGTAATGTACTGTTTCACCAGGCTTATAATGATCCTTTAGTCTGCCTTCTGGGAAACCATTAAGAATGTTGGGAACACTTCCGCATGGCATTTCTGTAAGGATTCACAAACCAGATTAAAATGAGCACAACCCTGTTATAACTGAAAGTTTAATTAAATCTTTTGTAGCATGGTACACGGATACCTATTACAGCTAATTTAAATAAAGGTCTACCTATGGAAAAAATGAATTTGCCATGGTCTTAAATCCTGACCTAGGTATTCAGCTGTTGTTGAAATTTAGCATCTTCCTCTCTTTTAGGCCTGCATTTTAGTTGCTTCTCTACCTCTTATGGGGTGTTTACGTTCATTTTCCATGCTCAATCTACCTTCACAAGGCTCAATTTAAGCCTCATGAATATAGACCAGAGGCAGCGTGCACAGGTATTTGTCAGTCATGGGAGTGGAGTAAGTAATTTAGGGTAGGGGAAGAGGAAGGTGGGATTGCAGGGTCTAGAAGGTGTGCTGAGGGAAAGCAGGATTAGGAGGGGTGATGTAGCGTCCTTAGAAGGATTGACCTCCTGGAGGTGAGAAAGTTGGAGGAGCTAAGAACAGCCCAGTCAGAATCAGGAGGATAGGAAAAGCACAGCCCTTGGGTTGGGCTAAGCAGCTAGGATTTCCCAGCTTCTCAGCTGTACTCTTAATGCATACCGGTATTTGATAGATTGGGTTAACCTGTAACTGAAATAAATTCATTCACCTCCTCAAGTGAACTAACTTAGATCGGGCCCGCCATTTTTTGTTTGATTTAACCTTCCTGAACACCTGTATGATTAGGTATTTCATAGATTTTATAGACATTAGGGCTGGAAAGGACCTTGAAGATCAAGTCCAGCCCCCTGCCCCAGGGGCAGGAAGTCAGATAGGGTCAAAGGATCCCAGCAAGATAAGCATCCAAACATTTCTTGAATGAATCCAGAGTAGGTGTCTGCACTACTTCTGGAGGGAGTCTATTCCAGGCCTTGGGGGCTCGGATAGTAAATAAGTTTTTCCTTATGTCCAGCCTAAAACGGTCTTGGAGGAGTTTATGACCGCTGGTCCTTGTTATCCCTCAGGGTGCTCTGGTGAACAGACGTTCCCCCAGATGCTGATGCACACCCCTTATGCACTTATAGGCAGCCACCAGGTCACCCCTGAGCCTGCACTTTTCCAGGCTGAAGAGCTCCATAGCTCTCAGCCTCTCTTCATAAGGCCTATTCTCTTGCCCTCTGATCAAACGCGTGGCTCTCCTCTGGACTCTCTAAAGCTTCTCAACATCTTTCTTGAATTGTGGAGCCCAGAATTGGATGCAGTACTCCAGCTGCAGCCTCACCAAGGCCAACTACAGCGGGAGAATGACATCCTGACCAAACAAAAGTTAGGTCAATCTAAAAGTAATTTCTTTATATATCCATGTAGACATGTTCATTTCCACTGATGTTGGGAGAAATGCAACTCTGTAGTCTAGGGAAGGCTTTCCATATATATGGTTATGCATTCAGTTTCCAGCCTCTCCACATGGAGTTTTGATATAGATGACCTGATTATATATAATGGAGCTTTAATATATAGAAATATATACATATGTACCTAGAGGAAAGGTGGCTTTACTGATATAGGCTTACAAGAAAGTAGGGACCTGATCAGGTCATCTTAATACATGTATTAAGATAGCGCTGAATTATTATTCTCACTATCCTGAAATTGCATTACTCGAAAGCACAACAGCAAACCATGTCATAACTCATTTGATATATATTAAGATGACCTCATGAGCAGGAATCCTGGTTTTCTCTGATAAAAAAAGATCCCCAATTTCTCAAATTAAAAAATAGTGACTCAAAATCCACATTTTCCCATGATTAAAATGAAACACCACAAGAGAGAGACAGAAAGAGAGAGAGAAGTGTTTCAGTCTAATCACGGAAAAAAGTGGACTTTGGGTTAATTTTTTAAACTGGCAAATTGGGGATTTTTGTTATCAAAGAAAACCAGGATCCCTTCTCATGAGATCCCTACTTTCTAATAAGCCCATAATTGTGGTGAAGACATCTTTTCCTCTATGTACGCAGGTACAGGTACCACTGCCATCATAGGAATGTAGACCATAATCAGTAATGGATTTATCCTCACACCACTTCTTGAAAGTGAGGCAACACTCTTGTCCTGATTTACAGAGGAGATATTAAGGCCCAGATTTAAGATTCTTGCTCAAGGTCACCCAATATGCTTATGGCAGAGTGAGAAAATAAAATCCAGATCCTCCGAGTGTCAATTGGAAAACTTATTTTGAAACCCAAACCTGCTTTTAAAAAAGCTGAAGACTTTGCCCAATCCACTTTTTTCTAAAGACCCTCAGGAAACAAAGATTTAGCATTTTTGTAATTTAGCCTCTGGTTTTTAATTGCTGACTTCTCTCCTAATTAACTATTGTTAAACATTTTATGCTGTCAAATTACCAATGCATGTTGGAGCAGAGGTCCATATTCCCTTATTACAAGTTATCTCTGATGTTCCACGTAACAAAAAGCCAGCATGACAAGTGAACTTTAATTTAGCACCATTCATGTAAATCACCGCTCCCAACAGCTCCCTTCGTAGAGTCTGATTTTCTACGCTGAGAATCTCTCCATTTTCTATGGGTTGTGGCTGCCGACATGCTTTTTCTGATAGAAAACAAACATTAACAGTGATATAATGAGAATACATACAGAAGCTAAAACTGAAAATGAAACAAATATTAAGCAAAATCTAAATAAGTTTTATTGATTATTAAGGGTTGAAAATACCTTAGAGTCCCCCATACAAATTTGAGAATCCTCCTTTAGGCTGCCGTGCAGTTACCAGGTTACCAGTTACCAGTTACATGCTGAAGTTCCTCTTAGACTATGATTTTCTCTTGTCAGAAGCCCCATTCTGCTACAACTTAACGTTACTCAGCAGGTGTATTACATATCTAACATCTATAATAGGGGGCTCATTTCTTAAACACTCATGAGTAAAAGTGTTACTATTTTGTTGCAGAAATTCAGAAGCAAATTTGGAGTACTTTGTTTCCATTAAACCTTCATGCTCATTTTCCAGCACAGTGAAGTAGCATCAGTTCTCTGTAGAATTTCAACACTTGGCAATGAGAAAGTCAAAGTTCAGTCCACACCAAAAAGTACACCATTACTGACATAGTACTAGTGTTTGGAGATAACTATATGATATAAATGTGCTACAGCGGGCACCAAAAGACTTCTTACCCCTAACCTTATTATAACGGAAAGACAGACTTCAATGTTTTCAGCAAATCTCATAAATAAGGCAATTTTTATTCACATTTCCTACCAATTAAATGTCATTGCATCAGGGTTGAAATATGTTAACTGTTTATCAGTTTCCTTCAGTAATATACCACTCTTTAAGAGAGCCAACAGACATCTGCCACAAAAAAGTGGCAGAAACTATTACCACCTTTTGCCACATACTTGGGCATTTGTGGTGCAGCAAATGGGAAAGACATCTGTTGGCCTTCCCTTTTTGCCAGCCTAAAAATTGTTATGGTGGCAAAAATGTGATGTTTATTTGCACCTAAAGATCATTTTGTTTTACCCAAATCAGTCACTCTCAACCAAGGTGCCCTGAGGTGCTGTAAGATGTTTTTAAGGGTACCATGGGGTATCATGTAATATTAGCACTATGCAAACACATACACTTGATTCAGAAGACAAACACTGAGATTTCTATTAGGAATTCATAGTGTCAGAAACATTCTGACTTGTTATAGTCTTTCTGAAGTCCTTGGAACAGAAGAATTTCTCTATTATTTTTCCCTAGTCAAAAAATGAGTGAAAGCTAAGAGCGGGAGTTTATAAAAGGGTGCTTTGCATCTAATAAAGGGTGCCTTGAGTCTTAAAAAGGTTGTGAACCACTGACCTAAACATAGAGGTGGGGCTGTCCACCTTCCCAGGTTACACGTCACTGTTCTGGATCCAGTCATTGTATAAAACATTCTGCATTTGTATTCTACTGAAGAGCCTGATGAATACGCTATTAGTCGGTCAGAAATGAGGTCTCCATTTTGAACAGAAGGTGGAGGACCACAGCTGAATGTATCTAAAATAAACACAGGACACAGAAAAAAAAAATCACTATATTACGATATTAGTTTCTTACAGTGCATGTGCTGGTAACATCATTTCCTGCTCTGACAACATTTAAAAAAATTGAGGTTTAACTAGAGTACAAGATCAAATTTTCTCTTTAACATTTAATCATGTCTTGTATTTTTGTTTTCTTTCAGGTCTTTCCTACTTCCTAGTTCCAGACAGATAACTTTCCAACTGGAATGAGAGGTAGTAAGCATCAGTATGGGAATTATTCTACATTGGAAGTCTTATTTGGGGTCCATTCTTTAGGAAGCCTCAGTCTTGTTTATGTACCACAATTAGAATATTGTCATGTACTGTTGATGAAACAGCTGAACCCTTGCCTGCAAAATCTAGAGCAATCTGATTGTTGTCACGATAAGGCCAAAGGGAAACAAAAATACTAAGTGGTGGCCTATCTCTGTCCGCATTGAATTTAATAGAGTTTTGTCATGGTCTACAACGGGAACAGAATTAGGCCAACACTGAGTGATTTTGTAAACCACAATCCTTACTGTTTCTGGGGATAAGACTTGAAAAAACATCTCTGAAGACTGATGCAGATTATTCATTCTGTGGGGACTGACATCTCTGTCTTGTTTTTGAGAGCACCAGTGGGCATGAGCAGCTCTCCAAATTGTTACTCACCTAGCACTAAAACCTGCTAAAATTAAAAAATGTAATGTGGACCAAACTAAGGGACAATCCAACTTGACCAGACCTGTCTTTCATTTGGGGTTTTCCTTGCATAGTGAGCCTCATATTTGGGCCTTGCCATGTGAAGGAGCATATCCTGAGGCCACTTAACTTCTTGTCACTCTAATATCTAGTCCTCATGCGAGAGGCCACATTCTTTACCCCTAGGACAGTCATTTTGAATTACTGCAGCTTTGCAGACTAGTCTTTAAAGGATCATAGGAGCACCCCAAGTGTGACATAGGAACTTTTGATGGACAATCCCAGAGTTAAAGAAGAATGGCTGTATGCAGCTGTACCTGATTCTCAGTGGGTGGTGGGTACCCTCTGACACTTCTTCTGTTAGCATAGTATGGAGAACCCTTTAAATTACTTTAATTTATACCAGGAGTATTTATTTCCCCTCCCCCATCTTTCCATTTAGGACTCATAGCATGGGAAGATAGAAAGGTGCCTTCATGCCTTTTGATCTCTTCAGCTACCCTGAAAATACTGCCAAGGTTTTGTGAAAGAACTTGTGGAAAAATCAAAAGACATTTTACTTTCTGGTACCATTTACCCACTTATCAAGTCTGTAGTTACCATAAATAATTAAGTAGTGTCTCTGCTCAGCAAGGTTCACAAATCCACATGTTGGAGCCTTGTGTGTACAAGCAGAGCTTATAAATCCACAAAGCTGTCCGACTGAATTGCTCCATTTAAAGTTTAATTTTCTTCAAATATGAAGTGCTGTTTTTCCAGGTTGACAAATAAACCAATTTAGGTATCAATGCTACTAGCTAATCCAATCTATTATATCACTGTATTCTGTGAATGAATAATATTATCTTAAGGCAATTTACTTTAGGTATCCACTATAACCTTTTGATATTTATATTTTTGTAATTACAATAAATTTCAGGCCTATGAGGACATATCTACTGTTTGAAGTTTGCCCATTCCTACCAGTTCAAAATGTCTCCAAGGAACAATACTTCAAGAAAGGAACAGCTACCTTTATCACACTGAGGATACACGATGTTGCCTGAATTGCACTGCACAGTAAAATCTGGAAGGGATAACCCATCCTGAAGTGTGTATCCTGACTGGCACTTAAACTCAATAAAGTCATCATGTTTAACATATCGTTTTCCCTTTGATCGCTCATTCAGCTCAATTCCATGATTTTGCATTTCTTCCACGCTGATAATACATGGCTCTAAAATGAGAAAGCAAGAATGTAACAGTGGCTTCATAATAGGATGGTGCAAAATACAGTGTAATAAAAAAATACCACAGGAAAAATGATCAAACTCAAATGTTGTAGCTGTGTAATTAAGGATATACCATATATGAAAGTAAAGGTCTGAAGGAGATTAGGAAATGCTTATAATTAAACATGAGGGAAAAGACTATCAGTTTTTAAAAAACCCAATAGACAATAATGTAAAATATTCAAGGGTTGGGCTAGAAAACTATATGAAGTCTTTCTGTTTGTGATGGTGTGATGGGTCCTAAGTATTAAGGTTCCTCAATGAAGGATAGCTAAAGGAACCTGAGAAGAACTTTAAACTAGTACCTATTCCAATTCTTATTTAAGGGAAATACTGCCCTATGTAGAGGCCTTCACACTTCAGTCCTATTTTAAGAGACTAACTGGGAAAGAAGAAATGAAGAATGACGTGGAGACCACTGAATATGGGACAAATCTCAGAATCATAGTGAAGTTGGGCAGAAAGAGACCCCCCAGAGGTCATCTATTCCAGCCCCCTGCTGGAGGTAGGATCATCCCTACTGAAAGCATCCTATACATCTATAAACTCTTCGTAAAATTAGCGTCAACCCTGATAAAACAGAAAACATAACACCCTAACCTGACACAGGTAAAACAGGGGAACCATTACAAACAATGCTCTGGTTTTATAAAAAGCTTGTTATTATATCCTGAAGAGATCCCAGGTAGAGGGCCACACACCTTGATACAGAGGAAGGTAAAAATCCCCAGTACATACCAGTTTGACCACGGGGCGAAATTTCTCCTTGACCCCAAGTATGGCAATTGGTCTGGCCCTGAGCAGAGAGGGAAGACCCTCTATCCAGGCACCTAGGGCTGGATCTTCCAGCAGAGGCACTGGCATGTTCCAGTCAAAATTCCCAGCCTTGGCTGCAGCCAATACCCATAGCTCTGAGAAAAGCTGAAAAATACCCTGACACATGTACCAGAGCGGGTGAGGGGGCAACAAGCAAAGCCCAGAAGCATGGAAAAACCCATAGCAGAACATAGGCATAGCTATGCCTATATCATCCCTGACCAGTGTCTGTCCAGCCTCTTTTTGAACACTTACAGTGATGGAGAGTCCACAATCTCTTCAGACAGACTATTCCACAGCCTCACTGTTCTAATAGTAAAGTTTTTCCTCGTATACAATCTAAACCTACTCTGTTACAAATTCAAGTCTTTGTCCTACTCTCTGAAGCAAGAGAGAAAAGGTGTTTTTCTCCTTTATGGAATCCCTTCAAGTTTTTGGCAACTGCTATCGTCTCCGCTTAAGAACTATTTTCTCAAGCTGAACATGCCTAGCTCCTTCAGCCTTTCCTCATTTGACCTGCTTGCGAAGTCTATTGTCTTTGTCACCTGCCTCTGGACCCTCTCAAAATTTCTCTATGTCCTTTTAAAATGTGGAGCCCAAAACTGCACACAGTACTCTAGATGAGTAGAGAGACACTATCACATCCCTCATTTTGCACCTGAAGCTCCTATTGATGCATTGAAAAACTGCATTTGCCTTTTGTGCAGATGCATCACACTGCATATTGAGTGTGTGACCTACCAAAACTCTCAGATCCTTTTCCATAGTGCTGACATCCAACCAGATAGCACCCATTTTGTATTTGTGTTTTTTATTCTTCTTTCCAAGGTGTAGTACCTTGCATTTGTCCACACTGAATTTCATCTTGTTAACTTCAGTCCAGCTTTCCAATCTGTTGAGTTCTTTCACTCCCAAACTCCTTCTTCAAAATCCTTCCCAATTTTGTGTCATCTACTCAAGAAGCTTTCTATGCCAGCATCCTAATAATTAATATTTATGTTGAACAGCACTAGGCCCAGGCCAGACCCCTGCAGGACTTCAGTTGAAACCTCCTGTCATTCTGACATGGATCCATTAAACATTACTCTTTGCTTGCAGCTATTGAGCCAGTTTTCTGTCCCTTTTTTAATCGTTTTGACTAGCCACAATTCTCCAATTTGTTTATAAGAAGGTCATGTGGAACCTTCTCAAAAGCCTTGCTGAAGTCCAGATACACTATATCCACAGCATTCCCTTCATCCACCCAAATTGTTACTTTGTTTGACAAACTTTATTCTTAGTAAATCCATCCTGGCTGCTTTTGATGAGCTTTTCATTCTCCAGATGCTTGCAAATTACCTTCCTTAGGATATGCTCCAGTAACTTCTTGGGTATTGAAGTGAGGCTAACCAGTCTATAGCTCCCCTGGTCTTCCTTTTTTTTTGCCTTTTTTAAAGTGGGGCACTACACTGGACCTTTTCCAGTCCTTTGGCACGTGACCTGTCTCCCACAACTTCATGATGATCATTGCCAAGGGCTCCAAGATCTCCTCTGCCAGTTCCTTCAGTACTCTGGGATGAAGTTTATCTGGTCCTACTGATCTGAATTCATTCAGAGGCATCAAAAGATCTCCAACCACCTCTTTTGTTATCTCATTCCTCAGGTTGCCCCATTCCTTATCCAAATATTATTAGATACCTAGTTAGAGTTTAATTGTTTTGTGAAGACTGAGGCAAAGTAGCTGTTGAGGAGTTTCACCTTTGCATCTTATTTTAAGAGTTCTTCCTGCCAAGTTAATTCTGGACCCACAGCTTCCCTGGTCCCTCTTTTCTGGACAGCATGTTTATAGAACCTTTTCTTGTTGTCTTTAACCTCCCTCACTACATCCAGCTTGTTCTTCTTTATCTTTGCTTTCCTGATTTTGTCCCTGAAGGTTCTTACTATTTCCTGGTATGCTTCCTTGGTGACCTGGCCATTCTTCCATTGCCTATATGCTTTCCTTTTGCATTTGAGCCATCATAGAAGCTCCCTGTGCAACCACATTGATCTCTTGCCGCTCTTCTTGTGCTTCCACCATGTTGGAAGCCTGTCCCTGAAGAAGGGTGTTTGTACCCGAAAGCTTGAAAAGAAGAAATTTTTTCAACTATTCAAGTTGATTTACTCAAATAACCTTGTCTACCATATTGAGCCACTTTATTTTTGAGCTTCCAATACTGTGCCCATTAGAAGCTCCCAGTCCTCCGGACTTTATTCTTAAGTCTGTCTTCCCATGGCACTGTTAGGGTGACAATAATGTGGATTTTTGGGCAGCACTGGATCTGCAGCTGAATAAAGGTCTTTATTCTGTGTTTCAGCAGAGCTGCTGGTCACAAGGCAGAATGCTTTAAAAATAACCTTACAAATGCTTAGGCAAGCAGTTTTCTATGCAAAGTCATAGTGTTAGAGCTCATTGCGTAAGGAGAACAAGACGTAGCCCACCAGCTATTGTCAGGAGATAAAGCAGAAGCAAGCCCTTGGAGATGAAGAAGGAGTCAGCAAGAAACCAGAAAAACTAGTGATTAACTGAGAGTACCCAAGTTCATGGCCTTATGCATGTGCTCTTAGTGGAGAGACACGTAAATGAAGGAAATGCATAGGCAATTCCATGCTAATGAAGTAAACAGTAAACAGAGGCAGAGCTTGAGATAGGAGGAGAAATGGGTGGAACCCGAGGAGGGACAAAGGTGTAGTGAATGTTAATGAACCTAACCTGAAGTGTATAGATGTGAAAAGAACTATTGTTTGTGGCTGCTCCCTGTGTTCATAGACTGCAATGTGTGCTTGTGTTTGCTCCCTGCTTGCTCTGGCTAATTAGTAACAGGCTCCATGAGCAACTGGATCATCCTATCCCTAGTTGTTGGGTGCCACATGGATTCAGGGTCTAACAGGCACCATTTCTATTAACTCCTTGAGTCAGATGAAATCTGCTGTTTTGCATCCAAATTGGGCTGATCTCATGCTTTCCCTGTCTCAGGATCTGGAATTCTATCATATTTAGGGTGACCATACGTCCCAGTTTGGCTGGGACAGTGCTGCATTCTGTAGGCCTTTCTCAGCCAGTTGATCAAATGTCTTGGGCCAGAGGCCAGTGGGAAGGCAGAGTGGTCTGGTGCACCAGGTAGGAGGGCAATCAGACAATGCTGTTGCTTTGCAGTAGCAAGACAGTCAGGCTGGACCCAGCACTTGTGGGTAGGGTGGCACCCACTCCTGTTAGATCTCAATTTGATTCCTACATGATTTCTAAACTTAATTTGAGATGTTATATTAAATGTGAGATTGGATATTCCTTCCAAAAAAATTCTTCCTTTTAAATAAGATAACTCCATTTCTATCTATTTACTTTTTGAATCTTAATTTTTTTACCTCATAAAATAACACAAATGGTCAAATCTCTAGGAGTTAACTTTTTTTAGCAATATTATGAACAACATAACAGCAGAACTGGCATCTGAAATGTGAAGTGGTTTTGTTTTTCCATCAGATATATTTAGATATAGATATGTCAAAAAAGTTTCTTTTGTAGAAAGAATTCTTACCCATACAAAATGGTGGTTTGGTCCAGTCTCCATTGATGCAAAAAATTGTATTTTTCCCTTGCAGTGTATAAAAATGCTGGCATTTGTACTCTACAGAGGATCCTGAAGCATATTGTTTTTTTGAAAAAGTAGTTATATCACCATTAGCAATAACTGGTGGACGACCACATTTCTGTCCTGTCTCTAAACAGAAACAAAGAAACAAAAAAAATCAACATTAGATATGCAATCATGGAACATACTTAAGTCACAAGTTATATTCAGGAGTAAAATGTGAGCATCAACAGCACTGCTTCCATGAATAGAAAGAACTGACAAAATACCATGAAGCTTCACAGGTTGGTTTAGGTTGAAAAATATTTTGTACAGTTAAGATAATATTTTTATTATGTATAAGACTGCCTAAATATATTGGGTAAAGTCCTGACTGCAATACAGAAAAAAATCAACATCTTTTGATGCCAGTGGGTGTGTTTACACATGCAACAGATCCAGGATAAGTTTAGTCATGAGTAAACTATTCATGAGTAAATGCTCCTGGGCAGGTGGCTACACGTGGAGGGAAGCCGGAGCAGATTTGCTGCTAATGGCAGCAAACTACTTTCACTTCTTGGGGCCCTGCAATGGGCCCCTAATACCACCAAGAGAAGGTCTAGGCTCTGCCTGGATGCTAGCCCAGGGGCTGGCAGGGAGAACCAGGCTAGGAGACAGTTGTCTCCTGGCCAGGGCTGGAGCTTCCAGCTCCACACCCACAGAGCTAAGCAGGAAACAGGCTCCTCACCCCCTGCCAGCAGGGACCTCTTAGCACGAGCTGCATGACAATGAGGCCAGTGCTGGGAGATAAGGCTCTCCGAGCCCCACACTCCCCGATCATGATGGTGAAGAAGGGGCCAGGAGATAAGGATCTTCCAGCCCCCCACCCCCTGATCACGACCTCGGAGTGAGGAGCTTGGAGCTCCCTGCTGCCAAGGCAAGAGAACATAGTCCGCACCCGGGGTCCAGTGGTGGAGCCCGGCCCAGCAGTAAGCAACTTCCAGGGGCAGGAAGCAATCTCCCAGCTTGTGGCCGGCTGACGGGTAGCAGATTTGCTCCTGGTCAGGTGTATATACAAGCACTACTGTGCAGTAAGTGCTAGTGAGTAAACTTTCTATTGCATTTGCAGGGAGCAAATTCCTCTTGATTAGCAAGGTTTACTATGTAGTAAGCATGTGCACATGTAGATGCACATGCTTACAGCACAGTAAACTATGCTACTTTGCAGTAAAGCATCTCTTGTAGATGCACCCAGTGAATCTGCAGTGTCACTCATCCTCCCCTAGGTGAAGATTTTTTTCACATTTCAGGGCTCTGAAGCTATGGTTACTGTAACAAGTGGGTGTCCTGGGGCTAGTCTAAATGTAGGCCTACCCACTTCTCTTAGGGCCAGCCAGCCACCTCATTGCTTGCCACACCTTGATGTTACTTATTATCTGATGTTAATC
>NW_005841960.1:3337217-3363939 GCF_000455745.1 Alligator sinensis | reverse complement strand
GGGGGGAGGCTGCCCATTTATCTACCCTGAGGTTAAGGGCCTATGTATATGACCCTGACCTCTCCTTAACATATCCCAGGCCTTGCAGATGTTTCCTCCAGCTAGCTAGCCCTGGGTTCCCTCTTTACATGTATACACACACTGGGCCCCAGGCCCAACACACTGGGCTCCAAGCCCATACACACTCTCAGGGATCCAACCCTACATCTCGGGGCTCCAACCACTTCTGGGCCCCAAGCCCGCACACCTTGGGCCTCCAAGCCTGCCTCTGGGATCAGGGCTCCAAGCCCTGTCCCTAAGCCCTCCCTGGGCATTCTCCTTATCCCTGGCCCTGGGAGCTTCCTCAGTAGCTCCCCAAGGCTCAGAGCCCCACCCCCATGGAGCTTCACTCTGGCTCCCTATATGTAGCCTCAGGACTCTGCTGTGAGCCTGGGCACTGCCACAGGTCCCTTTGCCTGACCTGGGCCCTACCACAGTGCTTGCAGTGAGTCTGGGCTCCCCCTACCTTGATCTCATCCACTAGGGATGTGGGGATGGGGTTAGAAGGTGCCCCATATTCACCTTTCACCGGGGTGGTATCTGGCCTGGCATTTCTGGAGGACTGTCCTGCCTCAGACAGTTCCACAAGGCCGCCCGTCCCCAGCAGGGTGCAGTTTCCAGTCATGCCCAGGACTATGGGAACTCCTCCTTCCCCATAGCCCCAACCCTTACCTCCAAGATACTGCTCTGAGTGGCAGCCCAGCCGAGTGGTGTTCTCCCCAGCTGCTGGGAGCAAACTGCTGCCTCTTTGCAGTTAAGGGCTCAGATCTTATGGAGCACAGCTGGGCCCTGCATCTAATTAGGCAACTCTGCCTAACTGGCATTGAAGGCAGCTGCAGACTGCCTAGCTGCCACTCAGGCCCCCGCTAGTAACAAAGCACGCTGTGCTCTGTTACAGGTACATGTAAGTGTTACATTTAGATAAACCTAACAGAACTAAATGACTGAGCATTAAAGCATTCACAGGGCTTAATTCACCCTAAAAATAGCATGCCTCTTCTAAAATTAGTTCACCTCAGAAATGAACTAACTTTAAACCAGCGTGGATTAACCCAATCTAAAATAGGGTTAGATTAGTCACTTGGGTAAACCTCTGGGCTTTGCTTGCTGTTTTTACTCTTGTCTCCCATTGTACCTCTATGGACCTCCCCCAGAACTGCAGGTCCCCCCCACCCCAACCCTGATCGCATCAGACTCTTCCCTCATTTTACTCACAGCAGAGCCTGACTTAGCAGCTTGCTTTGAGTGGGTAATTTCAATGGCTGTTTGCACCCATGTTGTAATCAGCATTCTCGATATTCCATATTATACACGGGTAAGAAAGGTATTCAGAACCTCACATGACCAAGTCTTGAAAATGTTATTTTTAGAAACATCAACTCATACAACTAGAAGAGACAATTTGGGCCATTGAGACAAATGTTATTGCAGACAGCTATGTAATGAACACTCATCTAAAAATGTTTGCAAGAAGTAAATATTTTGTATTTTCCATAAGAAGATAGTTGCCAGATGTTCAAATCTTTTATTCATGATCACACAGAAACCTTTGTAACATTTCTGTCCTACAGAATGTCATGTTGTCTCACTAACCTGCTTTAAGACACATAGAAACTCACTCCTAACTTTATTTTCAATCACTCTTCATGATTTTCCCTTATTTCATCTGAGATGGAGAAATGTCCTGCATTTTATCATACTTACCAGAAACACACAATGGGAAATCTATGTGTCCATCAATACATTGTCTGACAGATGGGCCTGTAAAGTTATAGCCATCAGCACAAGAAAATTCCATAGTTTGGCCACTTCGAATGACTGTTGCATGCCTTCGTCCACTGCTCAGAAACAGATTTTTATCCGCAAGGTGTTGTTTTGTGATAGTGCATGGGGCTAAAAGAAAAGAGGAAAAGAAGAAATATATATATATAGAAATAAGAAAGAAATATATACACACATACATTACAAATCATTACACATCAAGGATCCTAAGCTTGATGCGTGCAGTCAAACTATTAATTTTTTTACCGTGAAAATAAATTGCGTTATGCAATAGCACTGGTGATCCAGTTATGGCGATTATGCCACAGCTCAAAACAGATGTAAACTAAACTAAATCTTATCATAACTCACTGCATTAGATTTAAGCCCAAATTTGGCTTCCATTCAGTGATTAGGATAAGAGTTTTATTGTTCCTGTTATTAGTTATGTTTATTTTAGTAATGCATTATGACAGATAAAGCAGGGAGTCTCACTGCCAAAGGCATCATAATTGAGATCAGAATTGTAGATTGTCTCTGTCCGGAAGAAAGTATGAACAGAAGAAACAGCAAAAGGTAGGAAAAGAACATAACCCACAAGAGGACTGAACAATGCAACAGCAGCAGATATCATGATATTTCCACAGTGGTCACAACATACGTTTTGTTTTCTTACAGCTGCATCTCAATTTCTAATCTTCAGCAAATAAGAGATGCTGATGGTTGATATGCAAAATGATATTGCTATTAATTGGATAGGTGGAATGGGAGTGACCAAAGAAACTCAGTGAAGCATCCTGCCAACATATTACACTGGATGTTCACACCTTAGAAATACCATGCATGAGATAGCACTAGACTGTATTATATTTCTTCCTCAACTATTTATGAGAGAGAAAGATCTGGACAATTTGAACTTCTTAAGTGTTATGCCAAGTTGTAGGGCCATATTCTGTCAGATACATGTGTATTCTGTCAGGTACGCACACATTCTGTCCTACACTCACGTATGAATGCATGCAGACTGAAGGCATGAGAAAAACTATTCGATTGGTCACTTCTGACAGCATATCGGGGTAGGCAATATTTGGGCTGGAAGGTCACTTAAGTTTTAGTGAGTGGTTGAGGTCTGCACACACATGCGCACACACACACATACAGAAACATGCACAAACACACACATGCTTAGTCACACATGTATACATGAAACATGCAAACACAAACATGCACATGCAGGTACATACATGCATGCACAGGCATGTGCTGGGGACTCAGGGTGGGGGAGGGGGTGCATGAGTGCACAGATATACATGCACACATGCACACACAGATACACATATGTGCAGACATACACACACATGAGCTCCCCTCAGCTCTCCCTGCACCCCCTCCCCTGCCCCCAAGTCCCCAGCATATGGCCGAATCATGCAGAAGCCACGCCAGCCACTCTAGCTGCACCCATGTGGCGCAAAGAGGCATGCAGGAACACAGTGTGGCACTAGCCAGGCCCAGCTGCATGCCAGGGACTTGGAGTAGGGGAGGCGGTGCAGGAAGAAGGGGGCTGGAAGGCACAGGTTATCCAGGCCCAGCCAGGCCAGTGCTGCAATGTGCTTCCCGATTCTCCCTGAACCCCCTCCCTCACCCTCAGTCCCCAGCACGTGGCTGGGCCAGGCTGGTGCTGTGCTGTGTTCCCACGTGCCACTTTAGTCCATGTGGGCACAGCTGGAGCAACTCGCATGGCTCCTGCCCAACCCTGCCACATATAGGGGACTCGGGGTTGGGCAGGAGCCATGCCATGGTTTGGCAGGAACTATGCCATTTGCTCCAGCTGTGCCCATGTGGCATGGCCTGAAGTGGCACACGAGGACACAGTGCAACACTGTGTTAGTACTGCCCATGCCCCTATCAGGCCTCGGACCAGCCTGGCAGGGCCCAAATAACCCACAGCTCCTGGCCATCTTACCACCACACCCCTTCTCCAGTGGGGAGAACCATACCTGAACTTCGACTCTTACTGAGGACCACATTTTCTGGTCTGTGAATGGCTTTAGGGTTGGAGCCATGCTCTAACAGCCTCACTGAACAGAAGCCTGGCCAGGATCCCAGGACTTGCAGCACACATTAAGGGCTGGGGGGCAGGCAGACTAAGCTGGGCCAGGAAAGGGGGGTAGCTGCCTGGCCACTGGAAGTGGAACTGCTGCTCCTGCTGCAGCCAGCTACAGCATGGGTAAGGGAGAAAGGTGAGAGGTACTAAAAGCCAGGGCAGTCATAAGCTGGATATAAATCTCATTCAGAGAAGTAGCCACAGGCTGGATAGAATCATTTGGTGGCCTGGATCCAGCCTGTGGGCCATATTTTGCCCACCCCTGCTGTACATGCATGCAAGAAAACTTGATACATGAAACTTACAGTTGTGACTAAGAGAATTATCCTTCAGGGGTCAACTTAGTGCATTTCTGGGTGCTGCATTTCAAGGAGTATGTGTCTATGTGTGCTTCTATGACCAAAATCAGAGTTAGTCATGTAGTTTGTTGTTGCAATTTCTAATGCTCTTCAGGCTTCCACATTTAAAATTACTATTTCTAACCTGTCCTAAGACCTTCAGTGAGGAAATGTAAGCATAGACTTCTGGAGGTGGGAGACTGATCAGACCAAGATAGTTGGGTTGTGTTCAGGGATTGGAGGAAAGCTATTCCAGGCACAGAGAAAGAAGGTATACAATCCGTTTCCTGCCAACATCTTCCTATAGGAGGAATACATTGACTATATTGCAAGAATTGGAGACAACATGCTATAAAACCCAGTAATAGCAATTTAAACTGTCACCGATTTTTCTCGTTTGCTAAATACCTGTGTAAGGTATGCACGTGCAGCTTACACAAGGAACGTGAATGATGAGAAAGCAATCATTTCATTTATATGCCATGCAGGAAAAATAAGTGATTCCTGTTTCCTATGGGACCAGTGGCCTCTAAATAACTACTGATATCTACATACACTAAATAAATCAATTAAAATCTCAAAGTTAACACCTCTTCCAAATGTATTTCAAAAGGCTTTTTAAAAGTACCCAAACATTTTGGAGGTGCTGTCCAGCTTCTCCCATCACACGTTATCCATTCAGATCCAGCCAATGTGTATCCAACATTGCAGCTGTACTGTACTCTGTCACTTTTCACATATTTTGACTTCTCACTGCTAAGAATTTCACCAAAATCAATCTCAGGTGGTGCCCTGCATACTGGCACTGCATAAAAAAGATGCACAGAGTTGGTTACTAGATGAGTAGACTGGGAGTTTCAGCCCATTTTATCAGCTTTCAGTGCACTATATTGATAACAGCAGTTGTCTAAGATATTGGAGGAAACAACAATTGGAGAGAAGAAAAAAAGTTAAGAAGTTGCATGTAGGAGTCAGTCCATATGCACACGATTTGAAATAGTCACACCTGCAGTATCAACTGATGACAGAACCAATTTAGTTTAGCAAGAATAGAATGGACTCCATGAATTAAACTTTTTAGACACAGAAAGAAGTGCAGCTCCCCACTGTAACTCATGGTGCTTTGCAGGAAATGCCATGAGTTACAGTGATCCCTCAGACCAACAGACATTTGCTGTTGGGGCTTCTGGGGTTGGGGGAATCAAGCTTCAGTTTAGAGCGGCCGCAAGTCTGCAACCACCCTCCCTAGCCCTGTCCCTCCCCCATCCCAGCACTGGCACTGTCTTCAGAGTGGGTGGGGGGAAAGGGAGGGGAGGGAGTTCATTCTGGGGGTTGCCCAGACAGAGATGGAGGGTGGGGGAGGTGGATTGGAGTGGGTGGACCGGAAACACCAGCAACACCCTAAAACTTGTCATAAGAGTATGAGCGATGGAGGCACTGCCAGTACTACTATATATAGAGACATGGAATTGATTACTTTGTGTTTAGAGGATCCAAGGAAGAATGCCATAGTACATACTATAGAAGAAGGTGAACCCTCTCCCCACCATCTCTACCCACTTCTTCCCTCTTCTGTGATCTGTGCCAATCTGACTTAGGGGCAGAAAAACAAGACCCTCTCACCAGCAATTCTAAACTTAATAAGTACTCTGGAGGAGCACCACTACACCCCAATCAAAAATTCAAGACCTTAGCTCTGTTGAATGCTTGGTATTTTGGAGGAACAGTGGGGCAGAGGAGGGAGCAAAAACCCTAGCATTCCTAAGGGGGAAAAGTCTTTCCCAGACCATATATTCAAGCAACAAAACCCTGAAGCATGAGATTCCCAATTACCCATCCTTCTGCAGGAGTATTACATCTATAGCCTAACATGGGGATTGCAAATACTCCATTCCACATGCTATACTTCTTATTTTTGAACCAAGAATTGTAGAAGATGCTCCCCTTTCCCAAAATTGTTCTCACTATTGCTGCCTTTCCTTGATGCTTGCTTGTAGCTGATCCTTACTAAGCCACCGTTTTAATTTCAGCTAGTTTATACATTTATAATAATTGCAGGACATTAGCGAATATTTAAAACTTTTCCATTTAAATTGAAGTTTTCATCTTATGTAATATAAGCAATGTGCTCCTAACAACTCAGCAGAGCTAGATTCTGTATAAATTTAAACTATTTCTTTTTAAAGAATCCCTTCAACTGTGTATGTTTGCAGATGGAAACTTTTCATCATCTTTTCCATACTTTTGAAAACAAAAAATACAATGAAAATCCTGCAACTTAATGCCCACAAGCATTAAGCATGAGGGAAAGCTAAACCCAAATGTTAATGAAGAATGCTGAAGTCAGGAAAATATTAACTGAGGAGATTACAAAAGACATATCCAAAAGCAAAAAAGTTATATATAAATTTCTGTCCCATTATACCATGAATTTAAATGGAAATTCATTTTCAATTTTCTTTACAGACTTTGATGGTCTTAAAATGGCAAATAAAAATCACAGTGAAGTCATCTCTTTTCTCCAATAGGTATATTCATCCTATCTGTTGCTGCTTTGCTTTGAGGACCTGTCCTGCAACAAAAAACCTTGCCCAGTCCCTGTTCATTAAAGGCATTCCACTAAATTTATTCACAGGAATGATAGTTACTTCTGTGTTTAATAGTTTGGCCTTTAGCTTCTAAAGAAAACTTTTGCAACTGAGGAAAGAGAGGTCATTACTGAGAGATCTCCAGGTATTTTTTTTTATTTAAACAAAAAATTACAATTGCAAGTATCAGAAGAAATTATTGCATTCTGCGACATCTAGTTAGTATAAAATAATACTCTCCATTTATATAGCTTCTTAGTCACAATGTTATAATTGAAGCTTGAGTAGATTTTTCATTCTAACTGTGTATTGCCATAGTTTCAAGTGAGGTGGAATTTCCATAGGAAGATTTTCAGGGTCTGATGTTTCTTACATTCTACCTCAGTCCAGGAATGCATCTCATTTAGGAAGTATGAAGAAAGTCAATTTTACTAGTTTTCCTTATTCACATGCAAAAAAAAATCTATGAATTTAAGATGTGTGATTCCAAAAGAAGGACTAACATCTGCTAAATTGGAAAACAGATTAAAAAATGGGATAATAAACAAATCCTAATGACATTTGTTACCTGCTCACCAGGGATTTTTGTCTGTAGTATTAAGTGCACCTGAACCATATTTATCTAGAAGAGTCTAGGACATGTATCTTCTGTATACTACACTAGAGAGTACAACAATTTGAGAAGCAGAAAACAAGGAAAACAGGACTGCTCCAAATTAACAGAAATGTTCAAATAGAACTGTGACGAAACCCAAATACATTTGAATGATTTGGGCACTTTCCTTTAAGTCCCTTCCAGTCCTTTTTTTCCTGTAATCCTATCTACTAACATATCACCTACCCATTGTGAAGTTTACTTATGATAATCTGGCAAAAGGTTCATCACATCTAGACACAGAAATTAAAATGCCTACTCATTGTAAGAACCTGTCGCTTCATTGATCAGTATTGCTAAGGGACCTCTGCTCATTAAATCTATATATAAGAACTAAATACTGTACCAGAATGAACAAATGAATAAATATTTTAGAAAGTTAAACATGATAAACATTCTGAATATTACTCTAATTAATTGATTGTGGAAAAAAATAAGTCTGAGGAAGTGTCATGAATGCAACAGGGCTGTGTATAGAAATACTTGGAAGGCTCACCTGGTTTGCACTCTAAACCCAGCAGTATCTCAAGACATACATTCAAGACTATCACCAATAGTCCCTACACATTTCTGTATCTTCAATAACTCAGTAAAACCAAGTTCCCCAAATTTCCCCTTTCAAGGTTTCATTCATTCAATTTTCTTATTTCAACCAATCCTTTCATTTGACATATCTTTAGGAGTCATTGTTTTGCCCTTGCAAAATGGAAATGTAGATGTCACCTCTTTAATATTGTGGTATTGTGTAATCTCATGTTGCATGTTACAGATTGGCCTCCCACTTTCAACTGTGGACATATACACCCTGGAATCTGTTCTTCCCCAATGTGCTGAAAATAGCTGTTACTGCAACTACAATGGACTTTGGCCTTTTACTTGGCAGTGCTGGGAAATGGCTAACCTAAAGCACTGCTGAATATTACGATTCTTCTGCTGTCTTACCTTCTCCATTAGCTGAATAAGCCCAGGTGAGATAAATGATGATACATCTCAGCAAAGTCATCTTCAGGTTCCAGGAGGTAAATCCAGCGCCTGTAACAGCTGACACTGAGTTCTCCTCTTCTCTAGGTTCTCTTCTCAACAACTGCTTTTTCAGACTGATCTTCCTTTCCCACCTGTAGCTGCAGTTTTTGCTACTGTCTTTCAACATCAAGGTACACAGATAACTTGTGTAAACTCCACAAGGAATTCAGTCCAAGTTATTTTTTTCAGTGTTCTCTTTCAGTAAATGGAAAGTTTCCCTTCAATAGGACTGGGGGATTCTTGAACTGAAACAATCCAGTAAATAGATTATTTCAAAAGCAGAACTATTGATAGTCTATAGGAGTGAATTTTGGGTCACCCAGATAAAAAGAGTTTGTTTAGTTTATGCTTGGTCCTCACCGAGCTTCCTCAGCATTATGCATTTCTTTTGCAGAATGAACCATTAATTCTCTAAACATAGAGATTCCCAGTGACACAGTGACACCCAAGAGCTTCATAGAGGCTTCTAGTGGGTCAGAAAGTATTTGGAGTTTGCTGGCATGGGATAGGAAGGCCATAACCATAAGCAGATCTAGAATTTTGTAAAGGGGAGGGGATGCAGAAGCAGGGACAGGCTGCATGTCCTGTTCCCAGACTCCTATCCTCCTCCCCCATCAGGTTAGGCAGACAGGGCTGGGAAAACTAGGATCCCCACTAATCACTCTAAAGACACTAGAAAATATGAAATTCTTGCTATTGTTCTATTTCCACGTTTGTTTGGACTCTGGATTAAGAATCTCAGTTATAATCTCTCTTATGTGAATCAGTCATGAGAAGGGATCCTGGTTTTCTGTGTTTAAAAATCCCAAATTCTCTGATTAAAAATTCCAAAATCCACTTTTTTCCATGATTAAAAATAAATGCCACTATACACACACACACACACACACACACATTAAGAGTAGCAATCATGCACACACACAGAGACACCCATATTTTAATGTAGCAGATTCAGTAGCAATAATTAGATTCATCGAATGCTGATCCCAACTTAAGACAGACAAAGTTGTTTGGGTAAATCTGATATTTTTTATTGCACCAACTAAAATATTTGGAAAAATTCTTCTTTGCAAACTTTTGGGTATAAACACCCTCCTCCCTTTTGCACCTGAAAGCTTGCAAAGAAGAATTTTTCCAACTATTTTAGTTGGCCTAATAAAAGACATCAGTTTTACTCAAAAAACCTTGTCTACCTATGTCCTTAGACCAACACAGCTACAACCAATATCCCTGATTCCGACTTGAAATGCTTTTATTTACTCAGTTACCATTTCTTCCTCATGTTTATTACTTGCTAATTCCAGCCTCACCACTGAGTTTCATCATCTATCTCCTCCTTTTTTCTAGCTATCATTTTACTGAATTTTTTATCCCTGGAAATCCCTTCTCACAACTCCTTAGTGAATGGTGGTCCAGGTAAAAGGAATGCATGTAGCACTTTGATTGGGTGTGGTGAGGCTGAAGTTTCTGCTTTGGTCCTCTAGGGTTTGATTCCACACTGGCTAGTCCCAGGAAACCTCTTTGTACTGCACAGAAAGGCCTTATGCTACAGTAAAAAATTCCACTGTGGCACATGAATTAAGTCGTAAACTTCAGTTATTAATCTGGATGGAGCCTTAGTCGATCTTTTAACTCTCTTGGGCCAAGATAGTAATCATCAGCACAGGGAAGGACTATCATCCTGATAAGAAACAGTTTCAGGAGGGCTAAGTAACTAGGCTTAAGTCATACAAGAAACTTGTAGCACAGGGCCATCCTCCTATGAACTTATTGTGAACAATGCAGTCTGGATTCCTGCTACAGGTAGGCTTACAGTAATGTGAAATCTTTAGGCCTTCACACAATTTTGGGTACAATAGATATACTGTATACTGATCATGGTCTTAGAGTAGATTTGCATTTGTTTTTGTTTGTTTGATTCAGCTAAAAAGCATTGACAGAAGTGCTCTTGTACACATAACAAAATGTCCCCCTTTTTTTTTTCAGAAACATTACTGTTTGCACACACTGGTGTTCCTGATGTTTTAAAAGTTTTTTTCTGGCTTTTCAAAGTAAAACTCATCTAGAAGTAGTTTACTTTGGGTTGCCACAAATTAAAACGTTGCATCCATGGATACATTAGGTATAAACAGAAATTCACTCAAAGACATGTAATGAGCTCCTTTGTCCACCAGACGGCGCAACAACTTTTGTGTAGTTCTTCCCTTTGTCCACCAGATGTCCCTTCAATTAGCAAACTGGAGATAAAGAGGATGCCTGAAACTTGCTGGTATTTTTGTGTAATATTTATTTTTAGACACCAGGTGAGCAGCTCAGCCCGACATGAATCAATTTTCTATTCACCTACCTGCACAGACATCTATGCCTCATCCCTGCCTCCCCACCCCAAATGTGTAATCATATCTACATGTCCAGAGCTTTTTGCTCATATTAACTTTAGAGCAATGCAGCAGGATTCTCACACAATACAATTGCATGTTCAGGACTTATCTACTTGTTTAGTTCCTACTGGCTAACCCAGGAAGGGTGAGAAATGGAGCAGTTGTAGTGAAATTAATGAATTCTGTACATAACTGCTTCAAAACCAGCCAAACTAATGATTACAAATGTGTTTCAATTAGAAATCAGAAGACATTTAAATCACCAAGCTGTTCTGCAGCTTTTGACCAGAATTACTGGTTCCACCAGTTTTTCCCACTTCTGGTGAATTTGTAAAACAATATTCCTTTAGATGGCTTGAGCCACAGGACATGAGGTTCCAGCCTGGAGTTTTTGACAGATGCAGAACTGATCCAACAGACTTAACAAAGCAGCAGTCACCTTCTTATTGAATTGAATGGAATGAGAACTTCCCTGAGCCTTCACCCCAAACTCTGACCTTGAAATTCAAAGAGGATTTCTTAATCTTGGACTTTTTTGCATGCATCTTGGTGCATCTTCTGCTGGGGCAAAGCCAGGACATATCCCATGGCATGTCTGGCCCTGCTGAAACCAGGACAGACCAGAGGCAACCAGCCCTTAAATAAAGCTTCTGCATTCTTTCACACTTTTCCTCTCTTCCCTGCCCCTTCTAGCTATACTTGTTGTCTTCCAAACTGCCACGTATTTACTTTTTCACAGATTCTTTTCTATCATCTCAGAACAGCAGCAGTCTTGAAGAAGGTTGTTTGTGTCTGAAAGCTTGCAAATAACTTTTTTCCAACTATTTATTTGTTCTAATAAAAAATATCACATCTGCCAAAGAACCTTGCCTACCTATGTCTTTGCCACAAGCTTCCTGGTGCTCCTGAATTGCTGAGCACTTTTGCACTGAGTCTGTTATGATAAAAGTTATAATCTAGAGTTGTTCCCTGTTTGTGCACATGTACAACCTGCATGGGCAGCAGGGCTAGGGGGGGCAGGGGGCTGTGGGTCGGGAGTGAGGGGCACCAGCAGGGCTGGGGGGACAGGGACTGTGGGTTGGGAATGAGGGGCACTGGCAGGGCTTGGGGGGGCAGGGGGCTACAGGTCAGGACTGGGGGGCACCAGCAGAACTGGGGGGTTGGGTACAGTGGGTTAGGAGTGTGGTTTAAAAAAAGCAAAGGCATTAAACTTTGATCAAAAAAAGGGTTGTAAAGATAAAACAAAAGGCGTTGTGTAAAAGTGTGGTCTAGGAAAAAGAGGAAGAATGTCTGGCCTTGTGGTAATCAGCGGTTACTGAGACAGCAAGAAAAGAGTGTTTTGTAATAAAGAAATGAAAATAATGTTTTTGTAACTGTTACTGCAGCTAGGTTTCTAAAAATTTCACTATATGTTCACGTGAATTGTAGGTGGCTGTTAAAAAGGTATATAAGCCTTTTGCTTTAACGTTTAGGGAGGGAGCCTCCTCCAAGTGCATGGTGAATCCATGTCACTTTGGGGCCCCTCCTACAGCTGTAGCTCTATCCAAATAAAGCTTCTGCTGACCTGACCCAAAAGTTTGCTGCGTGTGTTTTCCATGACAATTCCTGGTGCCATTGGACTCGGATCCACAACACGGATTGAGGAAGGAGGACCGCAGACTGCTTCCCCCGAACCCCGTGGCACCAAACTTAAGAGGTAAGAGACCTAATTTAAAATCTCTAATGGGGTTTCGAAGGAAGGCTGCCTGTAGGCTCCTGACTTGACCGTGGTGACTGGATCTGAACCTTATTGAATACAGGTTAGTTTAGAACCTTACTGCTGGCTAGAATTTTCTGTCTGGTAAAGGATCCAATTTTGTGTCTGGTAATGTACGTTCTATTCGGGGAGAAACTGTTTAAAGCGCCTTCATCCAACAGCACATTGGGCTTGTAGTTAATTAACTAAGGTGGTGTGGGGGAGGAGGTCTGGCTGACTGAATGTGTGTGTGTGTGTTTTTAGAAAAATGAGCCACTGACCAGGTCTAGGACTAAGGCTGGGTCTAGCCGCCCCAATTCTGTCTGATAAGGTAGCGTCGAAAGCAAAGGGACCAGCTGAAACCTCGTGACCCAGTGGACAAGGCGTCTGAGTGATTTTGTCTTTTCCAAACCCCTTGTCCCAGTAGCTTCTGCCAAGAGCAAAAGTGAAAGGATCCCTCTTGTGTTTCCCTCCCTGCTTCCATTGTCTGAGCCGGTGTCGGGTCAGAAGACTTTTGTCTGGGCAGTAAAAAAACCGCAGGGCAAGGCACTGAGTGGCCCGGATGTCCTAAATAAGCCTTTCCTGTGTTTTTCTTGTGTGATTGAAATGGGGACAGGTCAGTCAAAACCAGTTCCAGTCCCCCCTAAGGGGACTCCAGCGTACTTTATGTACACACACTATTCTCCTGAGACTTGCAAGTATCTGAGTGAGTGGAACTGGTATACTAGGGATGATCCCGTGTAGCATTTTCCACAGGAAGGAACATCTGATCAAGATAAAGTAGTGCACTAACAGGGGGCTTAGAGCCCCGGGGATCTAAGATATCACAAAGTCAGTGGAATGTGTTTGTTTGTTTTTTTAATTGGTATGAGGAGATGTCTAAAAGATGCTCTGAATCTCAAAATTGAAGGTTGAAAGATTCTCTAGAAAAATTAAAACAACAATTAAAGGCTGTTAGGGAGAAATTGGCTGCTCCCTCAAATTATATGCCGGCCACCGCTCCGTTGTATCCAGCTTTGCCTGGGGCACCCCCACCACTGGAGCCAGCAGAAGACATTCTTAATTTCTGCGCCAATCCCACTCTCATGAGAACCCCACCACAACAGCCAGCTCAACCTCAAGCTGCAACAAAAAATTCCTAAACTAAGGGAAGACCCGAAAAAAATTCAGGAAAAGTTACAAACTGTAAAAACTTGTTATAACCCCACTTGGGCTGACATAAATCAACTTTTACAAGCCCTGATACCTAAATTACCTAAAGAAACCAAGATGCACCTTTATACTTCTTGTTCATGGCCAAATGAAGACCCAAGAACTGGTCAGGACTTGATTGACAAAAGAAAAGCTTTGGTTCAGGCAATTACAATCTGCCCAAAGAGAGCAAACTGAACCAAGATAAATACTTGTAAGCTACTGAATTTCTTTTTCTACCTCATTCTCCTGAAACCCTAAATGCAGTTGGCATAGGTGGACAACCTATCCCACATCCCGTCTCTGAACCTGTATCTGTCTCTGTTGGCCCTTTGTCTAAGAATCATGCCTTTCTTCTTAGTCCCTGTACTCCTGTCAACCTTCTTGGGAAGAATTTGCTATGTAAACTGGGATGCGTGATTTATTGTAACCCAGAGGGTGTTTACCTTGAAGTACCAGAACACAGGGAAACCGAGCTTGTGGCTTTGCTAACTCAGGAGTACTCTGATCCCGACACTTCCTTCTTGCAAGAGGAACTGTTGGCACGGGTACCTCCACAGCTGTGGTCCACCCATGTGAATGAAGTGGGGCACATGCTAAATGCTGAACCAGTGCATATTACTTTAAACCCTGCCAAGCCACTTCCTCGTGTCCCGCAGTACTCTACCTCAAAGTGATGAGCACCCCTGAACTTTCACTATGCATTTTCTACTTCAGGAACAGCTTTGTATGTTTTGAAAAAGTATTTTATCTAACCAAGGGCATAGAGTAGGTTGTTTAGGCTGGCGGAGATCACTTGTTGCTTAGTTGTTTAATTGCTGGCCTCGCTAGAAGGAAAGCTGTATCAACAAAGTTCCGGAGCTGGAAGGGGGGTTACTTGGGGGGGAGCTGGAAGGGGGGTTACTTGCTGGGCTTGCTATCCATTTCATCACATCAGCAAGTTTAACCTGTTACGTAGCTATATAAGGCAGACGCCCACTGGGGTGTGAGTGCTTGCTTTTCGAACGATTGCCAAGCACCACTTTCTGCGCAGAAATAAAGATTAAGTTGTATCCTCCACCCCTGTGTGTTTATTGGCACAAGCGCACCGGGCACGAACTCACTGTCCTTTGGGGACAACAAAAGGAGGCTAAGGAAGAAATTAAGCGTGTCATTTCTTCACTCCTTAAGCAAGAGATTATTGTCCCAATACGCTCCCCTTGCAACACACCTATCCTACCAGTTAAAAAACCTGGTAAAGATACGTATTGTTTTGTACAAGACCTCCGAGCTGTAAATGCTGCTGTTTTACCCACTTTCCCCGTGGTCCCTAACCCTGCTACTATTCTTTCCTACATCCCTTCTGACGCTGCTTATTTTACAGTAGTAGACCTTTGTTCTGCTTTTTTCTCTATCCCCGTTCATGAGGATAGCCAGTATCTGTTTGCATTTACTTATCAAGGACTCCAATATACCTGGACAAGACTCCCTCAGGGATATACAGAATCTCCCACTCTGTTTTCCCAGATCCTAAAGAAAGATTTAGATTTTATCAAGTTCAAAAGGGGGGTCCACCCTTGTTCAGTATGTTAATGATCTGTTGTTAGCCTCACCCACTTTGAAAGCCTGCAAGCAAAATACTTTAATACTCCTTACAGCCTTAGCTCAGAAGAGCTACAAGGCCTCAAAATCTAAATTACAGCTTTGTAAGCCTAAAATACACTATTCGGGGCATGATATTTCAAGATTTTATCAAGTTCAAAAGGGGGGTCCACCCTTGTTCAGTATGTTAATGATCTGTTGTTAGCCTCACCCACTTTGAAAGCCTGCAAGCAAAATACTTTAATACTCCTTACAGCCTTAGCTCAGAAGAGCTACAAGGCCTCAAAATCTAAATTACAGCTTTGTAAGCCTAAAATACACTATTCGGGGCATGATATTTCAACTGGAGAACGCCACCTTTCCTCTGGTAGAATTGAAGCTATCCTTAGTATTCCCAAACCTATAACTAGAAAACAAATAAGGGGATTCTTAGGTGCAACAGGTTATTGTAGACAGTGGATCCCGGGTTATGCTGCTTTTACAAAACCCTTGCAAGCATTTACCCGTAATACTACTCCAGAACCCCTACCTTGAACTCCTGAAGCTGAGCAAGCATTTGTGGCCCTTAAACAAGCCCTTACTGTTGCTCCCGCTCTTGGACTCCCTAATTACAGGAAACCTTTTACTTTGTTTTGTCATGAACGGGAGAGAGTCACTTTAGGAATACTTACTCAGCTGCATGGTGAGAAGCATCACCCAATTGCATATTATAGATCTGCCCTTGATCCCGTGGCATCAGATTTTCCCCCTTGCCTTTGTTCAGTGGCCGCTGCTGCTTTATTGGTTAAAAAGGCTGATACTCTAGTTCTAGAACCCTCTTTAACCGTTGCAGTTCCCCATGTTGTAATGGCTCTTCTTCTGAAGGGCAAGACTCAGCATATTTCCAATTCCTGTCTTACCAAATATGAGAAACTTTTACTGTCAGCTGTGAATGTAACCTTAAATCGCTGTTCAATTCTGAATCCAGCATCACTTCTGGCAATTGCCTCTGATGGTGAACCTCATGATTGCCTATCTGTCACAACTCAATTGTTAACCCCTCAAACTGACCTCAAGGACATTCCTATCCCGAACTCTAACTTTGTTCTGTTTGTAGATGGCTCCTGCCTTAGAAATGATGCAAGCAAGTTGGTTGCAAGATATGCAGTATGCACTCAGTATGCTGTTTTAGAAGCCTATTCCTTACCTCAAGCTCGCTCTGCTCAAGTTGCTAAACTCATTGCTTTAACATGTGCCTGCATCCTTGCGAAAAAAATCAAATCACAACCATTTATACTGACTCTAAGTATGCTTTTAGTGTTGTTCATAATTTTGGACAAATTTGAAAACAAAGAGGATTCCTTACTTCATCAGGAGCCCAAATCAGTCATAGTTGTTATGTTAAAAAGCTCTTAAAAACTGTTCAATTGCCCTCTGCTATTGCCATTGTTAAATGTAAAGCTCATGAAAAACCTTTTGATAATGTCACATGAGGAAATGATCCGGCAGATTGTTCTGCCAGAAATGCAGCCCTTTCTGGCCCTCAGGCTCCTAACTCTGTTTTTGTTTGTTTTTCAGCAAACCAGTCTCCTCTGACTAGCCTCTCAAACATAACCTTTCTTCAAGATCAGGCCACAAAAAGGGAAAATGATGGCTGGCTGCCTGTAGGGTGTTCACTGCACCCTGACTCTCTCTGGCGCTCCCTGGACAGCCGCCTGATAGCACCTAAAGAGCTTTTGCCATACCTTGCTCATCTGACTCATTCAGAAGCCCATACCAGCAAGAAGGCATAATTACTGCAGTACAAAAAAATTAGTTTGCCCCAAATTTTCCTTCCATGGCACAACAGTACTGCAGCTCCTGTCCCATCTGTTTAGCTCACAGCATTGGGCAATGGGTAAAAACAACACCCGCAGCCCATCCCCCTCCATGGAGGCCATTTGTAAACTTGCAAATTGATTTCATGCAGCTACCAAAGTGCTGCTCTTATGAGTACATTCTTGTTATTATTGATATGTCCTCTAGATGGGTAGAAGCCTACCCATGCGTACATGCTGATTCCATCACTGTAGCAAAAAATTGCTCAACAGAGGCACCCATTTCACAGGACAGATAGTAAAAAACATCTGCCAAGCACTCAACATATAGCAACACCTACACTGCAGTTATCATCCACAGTCAAGTGGTGCTGTAGAATGTAAAAACTCAGATTTGAAAACTTGCATTTCAAAGATCTGCGCTGAAACAGGTCTCAAATGGCCTGATGCACTGCCCATTGCTCTTATGCACGTTAGAAACACCGTCAACAGAAAACATGGTTTAACCCCTTATAAAATACTCATAGCACAACCCATGAGAATGCCGACTACACCACCTGTAGCCCCACACCAAGCAGACCTACAATTAACAAATAAAACTGTGCTAAATTATTGCAAAGCATTAATGAAGTATGCTAAGTCTGTTCATTCCCAGGTCCAAGAAGCTTTACCTCAACCACCGAATGTTCCTTGTCACAACCTTGAGCCAGGAGATTGAATCTATGTAAAGGTTCATCAACAGGAAAACCGCACTTCAACGCAGATGAAAAGGACCCTTTCAAGTGCTTCTGACCACTAACACTGCTGTTCGTTGCCAAGGTCACCAGACGTAGACTCACACCTCGCACTACAAGAAGGTATTACCACCATTGGACCCCGAAGCAGCTGTATTCCAACCAAGATTGAAACCTTTCCCTGAGGCCAAAGACAAAGACCCTCAGGACCTCACTCAAGCAAGTGAGGAGTATCAAGGCGCAGGTAATAGTGATCTCATTGATGAACCTAACACCCTGATCCAACTGACTCTATCAGTTGGAGAGCCAAGGTATCATCTGCATCCTCGGAAGACATAAATGTTTCCATTTAGAAGATCCCCACCTCGACCCAGACCCAGAGCCGAAGATATCAGCCCTCTAGGCAACCTAAGCTCAGAAAACGAGAAGAAACTTTAGTTGCCCTCTTGGGTGTGGTTAGTAGTAGGATTTGTCCTACTAGTGTAAGTATTATTGGTTGTTAAAATATTTTGTCCTTTCTGTTTTTGAGACTGAATCATTGCTGTTAACATCAAGGTGAACAAAAAGACAACGAAAACCTGAAAAATTGCCTGCAGAGGCAAGTCAAACAATACCTGCCAACATGTTTTGTATAATAAGACTGTTCATATTATTCTTTAGCCTTGCCATTGCCAATTTATTATAATGTTTATTTGCACTTCCTACAAAGGGTAGCTGTAGCCTTAAATGCTTCTGACTGCTGAATTTGTGGACTCACCCCCAGAACCCATGATAAAGAATTTTTACAAAAGTTAATGAAAATAGAAGTGTGAGACTGTTAAGTCTCAAAGGGGGGAGTGTGATATAAAAAAAGCAAAGGCCTTAAACTTTGATCAAAAAAAATGGTTGTAAAGATAAAACAAAAGGCGTTGTGTAAAAGTGTGAACTAGGAAAAGAGGAAGAATGTCTGGCCTTGTGCTAATCAGCGGTTACTGAGATAGCAAGAAAAGAGTGTTTTGTAATAAAGAAATGAAAATAATGTTTTTGTAACTGTTACTGCAGCTAGATTTCTAAAAATTTCACTATATGTTCACGTGAATTGTAGGTGGCTGTTAAAAAGGTATATAAGCCTTTTGCTTTAACATTTAGGGAGGGAGCCCCCTCCAAGTGCATGGTGAATTCATGTCACTTTGGGGCCCCTCCTACAGCTGTAGCTCTATCCAAATAAAGCTTCTGCTGACCTGACCCAAATGTTTGCTGCGTGTGTTTTCCATGACAGGAGTGAGGCAGCAGCAGGGCTGGGGGGCTGTGGCTTAGGAGTGAGAGGCAGAGGCAGGGCTTGAGCATATCAAGCCCTCCCCCTGACCCCCAAAATCATATACCCATTCCTCTTCTCCTTCCCCCTCCTCCCGACCAGTGTCCTCTTTTTTGATGCTGGAAATATGGTAACCCTATTTCAGACTCTTGCACATGCTAATATGTGAGCAAGTTTCTCTTCTCAGTATCTCTTCAGACTTGTTCTGGGGACAGCTCAGACATGCCCAGAGCAACTTTTCACTCTGCATCCTTAGAAGGAATCCCTTTCTTAAGATCCCTCACTTCTAGAATATGTATAATAAAATTACATCCCATCATTGGCATGCACATGGATTCCCTGACTCATGTCTGCCTCTAACTTCAAAGATGTAATAGGCCAAGGACCTTTTCTATGATTTTTCTTTCCCTTTGATATTTTTACATTGCAGGTTGCATGGTAGTGTAAAAATAGTCAAACTAGTTGTACAAGCTAACCTGGGTACTGGAACCACTCGAGCTACAGCAGTATGCAGCTCAGGGAGGGCTCATTTATGTCAATGAAAGAGAAGATACATTTCAGGACCTGAACTACTTCATTTATAGAGAGAGGTAGTTAGTCATATACGTCTGAAGCTTAGGTAGAAGGCAGTGCAGTGTGGTACTTTATAGACTAACTCATTCAGAGAGGCATGAACTTGTGTATGCTACCGCCTACTTCATCATATACTACAAATATGAATTGCATCTGATGAAGTGGGCTGTAGCCTATGGAAGCCCATGCTTCTCTGACTTAGTCTGTAAGGTGACCCACTGCCCTGCTTGCTTCATTTATAGTTAACCTGTGCATCTCTATACTTTACTGCAGTTAGCACTGTAGACATACATTGCTACCTGCATCACTGTTTAATTTGATATATGTTTTTTAACTAAGAAGAATGAAGCCTGTGTCCACTCCCTGTTAGAGCCATGGAACTGATTCTGTAACAGATATTTATAAGAGGCCTGCTCTGTGAAGATGCTGAGACCCCTCAAGTTGCACTGATTTCCACTGAACTTGCAACTGCTCCACAACTTATGGGATCAGGCCCAACAGACCATGAGCTGCATCCAGTTCCACTAAACATGCTCCAATATTACTTTTAGCAACACCACTCTTCAAGAAATGAGTGAATGTCTTATGCATTTTGGTAGCTGTACTGCTTATTTGACTAGCAATTATGTTAATACTGGGGCAAGTCATTACGAGCAATGTAAAAAACAAAGTTAATGTGACCATCAATTATTTATTATAACATTGACATAAGCAGCACAGTTGTGTATGTAAGTAGCAATATTTTTAAGTTACAAGAATTAGGTTTACAAATTACAGTAGAAATAATGGTAATATGAATAGATTCTATGAATCTATTAGAAATGAACCATTCAGATGTATAGGTAGAAAAGGTACCATTTGAATTAAAGGCAGGCCTGGTAGCATGCCACTAGGGCTGTGAGGAACAGCACCATTCCTCTTCAACTTCCATTTCGACATTTCAATGGAACAGTGTTTTGCTTTGAGTTTCGTTTCATTTCGAAAGCACTGTTCTGTTTTGTTTTGTCGAAACTGTTTCGCTGTTTTGGCATTTCGCCCGTAGGCTATAATGGGGAAACACGGAACTGCCTATAACTGTCATTTCTAGCCTGATTTGGATGAAAACTGCAGAGATGGTAGCCCATTCTGAGGACATGAAGATTGCCAAGTTTAAAGGAGATAGGTGTACAGATTTTGGGGAAACTGCACCTCAAGTTGCAAAACTGTCACTTGCTGGCAGCAGCAGTCTCTTGTCCTCCAGCAGGCAGATCTGGGGGCCCGTACCCCTGAGAGGGCTACAGGGCTGCGCTGGAATCCTCCTGGGGCTGCAGGCCCCAAACTGCCTGCCAGATGACAGGAAGCTGCTCCTGACGTCTGGGGCCAGCGGCAGCACCAATCATCTTGGCACCAGTCTCAGGCAGCAGGAGCAGTCTCCTGTGATCTGGCAAGCAGGTTGGGGCCTACAGCAGTCTCCTATGATCCAGAGCAGTCCCAGGCAGCAGGAGAAGTCTCCTGTGATCTGGCAGGCCAATTGGGGGCCCCCTGCACCACCGGGAGGAACCAGCAGAACCCTGTAGCCCTCCCGGGGGTGCGGGGGACCCCTGATCTGCCTTCTGCATCACAGGAGACTACTCCTGCCACTGGGAAGGTGCTGGGCACAGCCCACATCCAGTGCCAGAAAGATTGGTGCTGCCACCCATCCCAGGTGGCAGGAGCAGCCTCCTGTGATCTGGCAAGCAGATCGGGGTGCCCCTGCACCCCAGGGAGGGCTGCAAGGCTCTGCCAACTCCTCTCAGGGGTGCGTGGGGCCCCCAATTGGCCTGCCAGATCACAGGAGACTGCTCCTGCCACCTGGGACCAGCACTGAGCAGAGCCTGCACCCAGCGCCAGGAAAATTGGTGTTGCCACCCATCCCAGGTGGTAGGAGCAACCTCCTGTGATTCAGCAGGCAGATTGAGGACTCCCCCCCAGGAGGAGTCAGCAGAGCCCACAGCTCCCCGTTTTGCCTGCCAGATCACAGGAGGCTGCTGTTACCACTTGGGACAGGTGGCAGCACCAATCTTCTTGGCACTGGGTGTGGGCTGTGGCCAGCGCTGGTTCCCGAATTGGTGCCAGAATCTGCCAGTGACAGAATCCTCCCGGTGCAGGGGTGGCTCCTGGATCTGCCTGGGATGACAGGAGGCTGCTGCTGCTGGGTGGGACCGGTGCTGAAGCCAAGCCCAGCTTTGAAAGTCAAAACATTTTGAAACTTTCAAAACATTTAAAAAATGCCCTTGTTTTGTTTTGAAGCTGTTTCAAAGGCTTTTGTTTCATTTCAATTTCGCTGTTTCGAGCTGGAAATGCATTGAAACAGCTTCAAAACAATACATTTGGTAAAATTTCACACAGCCATACATGCCTCCTGTTGCTAAAGATTGCAGACATTTCCTATTATAAGACCTTCCTCTCAGTTGCTCATAAGTGCTAAACTTTAACAGATCAGAGTAATATCTAATGTGTTGCATATCTTCCTCTGGCTGAAAGCTTTTGGAAGAATTCAGCTAAAATAGCTTGGCTGCTTCTGGGAAGAAAGGTAGGGGCAAACAAGCTGTGTTTCAATGTTAAAAAAAACAACCCACCATCCCTTTCCAGTCACCTTTTATTTGGAAGCTTTAGCACCCCAATGCTACAGAGGAGGGACCTGACACTTGATATAAATGTACTCATTGTCAAGCTCTTGAACACCTGTCTAAATATAGGCAAGTTATAAGTGTTTGAAAGCTGAGTTTCCATATGCACACTAGTGTAGGTTGCAGCTATGTTGGTCTAAGGACATAGACAGACAAGGTTCTTTGGGTAAATCTGATATCTTTTGGCACTTTACAGCTAAAATCTCCAAAGGTGCTGTGCATACTGGGCATACTCAAGTCTCTTGTTGTACCCAGTGCTGAGTGCACATGCACCATCCAACAGAGAGTGACTGAGCAGTCACCATCACCATAAACCAATTTAGCCTGGCTTGCCAGGGACCACCTGTTTGCTAGGGCTGAGAACCAGCGTAGCATTACCATACGTCCGGGTTTTCCCAGACATGTCCTTTTTTGGGGCCCCTGTGCTGTGTCTGGGCAGGTTTTTTAAATGCAAGCCAAATGTCTGGGATTTCCTCCCCTAGTCTATTTTCAATATGACTGCTGCTAGGTAAAACTACAGTTCCCAGAATACCTAGTGCGGCACCTACATGATTGGAAGCTGAGTTAGTTATTTTGCTTTGCTCTACTGGTGGGAGCAAGGGAAGGGCAATCAGAGGCAGCAGGGAGTGGAGCACAGAGAGTCAGGAGCAAGGGGCACCTGCAGGGCTGAGGGGGCAGGGGGCAGAGGCTGCAGGCAAGAATAAGCAGCACTGGCAGGGCCAGGGGTGTAGGAGGCTGCAGCTCAGGAGTGAGGGGCACTGGTAGGGCTGGGAGGGTGTGGTAGGGGCTGTGGGTCAGGAGTGAGGGGCATTGGGGGCGGAGGGGCAGATGACTGTGGGTTGGGTGTGCAAAGCAAAGGCAGCACCAGGGAGCTGCAGGTCAGAAATGAGGGGCACCAGCAAGATGGGGGAGGCAGAGCAATGCTTTCTGGGAGTGAAGGGTACTGGCAGGGCTAGGTTCAGTGGGTCAGGAGTGAGGGGCAGCAGCAGGGCTGTGGGGTGGGAGGGCTGTGGCTTGTCAGTGAGGGGCAACAGAATGAGCAGTGGCAGGGCACTGGCATGTCACTGCCCCCCGACCATCATATTTCCCCTGCTGCCCTCCACCCTCCCCCTCCCAGGTGTTCTCTATTTTGGACCTGGAAATATGGTAACCCTAAGGTCCAGGAGACTCATTTCACATGTGAGACAGAGCACCCTGAGAGGGGTTCAAGCAGTGATCCAAACTGTTCTTTGTGGGTATAGGAGGGGTTGAGTAGCTAGGCCTGTTGAATAGACTCTATTAGCATTATATAACTGCCCTGCTATTTACAATTCAATTCTTACACAGCTTAGGAGGCTTAGAAACTGGAAGAACCTGTTATTTGGGTTAAAAAAAGGCTGGCTTTCTGGAGCGAGGGGCTGTTGCCTGCACACAATGAATAAGATACCGCTCATTATGAAACTGGGGAGTCCTGTGAGCAGGAGGAGGGGAGGGAGAGGTGATTTGCTCTGAAGGGTAAATGTAAGGAGTCCAGGGCAGGCTCCCTGCCGGCTGAAGAGTATTTGCTGGAATGAGGGGAAATTCAGGCATGAAATTCCTTTCACAGTTTATCACTCAGAGTATCAAGACAACCTGACCATTTTTTTTTATTCTGGTGTTTAAAATAATCCTCCTTCTGGGCTGCTTTGCTGATGAGTCCCTGGTCAAACACCTGAGCTGATTGCTCTGAAGATAAAGCACAGGGCACGACCATGTGTAGGGTTACCATATTTCCTGTTCCAAAAAAGAGGACACCTGTCTGTGGAGGAGGAGAGAGGGGCTGTGTGTGTGTGTGGGGGGGGGGGGGGGGAGGGGCTGTATTTCTAATTGTTACAGTAAATAACAAGTGTTATTCCCTCAGAAATTAAGTGAGAAACAAAAATAAATGTAAAGTGGTTTTAAAATGTACCTTTTTACATGCTGTCAGTTCTCTCCTGTGCTTCTTTGGTCGTGCCCATACGTACTTCTCTAGAGCTTATCTTTCTCAGCAATTGTTGATTGCTCATCAAGTAGCCATGGAAGTCATCTTGTACAAGCAGTATCCCTTTCAGTGACTCAGCAGTCAAGTTGTTCCTTTCCTTTGTCCACTGGCTTTGCATTAGTGAAAAAACTTGTTCTATATTTGCATTGTGGGAGGGAACAGAAAAGAGGAACTGGGTAGACCTTAACAATTCTGAGCGACATTCAGTGTTTTTGGCCTTCTCAAAATATTTGACCCATTTTTGGTGTGCTAGCAGATTGTTGAACTCTTCATCACTATTGCAACCTTCCACAAATTTCTTGAGATTGCTGAACTGATCAAAGCTCTTACCATCATCAGTTTGCACCCCCTTCTTTGTCAGGTATTTGATGTAAGGTTCCACATTCAATTTGCTGTCTCACTTAGGGCAACCCACATGAAACAGGAGAAGTCTTCCAAGGGTGCCATCCACATCTCCAAATATTCTATGCCATACAGACATTCAACTTTTGCACAGAATATATTATGCTCTTCATCAAGTCCATCCTTATGGTTTTGTGCCAGGCCAGTAGCTCCTTAATTTTCAGTGACATGAAGTTGTGGGTCTTGTGTTCACAAAGGATAGTGCATACTGAGTTCAAGATTTTCACCACTTCCACAGTGGAGTTGTTTTCCATTTCTATTTCTTGAAAGTATGAATAGAATGCACTCATGAGTGAATGCATATGCCAGAGGTAAATCTTGCTGAACTCATGTTCAAAAAAATTATTAATCATATTAGGTGGTTTGCTCTTTGACAGGAAGAATGATTTCAAGGCTGGAAACATCTGAAGAAGCCTTGTGATACCTGGAAATAAGGACAGCCATTGTGTTTTGCTGTGAGAAAGCAGCTTTTTGTATTCAACTTCAACAAACTCACAGTATTCCTTAAGAAGCTCAGGTCACACAGTGTAGATATGAAAGCAGTTGTAAATTCTAATATTATAAAAGCCTTAGTCTGTCTGTCTGTCCATAACACTTTATTCCCACTCCGATTGGTTGTCTCAGCAGCCAATCAGAATGCTCTGCACAGACAGAGACACATAGCAGAGTGCCACCATGACAGCAGGGACTGAGGGGCTGGAGCGGGGGGAGGGCCCTGCTTCTTGGAGGCAAAGGGGGATGGCAGAGACCAGAACACCACTATGACAGAGGGGATGGAGGCGCTGCTGGCCTCACCCCCCCACCCCCAGCCCTGATCCTTGGAGCCAGAGACTGGAGCTGGACCCCGACCCGAGTCGGCAGGGGGAGGGGTCGGGGAGGCGTCCAGGCCTCTGTCCCTGCCCACCACCTCCCCCCACCATCATGCTTGACGGGCAATTTGATAGTTTTGAAATTAATGCTCTTAATATCAACATCAAGTGTGTCTGCCCTGTGATGGACACAGTTGTTCAAAATGTGTGCTGGGCAGCGCATACCAGTTGAAGTCCCCTTCTGCAACAGCTTCTTTAAATTTGCATACACAGCTTCTGTATCACACCGGAGTCCTCTGAACATTGTATTGCCGTTGTCACTGGCAAAAGTGACACACTTGTCAAATACCCCTTTCTCTCCCAGAGTTTCCTTGATATATTCTACAATTGTACCCGCAGTCCCATTAGGTGTGTTCTGAACCTGGATAAGCTTTGATTGCAGCCAACCATTCTTCCAACCAAAATACTGAATTATTACTGGAACTATTTCCACGGCACAATGATTGATTCCATCTGTAGCAACTCCACAGTACTATACGTCATGATCTTCAAGTGCTTTCAGAGAAGCATCACCAAAATGTGGTGCAAGCACAGAGTTAACAATCACTTCTGTCTTGGTTTGAGCACTTGCAAATTGTCAGGCTATCTCAGAATCAGGGAGTGTCTTTTTCAGTAAGCATGACACTGCTCGGAGCACTCCCAGCCAGGTCATGAGGCGCTACAGGGATTTGGGAGCGGGGCTTAAGGGTCTGGGGGCACAGGTGGTGTTCTCATCGATCCTCCCAGTCTCAGGCTATGGGCTGAGAAGGGACAGGAGGATCTATGTGGTCAACCAAAGACTGCAGTGCTGGTGTCATCAGGAAGGCTTTGGCTTTCATGACCACAGCCTGCTCTTTGGCGAGAGAGGCAGTGAGCTGCTGGGAAGAGATGGCCTCCACCTCTCTCCCCTAGGGAGGAGGCTCTTCTCAGCCAGACTGGCTGACCTACTCCACCGGGCTTTAAACTAAGCCAGTTGGGGGACGGGGGGACTACTGCCACTGCTGGCCCGCTGAGCAATCCTTGCAAAGCCAG
>NW_005841960.1:3333569-3335139 GCF_000455745.1 Alligator sinensis | reverse complement strand
GCACTATGGAAGAAAGAGACTTGGGGGTCATCATTGACCACAAGATGAACATGAGCCTGCAGTGCGATGCGGCGGCTAGTAAAGCGACCAAAACGCTGGCTTGCATCCATAGATGCTTCTCAAGCAAATCCCGGGACGTCATTCTCCCCCTGTACTTGGCCTTAGTGAGGCCGCAGCTGGAGTACTGTGTCCAGTTTTGGGCTCCACAATTCAAAAAGGATGTGGAGAAGCTTGAGAGAGTCCAGAGAAGAGCCACGCGCATGATCAGAGGTCAGGGAAGCAGACCCTACGATGACAGGCTGAGAGCCCTGGGGCTCTTTAGTCCGAAAAAGCGCAGGCTCAGGGGTGATCTGATGGCCACCTATAAGTTTATCAGGGGTGACCACCAGCATCTGGGGGAATGTTTGTTCACCAGAGCGCCTCTAGGGATGATGAGGTCGAATGGTCACAAACTACTTCAAGATCATTTCAGGCTGGAAGAATTTCTTTACTGTCTGAGCCCCCAAGGTCTGGAACAGCCTGCCACCGGAGGTGGTTCAAGCGCCTTCATTGAACACCTTCAAGATGAAACTGGATGCTTATCTTGCTGGGATCCTATGACCCCAGCTGACTTCCTGCCCTTTGGGCAGGGGGCTGGACTCGATGATCTTCCGAGGTCCCTTCCAGCCCTAATGTCTATGAAATCTATGAAATCTAAGATGTGCAATCCATTGACTTGAAACTTTTATGATGCTTAACAGTGTGAAATGCTAGAACACCTTCTCCTGCAGTAATAGCATCCTCCAATTTGCTGCATGATTTAACAAAAACAATTGTTAACTTTGCTGATGAGCTGTCTCCTCAAATGGCCTTCTTGTGTTTCTCAGAATCTACATAAGCTTGCAAATCAAAAGCACCTTTATTTGCAACAGAGACATATGTACCAGTTCTGCATATCAAGCAATCAGCTTCTGATTCGATATGATCACTATGGAAACATGGAAAGTTTTTCTTTAGTTCTTCAGTGAATTTACATTTTCGTTTTGGCATTGAGTTCAGTAGTATGTAACTACCTTCAACTTTAATCTGTTTAAAACTAATCAAATTAAACAAATCAAGCCCAAGAAGAATTTTTAAATTTTAGCCTACCACTCACCCGACTAACTGTCAGTGCATTGAGTAAATGCTGAAGTTGCACTCAAATGACAGACTGTGCTCCTACTTTATGCAATGTCTACCACTATAGTAAGCACCAGGTTTTTTCTTTCTGTTTAAAAACTGCAAATTGATTTTAAAAAAAAATCACTAATTAAAAAAACTCCAAACCCACATTTTCCTGTGATTAAACTGAAATGCCACTATATATACCTTGTTGTCGATTTAACACAATGTTTTATTGATTTATTTACAATTTAAAGCAGTTTGGAAGCCTACAAGTGTCTCAATCATTTTAATAAAATAAATTCTAAATACCTATATTTTTAAACTATTTGTAACAGAAAATCATAGCCCCCCCACCCCCTTTGCTCAACAGGATGTGGGTCTCGCTGCAGATGTGCCCTTGCCCCCCTCCCCTGCAGCTGTGCCCTTG
>NW_005841960.1:3329408-3333308 GCF_000455745.1 Alligator sinensis | reverse complement strand
CCCCCACCCCCCCCAGACTCTACCAGGTCCCATCAATTAGTCCGGATATAAATGCCCCACTCCCCTCTGGGCTCTGCTGGTGCCCTTTCCCCTAGCTGCCCCATCCTATCCCATCTGGAATGAGCACAACAGCTGCAGCACCAGCTCTGGCTTCTGTGGGTGTTGGTGGAGCAAGTCCAACCACTGTGTGGCCTAGAGGGTGAGGGAAGGGAGGCCTTTGTAGCCTCCACTCTGGCCAGCCTCTCCTAGCCGGCCAGGCTGTGCAACTCCCCACCACCCTCACCCTCAGGCCTCATGCCCTGGACAGTCCCAAACCCCCACTTTCCAGCTTACCTATATCCAGGTGCTCAGCTGGGGCAGCTCCATTACCCTGCCCGGCTGTCTGCATCTGCATCCAGCCATCAGCATCTGTGTGCGCACACAGACAAACATGGTGACCCCCACCCCCTGCCCCCCATTAACTGAAGTGGTACTGCCTTTTCCGCAATTTTCCACAGTAAACTGAAAACTTGAATCTTGATAATGAACTCAGCTCCCGATCACATATGCATCATGCTAGGTATTCTGGGAACTACAGTTCTACCTAGCAGTGGCCATGTTGAAAATGGACTCGGGGAGGAAATCCCGAACATTTGCTTGCCTTTAAGAAACCCACCTGGATGCAGCACAGGGGGCCAAAAAAGAGGACATATCTGGGAAAACCAAGATGTATGCTAACCCTGACCATGTGTGATGGGCAATGCATTGTTCTAGAGGTGTTCCCTCTCATTCTCCAAACAACAAGAATGCCCACGCAGCCTTTAAGTTTCACAAGCAAATTGATACAAACTGTTCCATCCCCCACCTTTAATTTGCCTTGATCAAAACCGGCTTCACCCCTCCCCCTGTGTTGCCAAAGGGCTGAGGCAGCTGGCCAAAGGAGCCTGTTGAAGGCACAATATGATCAGTTAGCCGCAAATTAACAGCAGCTGGCAGAGGGACCAGCAGGGGGAGGGAAAAACTGGTAGAATCAGTAATTCAAGTAAATAATTGCAGGTCAGCTTGGGGAGAAGAAGGAATCCCTGCAAAAAATAATTAATTTTATATGATGCCTCTGTCTTTGGACCTGGGGAGGTTTTTGGACCTAGCCTGTTTGGACCTAGGGAGCCCTGCGAGCAGGAGGGGACCATTTGCTCTGAAGGCCAAATGAAGGCACTGCAGGGTACACTCTTTAGGTGCCCAAGCAGTTATTAATTCTTTGATGGAAACAGGTGCAGATTATGGGGTTGTTGAGCCCCAGCTCAAGTCTGGGATCATGCCCGGTATGCAAAAGCCAATAAAGATACCAGGGGTGAAAGTATAAAGAAGATTTATTGCTAGCAATACAAGGTGCAAGCGGAATAATTTCACATAACAAGCACACAGATTCTTAATTCTAAGCATCTTTTATACAGGAGTATTGGACCTTCATAAGCATTCTTGTTTGCTAATTGGTTATAAGGGAGTGACGCAAGGAGTTCTTTACTGAGCATGTCTCTATACCTGTGTTTTAGCTATGTATCTCATTTACATACATGTATGTTTCATTAGCATACTTTCTCCCCACCTAGGGGTGTGATTTTTAGTATTTAAATTAGCTCTTTGCCCTAGTCCTCTGATTCTGCTTTTGTTTTCAAGCCTCCTTTATCTAAGACTGTCTCCTCCTTATCATTGCAGATGGGCATTAGTTACATAACAGAGACTTTTGCTTGGGCTTTGTATAGTGGTTTCTAGGTCAAACCTGACATTCCCCTCTCTGGAGCATTTTTAATTATTTTTATTATAATTGCTCCACTCAATTTGTTTCAACACAAATCTAGTATTCTCAGGTTTCTTCGTTTGTAAAATCATTTGATTCACCTTAGGCCTGAAGATAGATAAGAAGACAGTTAAACATTGTATACAGCAACAGGCCATAATCCCTATAACACAAAATAAAACAACCATACTAAATAACTGTTTCAACCATCCAAAATTGGGAAGCCAGGAAGTTAACCAGGACAAGTCTAAGCCAGATGATTCTCCCGCAGGCCAGAAACCATCCTCGAGGAAGGATGGTATGTGTGTATACATAGGATATTTGATTGGTCTTGTTACAAAGGATTCTTCTACCTTGGTTCAATTTAAAGCAATTATTAGTACAATTAACCATAAGGAAACATTCAGAAGCATTAGCTGTTGCCTGAACCCGTACGGAAAACATGTCTCTATTCTTCTCTTTTACAATAGTCCCCCACTTATATATATTCTGATATGTACTTTTCTTCTCTACATTCTTCAGCATAGTATAATTTTGTAAAATTTTTAAAGGGGTTGGTACTGCGATTAAGCATGAGGTAAAAACCAGGTGAGCATTGATCCCTCCCGCTAAGCAGAAGTCCGTTCTATTTAAAATTTCCCGGGCCAGATAAATCCAGACATTTTCCTGAGGGTCAAATTTTTGTTGTAAAAGGGTTTCCCCTCCTATAAGTAGGAGTGGACAGATCAGGGTGCCCCACAATAAAACCTTGAACAATTTCATAATAAGGCTTATAAAACTTAATCAAAGATTGTCAAATTATTCAAAGTTCCTTTCTTTTGAATAGGAATTTCAAGTCTCTTATTGGCTCCACCTTCCACTGTTCTCTGTCTCCGGTCCCGGAGTCTGCAGGGATTCCTTCTTGTTCTGGTCCAGCCACCGGCTTTAGGCGACTGGAATGTATCCAAGTCTTGATTCCTTCGAGCTTTGCGGCCGTCGGGGTCGTTAGAAGTACCCTATATGGGCCTTTCCATCTGGCTCGAAGTGGTTCCTCGTTCCAATCTTTCACAAGGACGTAACTCCCAGGTAATAATCGATTTCCCAGGGCAGGATACTGGTCCTGTGTCTGCAGCACGTCCCGTACCTGCTGATGGATGGAAGACAAAACAGAAACCAAGGACCATACATATTCTCTAATCATTCCCTCTCCTAAAACATGTAACTGTTGTTCAGTACCCATGGGCAGACTCAGAGGGTAAGGCTTACCATACATTATTTCAAACGGGCTTAATCCCAATTTAGAATGTGGTGCGACCCTTACTCGTAACAGGGCCAAGGGTAGGGCCTCTGGCCATTTGAGTCGAGCTTCTTGGCAAATCTTTGCAAGGTGTCTTTTTAAGGTCTGATTCATACGTTCCACCTTTCCACTGGACTGAGGTCTCCAAGGGGTGTGTAAATGCCAGCTGATTCCCAGGAACTCAGAAACCTTCTGAGTAATTTGTGCAATGAAATGTGGGCCATTGTCTGACCCTATTCCTTTTGGAAGTCCGAGGCGAGGTATGATTTCTCGTAGGAGTGTCTTGACTACCTCCCGGGCCTGGGCAGTCCGACATGGGAAGCACTCAACCCAATTAGAGAAAGTGTCCACAAAGACAAGGAGATATTTTATCTCTTGTTGCCGGGGCAACTCAGTAAAATCCACCTGCTATTCTTCTCCTGGCCCATTGCCTATTCTCTGATGTCCTGAAGTTTCTCTTCTCCCTCCTTTTGGGTTATTTCTCTGGCAGACCTCACATGTCTCTGATACCTCCTTGGCAGCCTCTCTTAATCCCACTCTAGTTACATAGTAACTGATCCATCTTACCAGGGCCCTGGGTCCGTAGTGGGTACCATGATGAGTGCTCTTTACTACCACATGAACCCAGGCAGCTGGGATGATAATGCGGCCATCCCTTGCTACCAGCCACCCGTGCTCCCCCTTCTTTGCTTGAAACTCTTTTATCAATTGTTTGTCTCTCAGATTTGGCCTTGAAGAATAAACAGCTTCCAATGTTTGCAGGCAGTCATGTACAAGATCTGGTGTGTCAGCCATAGATGGCAGCAGTGTTGCTGGATTTACAGTGCGAAAAATGGCCAATTTTTTT
>NW_005841960.1:3308131-3326398 GCF_000455745.1 Alligator sinensis | reverse complement strand
CCGGGACTGTAACTTAGGGGGTAACGGCAGCCCCTGCTGCTCCTGCAGGGTCTGACACAACAATGATCATGCACACAACCCCTCTAACCAACCCTGGGATGGTGGGAGAAGTGGAAGGAATGAGCTGGGCTGCAAAATGTAGCTCAGTCTGTGCATCTGCCTGCCCTTTCAGAGCATGCTGCTGGGAGAGTTGTTGGGCAGGGGAAGAGGAGGTTTCCATCACACGGGCTCCACAGGGGCAGGGGACATGGGGGAAGATGGCAGAAGTAGTCTCCATAGGAGAAGCTGCAGGTGCCACTGAAGCAGCTGGGGTAGGCGCAGGGTGCCAGTTGGGGTTGGAAAGCATTTACCTCTTCACACAGGGAGAGCTTGCCACACACTTCCATTGCTCTCACAACATAGTAGTATGTCTCAGCACATCCTTTGGGTATTACTGGTTTACAGGGTGTATATCTACCCTGCCTTCTTCCTTCCCCACAGCCGTGGGTTTCTGGCTGGCTACATTTTTGTGACTTAAATACAGGTGCACATCCATAATGGGCACATGTACATAGTCATATATGTGCCTAGCCAGTTCAAAGCCTAGTGCTCATACTCAGTCTGCCTGTGCACACTCACCTATCTACATGGCATGGGTCATAGTATCACTACTGGTGTACAAGTTCTACAAATGCCACTTACATTGTTAGAAAGCTGCCATGTCGACTAGCAGAATTCAACCCTGTGTCTTCTTAATTGATAATTTCTTGGCACCCACCTGAAGCTCCATTTCTGTCTACACTAAGGACTGTACAATTATAGAAGTTTGCAGTGATCTGAGTTTGCGTTCCACACCCCTCGAAGTTCCCTTAGAGGTAGGTCTCTTCTGGAAGGCACTTTGAAGGAGGTTGTGGGGGCAGGTGGCTGAGCTCCTCCTCCTGTTGTGCCTCTGCCTGGTAAGGAGGGGGATAAGGCAGGATCCCCACCCTCACCCCAGAATTGGCAGGGGTAGTGCAGTGTGGGATCATTTTGACATGGCAAATGATTCCAGTTATGCTACCTGCCAGCACTGCCAAAAGCAGATGAGCCAGGGCAAGGATGAGAAACACTTCACCACCACAGCAATGCTGCTTCATCTCAGGAGGCAGCACCCCCTTGCCCTTGTTCCTTCTCAGCCTGGCACCAGTGGGAGCATACCCAAAAAGAAGTCCCCCTCTCTCTCCTAAGCCCCCATCCCCAAGAAGCAGAGGCAGGCCACCCTGGACCAGTGGCGGAAAGGCACAGACAAAGGGGAGTGCATTCCCAACGCGAGCGAGATCACCTAGAGCATTGGGGAGATGCTTGCTCTGGATGGCCAGACCTTCTCCTTTGTTGAGCATCCAGGGTTCAGGTGGCTTATGGTGCTCGTGGCCCCATCCTACTGTTGAGCCCCAGCTCAAGTCTGGGATCGTGCCCGGTATGCAAAAGCCAATAAAGATACCAGGGGTGAAAGTATAAAGAAGATTTATTGCTAGCAATACAAGGTGCAAGCGGAATAATTTCACGTAACAAGCACACAGAGTCTTAATTATGAGCATCTTTTATACAGGAGGATTGGACCTTTATAAGCATTCTTGTTTGCTAATTGGTTATAAGGGAGTGACGCAAGGAGTTCTTTACTGAGCATGTCTCTATACCTGTGTTTTAGCTATGTATCTCATTTCCATACATGTATGTTTCATTAGCATACTTTCTCCCCACCCAGGGGTGTGATTCTCAATATTCAAATCAGCTCTTTGCTCTAGTCCTCTGATTCTGCTTTTGTTTTCAAGCCTCCTTTATCTAAGACTGTCTCCTCCTTATCATTGCAGATGGGCATTAGTTACATAACAGAGACTTTTGCTTGGGCTTTGTATAGTGGTTTCTAGGTCAAACCTGACAGGGTGACGGCACCACTGTCTGTAAGCACACCCTTTGTGCAGCAAGGCACAGGTGGGACTGGGCACCCATGCCAGGGCCATTTCAAGGAGGTGTGGTGGATGACTGGGAAGGCAACTGCAGGTTGGCGGTGGAGGGTTGTTTTGGCAGTGAATGGATTACTAGTTTGCTGGCACCCCCCGCTGTAATCGAGTACCAAAGAAATCAGTGGGATGGATTGTTATATGGCTCCCACTGCTAGAATTTACTGGGAGTTGCACACCGGGCTTAATTCGTTACATGCAAACAGTGACACAATGTTTTAAAATAAAATATTTTAAATGTAATAAACCTATTTAATGTAATGAGGATTAAACCCTGTTATGTGTACATGCACCCCTGGCACAGCATACCAGCAGCATTAACTTTCCCTTCATTACTTTTAATTCTAAGTTGTGAGGATTCTAATCAATTCATCTGCAAACAGAACTGCTTTAATTTCCATTGTACTACATCCAGTGGTAAATAGCAATATGCAATTCTTTTATATAATGCCAAATACACGTCTCACTGCTCTACTAATTATCAGCAGGAGCTTACCTGGTCTCAATTTTTCTATAGAATACTTTTAGAGAACGGTGTGCTTTTTAGGCTTCCTGAACTAAAATGTTTAGTGAGTTGGGGAAAAGTGAACACTTGCTAATGACATAAGGCAAACTTCAGAAGGCCCACATCCTTATCTTCACATATCCAAAACACTATGGTATGGAAAGTAAGCCATAAGTCTTCAGAAACTGAAGCTTCTAGTAAGACATGCAGCCATTCCTGTTCTAATCCCAATAGGCAATTGTGTTTTTGCTTGTCCAATATCCTGTTAGGAAGTAGAAGAATAGGCAGTTTTCCTTTAAATTACCTTCCCAATACTCAGAAAGACTATATTTTTATTTGTCTAAATTTATTTGACAAGCCCTTGTGAGTCCTTTTATGATTTCTTTACCATTAGCTTTAATAGCATACATTTTGGCAACAAAAAAACAGAAGTGATTGCATGCATCATTTTAGACAGAGGATTTTTTTAACATAGGTGAAAAAAATAATGAACAAACATTGTAAATAACTTGTCAATGGATTTTGATCTTCAGGGCCGGATTAAAAGTTATCTGATAGATGATGCTTCTTTTTATTCAGTCTGAAGTCCCTGTTAGATATAAAACAAATACAAGAAAAAGGGTTTCTGAATATTAGTCTCTCAAATGAATATGCTCCCAATGGATATCTCAAAGAATTGGTACATTCTTCTCAAGACAACTACAAAGCAACATACTGGTTGATATCAACTAGCATTGAAATAGAAATCAAACTATACTCTATGAAAAGTAACGTTATGCTTACCTTTGTAAGCAAGCAGCTTAGCCATTTTAATATTAAATACAAATATTTGTCTCTGAAATAAAGTTTGTGGTTTGATTCCCAGCCTTGGAAAGTAATGTATAATTATATCAGAGGCTTTAACACTTCTCTCTACCATTTGCAACTAGCTGGCCCACCTGAACCCATGAATTCCCGAAGTGACATAATGTAGGTGTTATTTTTCAGAGTACGCTACATGTCTGCTGTGAGAATTCCCATTATACTATGAGCTATCCTACCTGGGAAGAACATCAATTTTAATAAAGCATCTTCAGTGTTAAAGAAGAGAAAACAAGAATGGTGTGAAATAAAAAAGGCCTCTCCTCATCAAGAGATTTTTTTTTTCTTCTAAGCTGCGGATTGGATGGTTTTGAGCAAGTAACACAAGTGAAAACCAGAACTCCAGACTAGTGGCAATTCATGATGAGACTCTGCAACCATATTGGCTAAGGAGATTTTCTGGGGACTGATAAATCCCCTGGCTGGGAATTAATTGGAACTACTGGCCATGTCTACACAAGATGCTGGCTACGCAGTAATCAGAGTTACTACACAGTTGTGTTGTTGAATAGCTTTTAGGTGACACTGACTGGACAGGAGCTCATTACTTCTGTGCAGTAGCATTACTTCATGCTCCCTGCCACATGATGTTACTGTGCAGCAGTAATGAGCTAGTGGACAGTCAGCATCTCATGTAGATGTGGCCACTGAGACTCAGAAGCAGTCATAAATCAATAGGAAAGCCACCAAAGAAAGTGAGAGAAGTACTTTTTGTCTGACCTCAAAAGGAGCCAAGAGATTGCTTCTTGGGAAGTGTACTGGATGGAAAGTGACTTCTAGTGAGCATAAAGCCACAGATTCCTTTTCTTTGGGTCTTACTCTATTCGGAGAAACAAATCTCAGACTCTTTGTAAGTAAACATCCCCAAATACCTGTATCTATCATCGGGTTTTTCTTCCAATATAAAAGCTACCCAGAAGACCTTACCTATAAATTCTTGCCACTTGTGGGGCAAGAGAAAAAAGCTGTGAACTGATATTTCTTGTTCAATGAAGATTAAACAAATTATGGCAGTTCTAGTCTATACAATTTTCATGGTTTAAAAAAATAGTACACGGGTGGCTTAATAGACTGAGAGCTATCTTGAAGGATCTCCTGACCAGCATGAAAACCATGTGAAGGTTGAAAATAGTTTGAGGTGAAATGATAAGCACTGCAATGTCACTATACCAGAGATTGATGAAAGGCTATAGTTTAATATTAGTTTAAGTTTAATTTTTAAGAAACTACTAGGAAACAGCCACAATTGTGTCTAAAATATCCATATGCATGCTGTAACATCAATTATATTGATGATAAGTTGGGATTTTGGGTTTTCTGTTTCCCACAGAAAAACAGAGAAAACCATGGATTTCCAATTTTTATTAGAGAAAATGCGGATTTTTCCTTTTAGAAGAGAAACCCATGGATTTCCCCCTTTTGCAAAAAGCTTTGCAGGTTGGCTGAGTTCCAGCCTACAAGAGCTGTTTGCAAAAGGTGTGGGGAAACCCTCAACCCTGCCCAAAGAGGAAGGGAGAGGGGAAAGGGCAGGGCCTGACACTCTCACTTACTGGAGGCTGCTTCAGGCTCACTCTTCTTGCTGGAGCTAAGTGGGGCTTGGGGGTTCTGGGGCAGCCCTGGAGGGGGGAAGCTGGCTAGGGGATGAGGGAGCGGGGAAGTTTGCAGCCAGTTTGGCACTCTGGATGTGGGGGGAGGGGTTTGCAACTTCCCTGGCTCCCTCAGCCCCCAGCCTCCGCCCGCGCCCCCCCCCCCCCCCAGCCAGCTTGGGCACTCTCTGGCTGGGAATGGGGTTTGCAGCTGGCCAGGCACTCCGGCTGGGAGTGGGGAAACCGCACACACCCCCTGGCTGGACTGCCGAGCCAGCTGCAAACCCTGGGTCACAAACGCTGCGCTCCCCACCCTGCTGCCCTCCTCCAGGCCCTCCAGAGTGTAGTGTGTGTGACTGGCACAGCAAGGCACAGTGGGGCCACACACAAAAGCTGTCTGCTGCTGCAAGCTCCATGCTGCCCTGGCCACATTTCCTCTATGTGCACAGGAGCAATGCACACCTGCCCTGCCCCCACCTCTGGGGGATGTGGGTCCCTCCTGCCTCCTGGAAGTACACGCTGCCACTGGGAGCCAGCCCCACCTGAGCCTGCAGCCTGCAGCAGGGGGGGAGCCGGCTCATGCTCCTGCTGTAGCAGCCACTGCCTTCCATTGGAGGCAGGGGGCTGCAGACCTAGGTCCCTGGCCCCATAGCCCTGGCAGCTGGGGGCCCCCTCCAGCAGGACTGGGGGGCTGTTGGGGGGGGAGTGAGGGACACCAGCAGGGCTGTGGGGGGCAATTAATTTTAACCACAGACTTTGGGATTTTTAGCAGATATTTTGCAACATTTTATCAGAGAATGTGATTTTTTTATCATGGAAAGCCAGGATCCCTGATGATAAGTAATGAAATACATATATATTGTGTAGTTTATCCAAATATTCCTATAGTGCAACTGTATGATTATCCTATTTTCTCTTAACTTAACAGTCTGAAAACTGGACGGTATTGCCATTAAGTGAGGAAAGAATACCTGGAGAGTGAGGCAAGTGAAAAAGGAATAAAACATACACTTTCTTAGAAACTTCAGTTTTATAAAGGACATTAATGCTGGTCACTAGACACGGTTTTATACACAAGGACTTCATCAGAAGAAAAAAAAAAATGGAGAACAGAGGAAGACATGTACCTCATCCCCTTCATATCATACCACACCAGTGAAATCATAATTATAAAGTTGTGCTTTTGTGCCAGGGGCAACCAGACAGACAAATGTATATTCCATTGGATGGGTAAAATCAACAACAGGTCAGTCAGCAAACATGTCTTCTGCCTCCTTTATCAGTGGCCTATGAATTAGGGAAGATCAAAGAACTGAAAAACATCAAGAAGGAAGTACAGAAAGATCTAAACTGGAATCAGGAGATACCACAAAATAAAGAGAAAGAAAGTTTAGCACAAAGGCAAGTTTGCTTTGTGGGAAAAACATTTAAGAGGCGATATGATAGCAGTTTTCAAACATCTGAAAGGCTGTCCTACAGAAGAGAGAGAATGCCTTTTATTTCCATTGCTGCATAAAACAGAATGTTATGAATGTCTTCAAATTGCAGCAAAGTAGTTTTAAATTGGATAACAGGAAAAGAGTTCTTTGATATCAGACCAAAAGGGCAGTGGAGGAGACTGCCTAGGGAAGTTGTAGAATCACCATCATTGGAGGTTTTCAAGGCTGGATTAGAATTGGCAGGGGTGATCTAGGAGTAGTTATTCTGGGAGTGCTTTACAAAGAGCAATAGTTGAAAGCCCAGAAGCCCCCCACCCCTCATGCCTACTCCCAACACATTTCTGGGAGATCATGAAAAGAGTTCTTTCAGCCTAAAGCAGAACTATGCTCAGCAACAGGAGAATGAACCAGCTTGGTTATGAAATAAAAGTTAAAGCTGCTAAAATAAGTTCATGGAGGGGATACAGAAAGGGGAGTTCTGGCTGACCAGTTATAAATTGTGATGTGTGGAGTTTTGCTTGCTGTTCTCAAGTTGCAGTCATGTGGTGATAAGCATGGGTATAAAAAGTACACAGCATTCAGGCAAAAATTCAGAATCTGTAATGAGCCAGGTTAGAGCAGCCCCAGACTGGCAGGCTGACCTCCTGGGCCCCCTGCCAGCTGGGACGGCTCCTACCACACTCAACATGATACGGGCCTGGGCTCATGTTAAAGCAGCAGGCCTGAGGGCAAGAAATTCTGGCATGATATGCACCAGAGTTTATTTTTCTGCATTAATTGCATGTGTAGACACACCCAGCAACATAAAGAATATAGTTAAGAGAAGATGTATAACCAGTGATACACCACAGGAAAAGTCCAAAATGCCTTAAGAAAAATGATATAAGAAGAGCAACAAAATATGATACCAAATGGTTTTACTAGGAGATAGGAGAACCAATACATTGAGTCCATTCCCTGGTAATTGTATAGAACAAAGGTGGGGACTGTAGCTGCTTAGCTACCCAAAGGATTTGATGCAAAGGAGTTGAACAAAAATCATAAAAATAGAATGTTTTCACTTGCCCAAAGTCCAAATTCTTCAGCAGTAGTGGGATATTGGCAAATTCCATTGAAAGCTTCAAGATCTGCATTTTCAAGATCTCCTATTTAGGAGATGTTGCTTGCTAAGTATGCCATTTAAAATATGCTCAACTCTAGTACTTCATGGCACAATAAACCAGAGGCTAAAGCACCGATTCTCAATCAGGGCATGGTGAGATCCTTTTAAGGGTGTCCTGTGTTGTCGCATGATATTAGCACTGTTAGGGCCTTGTTACTAATTATGCTGTGAGCCACACAAGTATTGATCAGTGTTAGTTCTAGCTTGAGTTTGGAGTGGACTCACACTGAGGTCAGCAGGATCCTGTAGGACTGAAAGGTAAGAATCTGCACTCCCCTACTTATGGGGATTACCCCCATGCCCCTCAGGGTGCCTTCATGCTTCCTGCCTCCCCCCACCCCAGGGCATTACTTACTGTCACAGGGGAAATGGGCAACTGGCGCCACCTTAGTCGGGGGGGGCACATGCCCCCCCCACCCCATGACCAGTTAGCAATCCCACAAACCGGGGTGATCCCCCTTTCCACAACTGATCTCACTGACTGGGGAGGGGGGTTCCCCCATGGCCAATTGCGAGGTAGCTAATCACTGCAGCCGATCACTGCAGTCACTTCCAGAAGTGGCTAAGGCCACTCCCAGGAGTGGCTGAGGCCACCTCTGGGAGCACAACGGCACTCACTCCCCAGCCGGCACTTGCAGGAGTGGCACTGGCACTTCTGCCTGCCCCACCCCTCCCCCCCGCTCATTGCCTAAGCGGCAAGTGCAGCCAGTCAGGGGGTGCACTGGCACTCTCAGGGGGTGTACATGTACCTCCTACATGTCACCACTGAAAGGGGAGCAGGCTGGGAAGGATTAAACTGCCTGCCCAGCCACTGTTTCTGCTGCTGCTCTCTGGCACAGAAGATACTTTTTCATTTGTTTTGAGAAGAATACTATCTAAATAAGACAAGTTGAGTTGTGGTATTTGCCTATAAGAACTGTACAAATAATTCAAGCAACTAAAGATCACTGGCTGGTACAAAGATGCCTCAAAATATTGCCTTCTTTCTCCTGTCAAACTCTTTGTGCCAGGGCCTAGATGGAGGAATTCCCACTATCAGCTAAACTGCTTTTCTGGATGTTTTATTCAGTCACAGCAAGGCAAAGCAATGGAGTAAGAGGTAATTTGACCTCCATATCTAAATGGGCTATGTGGAGAAATAAAGTGACTGGCCAATCTCTGAATTCCAGGACAGTGTCAAATTCTGGGCTACATCCAGATTTTCCTGAAGACCCTCTGAAATGGGACTTTCATTCCAAATCTGATTATTTGATCTTGGGAATGTTGCCAAGAAGTCATGCAGTGCCTGCTAAGAGGACACAACAAATTGTTACCTGGTGCTGCATGCTTCCAGATTAGGCTATAGCCAGAGATCCCGGGAGCATTCACTGAACTGGTTAATTGAAATCCATGTAGCAGTAATTGTGGCAGCTGTACAATAATAGACAGCCCAGTAGCAATGGCAACAGCTTATATGTGAACAAGCATCCCAACATTTGTACAGTTTCCAATAGTCCAGGAGGAGCCCCATGACAGGGACCTCAACTCTATCAAGTCATTCAATATAGTGAACTTGCAAAAAGTGGCATACACAAGGACTTTGAAGCATTCCTTGTGAAATTCAAGAGGTTGTCAGTGGGAGCACAATAGCTAAATGAGCACTGGGTGTCTTATTTAACCATCCTAGCCTACCTCCCAGAGCCTTGAACTAGGGGCTGCCCATCTGTGCTCCTAGAACAAGGCCAGCATCTTAGGTTATCAAACACCAATAAAAAATACTGCATCCCCTCAACAGGCAAGATCGGGTGGTATTCTCAGAGGCTGAAAGAAGCATCACTAGCTCAAATTCAAACCTGAAATCCAGACTACACTCATATAACTATGCTTCACATGTTTAAATGATTTACACATTTTTTCAGGGTTGGAGGAAAAGGTTGGATCACAGAACCATAGAGAAATAGGGCTGGAAGGGACCTCATGAAGTCTTTTATTCCATCCCCCTGATCAAGGCAGGATCATCCCTAACTAAATCATCCCAGCCAAGTGTCTGTCCAACCTGCTCTTGACAATTCCAGGGAGGGAGATTTTTCAACTTATCTAGGTAACCTGCTTCAGTGCTTGACCACCTTCATAGTCAGAAAGATTCCCCTAATTTTCAACCTACATTTCCTCTGCAGCAGTTTGAGGCCATTTCTCTTAGTCCTGTCCATGAGAGCCACAGAAAAAAGCCCATCTCCACCCTCTCTACAAATACCTGTCAGGTTTCATAGTTGGTAGGGTCGGAAGGGACCTGAGCCGATCATCAAATATGACTCCCTGCCATGGGCAGGAAAGAATTCTGGGGTCAAATGACCTTGGCTAGGTGGTTGTCTAGCCTCCTTTTGAAGGCCCCCAGGGTAGGGGCGAGCAACACTTCCCTTGGAACTTGGTTCCAGATCCTAGCCACCCTGACTGTGAAGTAGTGCCTGCTGATATCTAGCCTTGAATCTATTCTCCGTCAACTTATGGCCATTATTCCTTGTTACTCTCAGTAGTGCTTGGGGGAACAGGGACTCTCCCATTGCCTGCTGGTCTCCCTTGGCCAGTTTATAGATGGCCACCAGATCCCCTCTCAGCCTTCTCTTGTGGAGGCTGAACAGGTTCAGGTCTCATAGCTTCTCCTTGCAGGGCCTGCCCTGTTGTCTCCTGATCATGCAAGTGGCCCTCATCTGGACCCTCTCCATGTTGTTCACATCCCTCCTGAAGTGCGGTGCCCAGAACTGGACGCAGTACTCCAACTGCGGCCTGACCAATGTCACATAGAGGGGGAGGATCACCTCCTTGGATCTGCTCGTGATGCATCTGTGGATGCATGACAAGGTGCAGTTAGCCTTACTGACTGCATCCCTACACTGTCGGTCCATGTTCATTTTGGAGTCTATAATGACTCCAAGATCCTTTTCTGCCTCTGTGCTGATGAGAAGGAAGTTCCCCCAGCCTGTAGGTATGCTGCTGATTCCTTCTCACTAGGTGCAGTACCCTGCACTTGTCAGTATTAAGTATTTGAAGACTTTTCAAATCTCCTCTCAGTCTTCTCTTCTCCAGACTAAATGTACATTTTTAGAAGTGCTCTGGGGGTGTTGATGGTGGGAAGGCAGGGAAAAGAGGCTTTAATTAGAGCAGCTTGGAGAGCCACTTTAATTAATGCACCTACAGCATATCGTGTATTCAGCGCTCCATGCTTCAAAATGGCAATGAGGGGGGAGCTTTAACTAAAGTTAATTTGATGAGTTTTCATTAAAGCACCCCACCGCCATTTTGAAGTGTGGGGATGCTGAATACAAGAGATGCAGAGGCTGCAGGAACATGCTAATTAGCACACCCCAGCAGACTCGAGTAATCAAGTCTGCTCCAATGCGCTGTAGTTACAACACATCACAGCAGCATCCCAAGCACCTCAGGCCTACTGAAATAGTTTTCCAATATAAACATAGAGGAAGGATGTGCACAAGAAGAATGGGAAGCAATGTTTTTAGCCCATTTAGCAACACCTTAAAGCATGGTTCAGGCATAGATAGAGAAATGTGATGAATCATTCCAAAACAAAGTACACAGCACACATGCTTTTCTCCAATATGGAGCTTTTGGGAAAGATGAGTCTCCCTTGGGGACCAGCACTTTTTGGACCACTCTGCACTCAGACCCTGACCAGGCTAGAAGGAGGATCCAAAACTGGTCTGATTATCTACTTTGTGTTGAGGATGAGCCTTTTGTTATCCCAATTGAAATCCACAGATTTTCAGTCAAGTTATCAGCCAACAGCAGTCAGTTGGCACATACTCAGTAAGACTTGTTAGAGCTTGATTATTCTAGCCTCCAAAGGCGGTACATGTTGAATCCCAAGACTGGAGAGGCTGAGCTGGACTTTCTCTACAATGGCTTTTCCTAGTTCTGGGACCACAACACTCAAATCATTACAAGTGACAGGCTCTATGGCACTATTGTTGCGCCTCTCACTATGGATGAACTCGTGGAAGAAGATATGCACCATATGATGCACATTATTATTATTACTATTTGCCATACTGAACACAAAAAAAATAAAAAATACAAAACAAACAAACAACCACATGGCTCCTTTCCTAGAGAGCCTGACCTCTAAATTAAAGGCATAAAGTAACAACTCGGGGAAAGAAAGGTTGAGGATTATGGCACTATGATTGTGCATTTCTTCATCTCAGGAGCAGGCACTTTTATATAAGTCATCTTTCAGAGTTGGTATTTCTTTATTATTTTAAGCAAACTTTAATACCACAGTTACGGTTTTTTGACCAGAATATAAAAACTTACTGTCAGGGATACACCTTGGAGTAGGCCACCAACCATTTTTGGTGCATGTAACAGTGCATTGCTGATTCTCACGGTCATTCTCTGAATTACATGAATAGGTAATTCTTTCATTTATTTTGTATGATGTTTTCCAATAGCTTGAGTGGAATCTGCCATTTGCCAAATTATCCACAGGACAAGTTACTAAGGAAAAAATAGTTAAAGCCCAGTTAACAGGAGGAAGTCAGGAGTGGGATGCTTGGGTACAGAGACTGGAAAGGAAAGCTTTAAAAAACTAACTTGGTACTAGAAGAAACTGTAAAAACAAATCCATCCTGCTGCACAAGACTGTAGCACTTCATTTAAAATTTTATTTTAATTCTAAACCTGAATCAAAGAACATGCTTTTTAAAAGGCTATTTACCAGTAACAGGGAACCAAGTGTAGGAGCATGGAGAGGCTAAGGAATATAAACAAAAAAGTACGGACAGAATACTGTCTGTATTGTAGGAAGAGAAACAGGGAACAATTAGGGCTGGATGGATAAGGAGAACTCCTGGCAAGGTAGTAAAATAGGTTGGGAAAACAAGGAACTGGTCTGGATTGTAAGATGGACACTCTTGTTTATTTTATTGTCCCCAAAAATAAAGCTTTGCTTTTTATGAAAAGTTCCTGTCACAGAAAGTTTAAAATTGAAACACTACACACAGCACAACACGTGGGGCTGACAAAGGTCAAAGCTGGTGGTGATATATTTACCCATCAGGTACTTGGCTCAGGAACATGCACCATCAAGACAGATCACCTACTGAGTCGGTATTTTTGTATTTATCCTAAGGAAATTATGACAATAACAACTATAGAATTTAGGCAATAAAAGACAGGTGCTTCTTATTCTCAGGGATACATCTTGGAGTAGGCGACCAGCCATTCTTAGTGCACGTAACCCTGTCTTGCTCATTTTCAGGGCTATAGCCCTGGTCACATGAATATGAAATTGTTGCACCTTCTCTGAATGTTCTCCAATAACTATAGCCAGTTTTACCATTTTCCAAATCCGGGACAAAACATATTTCTAAAGTAAAACAGATCACATAGGGTTAATCACCAGAAGTTGGGAGTGTACAACCAGGGCTAAGAATTAGAAAAAAAAGTTCTGTGCCCAGCTCCTTGCAGCAGCGACAGCCTGTCTGGAACTGGGGCAGAGCCGTGACCCCCTGCATGTGTGCCCCTGCCCGGAGAGTGCAGGATACAGATTGTGGTTCTTCCCTGGCTCCAGAGCAAGCATTTTTTTTTTTATTGGAGTTGGCCAGGGACTCTATTTCCCAGCAGCACTGGATCAGCCCCCTGCGGAGCTGTGCTGGTGTGGCTGAGGCTCAGGTCTCCTTGGAGACCAGAACAAGCCATGTGGGCAGGGGTGGCTGGAAAATGGAGTCTGCAGCCAACCAGCAGCCTCAAGTTTCCTCATCCCTGACCTAGAGCGCATTATGTATTCAGCGCTCCATGCTTCAAAATGGCAGTGGGGGGCACTTTAACTAAGGTTCATTTAATGAGCTGTAATTAAATCCATAATTAAAGCCCCATTTTGAAGTGTGGGGACACTGAATACATGAGATGCAGTGACTGCAGGAGGATGCTAAGTAGCACGCTCCAGCAGACTCGAGCAATCCATTCTCCTCCAATGCAGTGTATGTACAATGCATCACAGCAGCATCCCTGAATGTCTATAGACATCCAATAACCCTAGTTCTTTCAGCCTTTCCTCATAAATCTAGCTTCTCAGGCCTCTATTAGTTTTTGTCACTGTTGCTGAACTCCTTCCAATCTGTTCACACCCTTCTTGAACGGGGGCCCAACACTGGGCACAGTACTCCAAGGGAGCTGCCACCAGTGCTGAGTGGAATGGAAGAATCAGCTCCCATGATTTGCAAGTGACATTCCTGTTACTATAGCCCAATATGCTGGGTTTTTTTGAAACAGCAGAACACTTTTAGCTCTTATTCAGCTCCTGGTAATTAGAGTTGTGCGAAACAGAAAAGTTTCATTTCAACCACCATTTTGACATTTCAACAGAACTGGTTCATTTCGACTTTTATTTCAAGTCAAAACGGCTGTTCTGTTTCGTTCCGTCGAAACGTTTTGCTGTTTTGACCCTGTTTCGATGTTTCACCCATAGGATATAATGGGGAAGGTTGAAACAGGCTATAACTTTGTCATTTCTGGCCAGATTTGGATGAAACTTGCAGGAATGGTAGCCCCTTATGAGGGCATGATGCATGCCAAGCTTCAAGGAGATAGGTGCAGAGGGGGTTCATAGAAACTTCACCCCAAAATCCTGAAAGCAAAACTCGTATCACGTGTATGTGTTAAGACACAGTGGGGTCAAAACTGTAGGAGTGGTAGCCCCTGCTGAGGCCACAAAGCCTGCTAAATTTCAAGGAGATAGGTGTAGGGGGGTTGGGAAAACTGCACCCCAAAATCGCTTCATTTCAAGGCTGTTTTGGCCATATCTGTTTCTTTTCAATTTTGCTGTTTCAACCTCGAAACAGGTAGAAATAGCATCAAAACAAAACTGACGGCAAAATTTTGCACAGCCCTACTGGTCATCAGTAACCCCAGGTCCTTCTCTGTGGTACCTCAACCTAGCCAGCCACTCCCCAGTTAATAGTCGTGTGTGCAATTATACCAGGAGCAGGTAATTATTTGGGCCCATTGAAAAGATAGGGCATTCTGGGGAGCTGCCTGGGCTGGTCAGTAGGGCTGTGCAAAGCTTCAGTTGCTGATTTCATTTGGGGGAGACTCAGCCTGATCTGGCAGCTGAATCTCTGAATCTGAACTGAATCAGGAGACCAATTAAAAGGTCCAAATATATTCAAAGCCTCCAAATTGATTCAGTAAAGATCTGGAGAAGATTCAGAGAGTCCCTGCTCACCGCTGAAGGAAGCTGGACCCAGGCTCTGTGCAGGTAAGTAGGGGGCAGGGAAGGGGCTGGAGGAGCAGGGAGGGGGCCATGGCAGGATCCCCACCAGACTCCATTCCCTGCCTGCTCCCCCATCCCCCTGGAGAGCCTTCGACCCCCACCTGCTCTCCCAGCCCTGTCAATGGCTGCACTGCCCAGCCTCAGCGTCCCAGCACTTTTATTTTTTTCAAGCCCTGTACTCATTGGCTCCTGCAGTGGCCGTCAGGGCCTCTGGGAGCTCGTGGCAGAGCCCCGCAATGCAACATGGGGCAGTTGGAGACAGTGGGGATCACCCCCTTATCTAGCTGGAGCTGGTGAGTGCAGGCTATTTTTGTTTGTTTGTTTGTTTGCTTGCTTGTTTGTTTGTTTAATTGCCCGTATGCAGAGGCCAAGCAGGGCAGCCACTGATGGGGTTGAGGGAGAGGGCAGGGGATGGGGCCTGTTTGATTCGGAGATTTGGTCAATTCGGCAGTGGCCAAATCTCTGAATCAGATTTGGCCGAATCAATTCGGGACAGTGATTCGAATCACTGAATCAAATCACTGTCCTCTGAATTAGCCAAATCTGAATCCGAAGTGAATACTAGCCACTTCACGCAGGCTTACTGGCCAGCACCTCCTCCCCCACTCACAACAGCCCAGAGTCCATGTGCCTTGTGACTCCCTCCTCCTACCAGCACTAGCAGCAGCTGAGTGCACAGCTCCAAATCCAGGTCCAACCATGGCTTGCTATGCACCTCTGCACCTGTTTCAGGCTGCAAAAGGTCCCTCCTTGGGCTGGATCTGGCCCACAAGCCATATTTTGTCCACCCCAAAATTATACTGTCCCAAGCGCTGGACTTTGCACTTGTCCTTGCTGAATATTGTTGGATATTGAAACAATAGCTCAGGGCAATGGGAGAAACTTCCCTTTGAGTCCCTAGCCATTGGGTTAAGATCCTAGATGCCCTCTGAATGATTTCCTTCACCTACTGGGCTGGATTATGATTTTGTTATAATACTTCTAGTTTAAGTGTGTTCATGTTATAACAGTTTTGCATGCTTCAGTTTCCCTGACTAGCTTGTTGGGGGCCAGGGGAAGAAGGGGTTCAGGGAAACTGGATTCAGGACTTTCTTGCTAAGTGGATGGCTAGCAACAGGGCCTTGTTGACAATTCACATGAGGTCAGTAAACATACTCTGGAAATGGCATTCAGGAGATGTCAGGGAAGGATACATGACTAAGTTATTGGGCTGATCAGATTATAAGGCCTGGAGTCCCGGAGAGAACATGGAGAATAGGCTAATTTGGTGTGTGCAGAGGGTGTGCATGTTTAGGTGGGGACTGAAGGGCAGCTTAACCCTTAGAGGAAGCAAAAATTTTGCTTGTTGTATTACAGTTGTCTGATAAATGCCTTTGTTGAAGAGGAGCCACCTGCTTTGCTGATTAGGACTTCAGGTGCACTCTTGTCCCCTCTGAATTGGTAAAATCCCTCTTTCAGGAACTCAAATAGAAGACAGGGAAGGCCATAGATAGCCAGGGAGGATCAGGGACTAACAGTTGAAATCTCAGAGTCTAAGGAGCTACACTTAGGCTAGCTTCAGGGTATACTCAGAAACCTTTGCAAGGTTGAAAGTCCTCAACCAGCAATGCCCCTGGATGAGTCTTTGTTAAGGACATCCTCTGGCTAGGGAAGACAGCTGCCTTGGCTGTAAAGACAAGGACTGGTCATAAGCTCATTGCACATAACTAAGGCTTGGTATAAAACCTAAACTCTTGACAGTGACAAAAGTGGAGTTCTTAAGCCATTAAACTATTCACTGCTACATGCTGGGGAAGGGCTCCAGCCTGTACGAATGCACTGTATGTTTCCTGTTACAATTCCATCTGGAGTAGTGTAACCGATGAGACACCTATAGGTTGTTTTCTCATATATGTTAAATATGTCCTTCTTTTCAGTGAAATAACCATGAGTTATGTCTATTTTTTTACATATAACTGAAACAAAAGAAAAGAAACAGAGCTACCTTAATCTAAAATACTATTAAAATGCTTTTTGGCTTTTTGAAAACTTAAGGTGACTTTGAGAAGACATACAAATGAAATAAACTATTTCATTTTTGAAAAACCCATCTATTCATTTAGCTCAAGTTAACATTTTTGAAAGAGGGTGAGGAAGGCAAGAAACCATCATCCAGGTGTTCACACTGATCCCATCATTCCTGATATTATTGTACAAACTGATATAAAAGTTGGGTGGGTGGAAAATGTCCAATTCTCAATTCTGTTGGGAAAAGTTCCCTGTTTATTATAAATGGTTTGCATAGAAATACTGTATGTTCTACCATATAACAAGCATTATTTTCCTCCAGTTGAGCAGGGGTAAATTGAGATGTATATTATATGCAAGGAAAAGGGCTCCCTACGCATCCATAAATTTGGACAGGGAGGGTGTCGGGGGAGGGGGGGGCAGAGCAGTGGCAGCATTAATACCTGTAGCTCTGGAAGCCATGGCAAATAATGCTACCACTTCTCAATCTTTTCTCCCTCCCTCCAAATTTCTGGACCTGTGAGAAGTTCCTCTCCTCATCCATGGGCTGGATTAGGAGGCTGTGTGAGGATGGTTTGGGGCTGGAACTGGCATGCCAGGGCTGAGTCAACACACAGTCCTCCACTTGGACCATGGTCGCAGCCTCAGAGTATGGCCCTGGAGCCAGTGTGCTAGATTGATCCCATCATACAGCCCTGGAGCTAGTATGCTAGAGCAGACCCTGCCACCCAGCCACCCAGCCCCAGTATCTGCACACTGCATTGGGCCCTTCCACATAGCCCCTGCCCCTGGCAGGAAAGAGGACCAGGGTCAGATGACTCCAGCCAGGTGACTATCTAGCCTCCTCTTGAAGACCTCCAAGCTAGGTGATAGCACCGCCTATTTTGGAAACCCATTCCAGATCCTGGCCACCCTTACTGTGAAAAATTTCTTCCTAATATCTAACCTAAATCTACTCTCAACTAGTTTACACCCATTATTCCTAGTCACTCCCTGGGGCACCTTAGTAAACAGTGCTTCCCCTATTCTCTGTTGACCTCCCCTAATAAATTTATTGGCAGCCACAAGATCTCCCCTCAGCCGTCCCTTGTGAAGGCTGAAGAGATTCGGCTCCCTCAACCTCACGGAGGGTCTATCACAAAGGCCACTAATCATGCAAATGGCCCTCCTCTGGACCCTCTCGAGATTCCCCGCATCCCTCTTGAAGCACGGCGCCCAAAACTGGACACAGTACTCCAATTGCGGCCTGACCAGTGCTGCATAGAGGGAGAACATCACCTCCTTTGTTCTATTAGTCATGCACCTGCTAATGCATGATGAGGTGCGATTGGCCTTGTTGATGGCCTCATTACACTGCCGGCTCATGTTCATCTTGGAGTCAATTATGACTCCAAGATCCCTCTCTGCCTCCGAGCTGCTGAGAAGGACACTCCCTAACCTATAAGTGTGCTGGTGGTTCCT
>NW_005841960.1:3297587-3307956 GCF_000455745.1 Alligator sinensis | reverse complement strand
AGATGTGCATGATATGCAAGGAAAAGGGCTTCCCACACATCCATAAATTTGGGTGGGGGGTGGGCAGAGCAGTGGCAGCATTAATAGCTGTGGCTCTGGAAGCCAAGGCAAATAATGCTGCCACCTCTCACTCCTTTCTCCCTCCCTCCAAATTTGTGGACCTGTGGGAAGCTCGGCTCCCCAAACAGGGATGAATTTGGAGGGTGTGTGAGATTGTTTTGCAGCTGGAACTGGCATGCGGTCTGAGTCAGCACATAGTCCTGGACCAAGGAGCCAGTGCACAGTTCCAGACTCAGAGCATGGCCCTGGAGCCAGTGTGCTGGATTGATCCCAGCATGCAGCCCTGGAGTCAGTATGCTAGAGCTGGCCCAGCCATGCAGCCCATGTCTGCATACAGGATTGGACCCTGCCACATAGCCCCTGCTCTGGCACATGGCCCCCAGTCTAGACTCCAGCTTCAGTGCATGGCTCCTAACCACCCATCCCAAGCCTCCAGCACACAGCTCCTAGTCAATGGCCCCCAAGCTGGCACACAAATCCCAGCCCCGGTGTGCAGCCCCTAAATCCAGATCTTGTCTCCTTGTTAGGACCTTTCAAAAGTAGGGTACGTGTTTTCTAGAACTTTTTCTAAAGGAGCCTTAGATCTATAATGTACATCACAAATGAAAAGGGACTTCTGCATGAAATGCAGCCCTATATATATATATCCCACAGCATGACCACATAACCTGCCTTCTTGAGATACTTCCAACCCCACTATAATATACTTCATTTCCAAGCAGTGGTATACCTTAGGACTACTACCAACAGGACATTTCCTTCTGGGCATTCTCTGCCTGAATTTACTAATTTTTGAAATACATTGTACCTCTTTTCGTACATATCTGGGAGGTTACAGATGGGGAGGGAACACAAATTTGAGGAAGAATGGGGATGTTTGTGTATGTACCCAAGTTCTCTTATAGTATTTGGCTGACTGGAATGGTTTGCTAAACTTTAAATTCCATATGGAATATCGAATGATGGCCAAGCACCTCAGGTCTACTGCACTAGTTATCCAATATAACCATAGAGGAAGGATGAGCACAAGAAGAATATGAAAAGTTGTGTTTAACTTATTTAGCAACACCTTAAAGCATGCTTCAGGTGTAGATATTGAAATGTGCTAAATCAACCCAAAAGAAATCACACAGCACACATGCTCTTGTCCGATAGGGAGCTTTTGGGAAAGATGAGTCTCCTTTGGGTACCACCACTTTTTGGACCACTCTGCATTCAGGCCCTGACCAGGCTAAAGGGAGGATCTGAAACTGGGTTTGGGTATCTGCTTTGTGTTGGGGATAAGTCTTTTTTTTAACCTTATGGATCCTTATGGAAATCCACAAATATTCAATCAAGCTATAAGCCAACAACAGTCAGTTGTCAAATGCTCAATAAGACTGCTTAGCTTGATTATCCTAGCATCTGGAGATTTCTTCTGCACTGAACATGTTCAATCCTAGGATTGCAGAGGCCAAGCAGGACTTTCTCTACAGTGCTTTTTTCCTAGCTCTGGAACCACAACATTCAAATCACTACAATTCAAAGGCTGCACTATTATTGTCCCCTCTCTATGGATGAACTCGTGGAAGAAGATGTGGACAGTAGGATGGACATTATTATTATTACTATTTGCCATACTGATCACAAAAAGACAAAACACAAAATGCAAAAACAAACAAACACATGTTTTCTATCTCAGACAATCTGACCTCTAAATAGGAGGCATGAGGTAAAACTCTGGAAGCATCTCAGGAGCATGCACTAATATATGAGTTCTCTGTTAGAGTTGGTTGTTATCTATTTTAAGCAAACTTTAATACCGTAGCTATGTTTTTAACCAAGGTCCAACAGAATATAAACACTTACTGTCTGGGATACATCTTGGAGTAGGCCACCAACCGTTCTTGGTGCATGTAACAATGTGTTGCTGATTCTCACGGTCGTTCTCTGAATTACATGAATAGGTCATTCTCTCATTTATTTTGTATGATGTCCTCCAATAGTTTCTGTGGAATCTGCCATTTTCCAAATGATCTTCATGACAGGTTGCTGAAAAAATAGTTAAAGCCCAGTTAGCAGGAGGGAGTCAAGAGTGTGATGCTGGGGTACAGAGACTGGAGCTAGCTTGGAATTAGAAGAAACTGTAGAAAGAAAACCACCCGCTGCACAAAACTGCCACACTTTATGCAGAAAGACCTTTATTTCCAAACCTGAATCAAAGAACTTGATTTGTATAAGGTTGTTCATGGGCAGCAGGGAACCAAAGGTAGGAGCATGGAGATCCTAAGGAGTAAAGGCAAGAAAAACCAAACCTAAGAGTACTGTCTATATGGTAGGAGGAGAAGCAGGGAACAGTTAGGACTGGATGGAGAAGGACTCTGAGCATGGTAGTTGAATAGGTTAGGAAAACAAGAAACTGGTCTGGACTTTAAGATGGACATTCAATTATACCCAGAAGATAAGCTTTGCTTTTTAGGAAAAGTTCCTGTCACAGAAAGTTTACAATTGAAATACCACACATGGCACAACAAGTGGAGCTGACAAAGGTCAAAGGTTGTGGTGATCTATTTATCCCACAAGTCCTTGGCTCAGGAACATATACCATCATGGCAGGTCACCTACAGAGTTGTTATTTTTGTATTTATCCTAAGAAATTTATGACAATAATAGCTATAGAGTTTAGTCAATAAAACACAGGTACTTCTTACTCTCAGGGATGCATCTTGGAGTAGGCGACCAGCCATTCTTAGTGCATGTAATCCTGTCTTGCTCATTTTCAGGGCTATAGTCCCGCTTACATGAATATGAAGTTGTTGCACCTTCTCTGAATTTTCTCCAATAGCTATAGTAGATTCTACCATTTTCCAAATCCAAGACAGGACATATTTCTAAAGTAAAAAGTTTACATACGGTTAATCTTAGGAAGTCAAGCATGTACAACTGGGGGAGTGGGGTGGTGTGGAGGGAGGCAGTGGAAAAGTTGGTTGGGGAAGAGTTTGGAAAACAAATCTTTAAAATATTAGCTAAGAATTAGGGAAAATTTTCAAAATTAAGCTATGTGCTGCTGAATAGTGGTACTTAATACCAGAAAATCTTCATTTTCTTATCTGATGCCCTCCCAGCTCTGTGATTGCCCACTAGGGGATCCTGGATGCCCCCCCCACAAACCCAGGAGGCACCAGTCACTGAGCCGGGGGCAGTACAGGGGCACCCGCTTGTGCTCCCCAGCAGACCCAGGAGTGGACTGGAAATGCTTCTGGTCCACTTCCAGGTCTGTTGCCATGCAGGGAGGGTGGCAGGGGGAAAATACCACGCACGCTTCTGGGATGCTTCATCCACCCCAGCCCAGAATTGGGCTGAATATCCGCCGAATTGAATCAGGGACTGAAGTTTTGCACAGCCCTACTTAGCACAGAGAACAATATCATACAAGGTGCAAGGCTGTGGAAAATCTGATCTAATACAGCAGACATTACCTGACTCAGCCTCACCCTCAGATGACTTCTGAAATGTATTATCATTTACACAAACCATGGCCTAATACATCTCTGAAATATTGATCTCTAGCATTAGCCTCAAGAAGACTTCATGATACTGCTCCCTCACATTATTTTACTTCAGGTATTCTTAGCTTTCTCATAAACTCAGTCTTTCAAAATAAACAATGCAGGAATACAAACCAGGCTGCAAAACCCAAATGGCACTGGATCTCCAAGGTCACAGGCAGATCCATTTCATAGCTCTAGATTGACTTTATAGTCAGGGTCAGGCAGTAACTGAAAAGCTTTTTGAATTTATAACCAAACCAAAAGATGTGAAAAAAGATCATTTACATCATGCCATCTTGATGTAACACTGCTGTAGAAGCATTGCTAGATCATAACCTCAAACTGTGGTAAAACCTGGCCACAAAAGAAAGCCAGCTTTTTCCAATTTTGTGCAGGGCATGGGCTCTGAGAATGCTCTGGAGTATTGTGAAGAGATGCTGGTAAACTGCAGAGATGTCAGGGCTGAGTTGTTCAAACCACAATCACAATATTTATCTTGGAAGCAGCTGATTGGAACAAGAATTGTCAATTCGGCCAAGGTTTTGGTCTCAGATTCTACCACAACATGAACATGGATTTATATTCTTCCTCAAGACTTTTTAGCAGGACTGTTTTATGCTGCATGTCTGCAAAGAGTCTTTCAGTCATGCATTTTCAGAACCTCGCTTGGAACTCATCCAGTCTCAGCTCATCCCTTCCATTTCTGATCTTGCTGAAACTACAGGAACATTATCATTGACTTTACTGGCATTAGGATTTCAGTGTGAAACCTTAAGGGCTTATTGAGGTCAGCAGGGAGCTGGCCTGGTTTACACCTTCCGAAAAATAAGCACACTGGTTCCCCCTCTTTACCCCCAGGTCTGCGATAATCTGGGAGCAAGGAAGGTTTAGACTTTACATTCCGACCCCTGTAGATATTTCTTAACCCCCTTTTCATCTGCTGCCATGAATGCAGTAATTGGCAAGTACAATATGCCTGAAAAGTGTCAAATACTCAAAGCTTTCTTCTTTTAGCAGGACAATCTAAATGGGCAAAGCCTTTCAGGCTATTTGCACCCTCTTTTCAGATTCTTCCTGCAAATTCACTTCTTTCAAGACATTGTTACATATTACAATGTGTGCCTGCTAAATCCGTGGAAAGTTAAGTGTCATTAAATTTAGAACATGTTCAGAGTAGTCACATAGTAACATTTACTACAATCTCTGACCTGCTTGGACTTGCTGCTAGAGGGCCAGTGAGCAGACTGGAGTGCCTTTGTTGCATATTTCCAATGCATATTTCAGCAGATCTCCTGCTCACACCTCCACTGCCTGCTTGTCATCTAGCCACACACAGTGCAAAGCTCTGGGCATCTGCAGCAGCTGGAGTATGGGGGGGGGAATGCACACAGTGCACCTAGGCACCCTCCCCATACTCTCACTGACTATTTGGTAGCAGTTGCTGGGCAGGGAGAAGTGGGGAGGATGGTGCTAAAACTACTGCTTGGGCAGTAGATTTCAGGTTGATGGTTGATCACCCACAGAGATGGAATGGTGCATCCTGAGATGGTGATGACCACAAACTGCTTGCCTTGTCTCCAAGAAGCAGACTTATTTTAGTGCAACACTTGTTGTGTAACACAATGTGGAGATGCTCCTTACTGCAGAAGCATAAGTTTGCTACACCACTAGTGCATTTGGCATGTGTTTTATTGCTTGAATGCACAGACATTGACATTATAAGTACAGTTAAGACATGCAAAGTATAATATGTGACAACGGCTTCATTGTTACTATCTCTTTCATTCTACCTACCACAGTCTCTGAACCTCCTGTGTGTCAGACCTGGAACTGTTATACTGCCCCTTGCCCCCCATGTCAGTCTGAATAAAGTTGTCAGCTTACAAGGGTGGAAACCTTGTCTTTTCTTCTGTTTCCTCATGTCTCATTATGTTCATAGCACTATTTTAGTCCTAAGTCTGCAATTAAGCTTGTGCTGAAAATCCTGGCACATATATTGTGCTCCCTTCAGACTTTTCACAGGAAGCAGCTATTTCTATGAGCAAGTATATGATTAAAGGTGTTCTAAAATTCTTGCAGTGAGCGAAACAACAAAAACAAGCAGAACAAACAATCCACCAAAAATAAATAGATAAAACTCCCATTCATATGATAATTCTGTTTGGACTAATATTAACAATGATCAGCCCTCTGAAATTCATAAAATTTACTATAACTGCTATGATTTCACAAAGTATTCAGAGTTAGAGTGGTGAGTGGGTGGGTGTTTGTTGCCACCTGGTTGATTAGAGATTGCTGTCAATGTTGGTGGTGGTGGCAAGCTCTTCTGGCTCTGTTTGTTTGTTTTGGACTACATTTCCCAGCATTCCCTATCTCATTGATCTTCATACAGTTTCCAGTGAGGGCTCCCATTGGAACTCTCCCATTTCCTACCCAGGTTTTACTGTCAAACTGTTTGTGTAGTGTGACATACAGCTTTTGGAGGTGTGTTGTGAAATGTTTTATAAATGTTTTTGAAGTGGTTTTGAAAATGTGGGTTGCAGTTCGGCTTGGTCTCCTGCTCGCCTAGCTTGCCAAGAGCTATAGTTAATCTTCTCGCCCATATCGGGGGGAGGTCATTCAGATGTAGGTGATGGTGCATAATGCCCCCCCTCCCCAAACCACTCACAGTCTGGAAGCAGCAAACCCCTAGCCTAGTCTATATTTCCTCTCCCCTGCCCTGACCGTCCTCCCCTCTGCCCCCCATCCGCAACACCGCACACTCTTATATACAGACACAGATTTAAAGTGTAAATGAATTTATTTTAACATAACCAAGAGAAAGAGCAAAGCACTCCTAGGTGTTGTTGTCAGCAATATATCTTGCCAGACAATTATGCACCAGGGCCATCCGACCAGTCTCTCCTTGAAGATATCTCCTCAGTGTCTGTGCTGCTGCTGCTGTCCAAACAAGTCTCTGTTATCTGGCCACTGCCTGTCATGCTTCTTCTTCCCACGACTCCTTGAAAACCTCTCCGCAGCTCTCATAGATATTGTGCAGCATGCAGGCTGCCACTACAAAGGCTGTGATATTTTCTGTCTCCATCCCGAGCAGGCACATAATAAGTGCCCTTGATTTTCCTTTCAATTGACCAAACACCCATTCCACAGCCATCCTGTATCTGCTTAGATGGTAGTTAAAAAACAGCTTCTGTGGGTCAATGATGTTCCCTCCATAAGGCTTCATGGGCCAGGGCTTTAGGGGGTAAGCAGCATCTGCTAATATAACCAGGGAAATGTTACTGTCTCCTCCACGCTGGATGTATAGTGTCCTTTCTCCATGAGGCCAGGCAGAGGAGAGTTTCTGAACATGCATGCATCATGCGTGCTGCATAAATGTTCATGAGCCAACCCTGGTGGTCCACCATGGCTTGCAGGATCATGGAGGCATATCCTTTCCTGTTTGTGAAAGCCTTCCCCATCTCCACAGGTCACAGCACTGGGATGTGAGTGCTGTGTAAAGCCCTCACGCAGTTTGGGAACCCCTTGTCATTGAAGCCATCTATAACTTGATGTGAATTTTCCAGGTGGATAATTTTGTTTGAAGTGATTTCCCTTAGCAGCTGGCATACGTCAAGAGTTGCCAGCCCACCTGTGCAGGCAGCCATGCCAAACTGGTTTGCCATGTAGCAGAGGCTGGATGAGCTGTTCAGTTTCGTGATGGCCATTACAACCCTCTTGTCTGATTCACGTTAGTGCCCTGACTCGCGAAATGGGGCTGCAGCATCAAGATGATATAATAGAACATCTCCCTTTTCATTCAGAATATCTCTAGCCACTGCTGGTTGTTCCAAGTTGTCAGCACAATTCGCTCCCACCAGTCTGAGCTGCTCTTCTGGGCCCACACCATGCGGATTCTGGTCCTCCTCAGGTTTCTCAACAGAGCCCGGTCATCTTCCACTTCTTTGCTTTCCTCTGGGTATTCCAAGTTACCTGGGTACCTGTATCTTCTTATTATTCTGATTGCTGTTAAAGCAGGAACACACCTTGCCACTGAATACTCTAATCATCATTCCTATCCTTCTGAAGCATTGCAGCAGTAATCCCCAGGTAAGCAACATTTGCAAAAGCAGTACTGCCACCTCCTCCTTCTCCTGCTTACCCATGTTCTCCATATTCTCCATGTCAAAGGACTCTTCACTGGGTTGTTCTCCATCTTCACGGGTTTCATCCTTATTCTCCATTTTGCCCTTCTCCATCAGCAGTGGCTTCTCACCCATCTGCACCAAGCCGGGGGCAAAGACTGTAGGGTGTTCTGTGGTCTAGAGCTTGGTGTAGCTACTTTTTCAACACTTCACCTCGGCACCCCGGGGCATCGGGGCTTTTCCACATTCTTTCATCCTGAGCTTAGCAGCCACTGGGGTTCTGATCTAATCAGTTTGCAAACAAAAAATGTCTTGCCTACTCTTCTCCTGTTAGGCTACTCAAAACTTTTGCCACTTCAGGGAAAACAGGCTATGCTTCTGCAATAAAATTATTTTGCACAAGCAGGCTGGTAGGTATTGATTTTTGCAACATTCTGGGCCATTGAGCAGCTATCCCAAAGTACAATGGCCTTATTTACCCCATGTTCAACCCCATCACCAGGTCTTTGTTGGTAAACTGGGTGCTTCGTCACCTTTGGATGTTTTGAAATTTACAGGTAATGACTTCACAATTTTTGGAATTTTCCCAGACCATCATGCAAGCACAGACTGAGTATAAAGGCACCTCTCCACCCAAATTTGGCCAGCCCTCTCTCATGAATCGCTTGCGCTGTTGACCACAAACTGCTTCACCATGTCTCAGAAAGCCAAGGCCAATAATACGGAGTCGACATCCCAGGAGGCTGATACCTCCAACACCCATGGACCCAACAAGACCCAGGCAGAACTGGAGGACTTAATCAACATTTGGTTGGAGCAAAGGATCATAGACAGGCTGGAAAGTAGGAAGAATAAGCCTGTTTATGTCAAGATAGCAAAGGCATGCAAGTGCAAGGGCACAATCATGACTGGACCCAGCTCTGGTGCAAGATCAAGTCCCTGAAATCAGCATTTTACACAGCCAAAAATGTGAAGTCTCATTCTAGGGCAGGTCACACAATTGCTCCCTTGTATGACAAGCTGTCCATCATTCTCTTCAAGGATGTGGGCAACAACCTGAACAACGGAGAATTTCAGCACCAGGGTTGGACAGGAGGAGAAGCAGAGGAGGAAGAGGAGGCAGCAACAGCCCCTCCTGAGGGTGAAAACATGAGCATGTCTCAGCTGTATGCAGACCGCTTCCTGCTCCCTGATGACTATGACTGGCAGGAAGAAACATCAGTCACCATACACTTATTGCCACTTAGCCCCTCTGTTCCACAGACTAGCACAGATGATGAAGCAGAGAAGGTAGAAGGTCAGGAAGAAACCCATGAAACATCATCTACTACTACCGAGACCCGAAAACATGCTGGACCTAGTAAGTCTCTTGTAATGAGACTCTTGCCACTGCCAGGCAACTCCCAAGTTCATGCTTGTTGGGCTTGGGGGTCTGGGGGAGAGGGGGAAGAAATCCGTGTGTTGCTGTAGGTGGGTCGCCATGTTCTTTCAGTGGTGGTGCATGATGGATTCAATAGCTCATAATATAACAGTTGCTAAACTAATTATTTGTTTTATTTTTTTTCAGCTAGCACAGGCAGTGGCAACTGTGGACCTGTTTCTGAAGCGGGTACGTATAAGCTTTGAGCAGTACGAGTGGTACCCCACTGTTGTGGCATCCGTTTCCATACCCGCTGGCATTTTGTGTACTGCATAGTGGGGGTGGGGAGGGGTGTACTTTCCTCCTCTTGGAGGGGAGGCATTGCTTTTTTCTTTGTTTCTTTGTTCACCATGATCCATGCTGCCTGGAACAGCCCCCTGCTCAGACTACAACAGAGCACTGCAGAGATTTTTGCAGCAAGCAGCAACGGTCCCGCGAAACCCACTGGAGGTTTTGGCAGAGTCCTTGAGTCACTGAGTAAGGATGACGCCATCCTCGAGAAAGTGTGAGACACCATGCGGAATTTGAAAGACATGATCAATGAGTCCCGTGTGGAATTACAGAGGTCACAGGACAGTTTCAATGATGTCTTTCAGAATGTACATAACTACTCTTAAATAAATGGGTACCACGCCCAAAAGGGAAAAGTCAGTCCACTCAGTCCATTTGGCCTCTGTGCAGGAAAAACCCGGATGGAGAATTATAGCTGAGCCTGTTCCCCCTAACTCAGTGGGGTCACGGGAGGGCTATACAACTGTCAGCAGGGCCAGGATGCCACTACATTTCAAGAAGACAGGGGCGGTTCAGGGTCATGGTGGGGAGAAGGCAAAGAAGCACAAGTAACTGCTTATAATAGTGTGTTCCAAACAATAAAACCTTGTGGTTTCCTGGCTTTCTGTGTATGCCTCCATATCTACCCTTACACTGTTTAGTTAGGGAGGTGGATTTCATTCATTTTTTGGGTTCATTTGTCTGTTCATTTTCCCTGCTGCTTGTTGCATGGGGCTGGGGGGAGAGGTGGGGCAGGGGTTGGCAATCTCTCTTGCACAGGTACACAGGAGGGCTCCAGAGGTAAACAGGTGGGCTTCCTGGGTGGGTCACAACACACAAATGCTGGCCTGAACACCAGCATTTTGCAAAGGCAGCATCCACTCTGTAAAGTCACTTTTGAGGCCATACTGCTTCTGATTTCACCTCCCTTAGCTGGGAGAAGGGAAGTGGTGTGTCACCCCCCC
>NW_005841960.1:3264232-3297577 GCF_000455745.1 Alligator sinensis | reverse complement strand
CCCCAGCCCCTGAGCTTTTTTTTGGGCACGCCCCCAGCCACTTTCCAGTTGCCCACAGGTGCTCATGGCTTCCCAGGCTGTTTGGCTCACCCTTCACAACCCTTGCATTTTCCCTAGATGGAAATTTTGAAAATGTGCTTTTTCAGCATTCTTTTCACGCTCTTTTCCAGCCAGCTGGCAGGCACTGTCTCCTTTGTTTTGGAACATCAAAGCAAGGCTATGGGTTGGGGAGGTGGCATGGGATTTAAGACTTGATTTGCTGGGACACAAACCCAGGGACTTTGCAAACTTTTCTGCCTTCTTTTCATGCTCTTTTCCAGCCTGGTGCCAGAGAGTCTGTTTTTTTTTTTTTCACACTGAAACAAGGCTGCCAGTGGGGGGTGGGGGGAGTTTGCCCCACTGAAGGACTATAAATTGGGGGAACAGAGGTTGGGGTGCACACTCGATGTATCGATGAGGCAGGTTTGAGGTGGGGGAGGGACTGCAACATAGCAGGGGCAGAGAAGGACTCATCCCAGTCATGAGACTTGACCCTGGAGGGCACAGCATCATGAATCCAGGGTTCAAGAAAAATTCAGGCTTATCAAGTGGGATGCAGTGAAGCTTCAAGTGGTATTTTATGCCTGTATCTCTGCAACATGTGACTTAAAAGAGGACATGGTGATGTGCTACATGCCACTTTTGGTAAGTGACACCTGACACTTGTCTGTGTCCTGAGGGTGGCAGGGTCATCGCTAAAGGGGTGCAAATAGAAGCAACAACCCTGGGCACAGTGCTTTGGGAGGCCCCACAGAGATGGGAGGAGTGGATGGGGAAAGTGCTCAGCGCGGCTGCTGGACTCGCATCCGGACAACTCCCTTCTCTGCCCCCTGTGGCATGCAGGATCCGCTCTACCTGAGGGGGCGGGGCTAATTTGGCCAAGGCCCTGCACCAGTGATATACTGTGGGTCTCCAGCACCTGGAGGCCAAGCCCAGTGTACTTGTGCCCTCTCTCCTGCATTCCCCAGACAAGCTGCCTTTGACAGCAGCTTCAGCAGTGGGGGGGGGGGGGTGAGCAGCCCGCGATGGTGGCGCCCCCCAGACACCTGCCAATGGTACTCCCTTGTGGAAGCTTTCTTCTTGGTTGCTGGCCGAGGCCTCTTACAAATTCTCTCCCAGGGTCTGAGTAGTAGGCCCATGCCTGTGGGCTCTTCAGCCCACTCACCTACTTCTGCCTTTCATCTCTCCATTGTACCTTGTAACTTTCAAATTGTTACTGGACACAAATGCAGCTGAGGCTTGAGTTTCTTTTCTGAATTGTGGAGGCTTGCTTCTTGGTTGCTGGACACAGCCTCCTGCTTTCTTCATTGGGTTTGGCCCGAGCATCAGCTCAAGTATAGTAAGAGTTGTTGTCTTCTGACTGGGGTAAATACTGAAAATATGTCTTCAGGCTCATTTCATAGTCTTCTTGCCCTCCTCCTGGTTACTAGCCATGCCCCAGCAAATTCAGAATGGGGTACATGTCTTCTGATTGGGGAAAAGCTTCTTGCTGGGGTAAACCCTCCCTGCCTCCTGCATCAGCACAAGCTGCACAAGTTCTACAGGCCCATTTCATTCATTGGTGCAGCTGTTCTCAGGATCTATGACCACTGCAGTGGCATAGAACTGGGGGCACAGGTGGGGCCTTCCTTGTCACCAACTCCTTGAGTTTCTTTTCTGAACCAAGGCTTTCTTCTTGGTTGCTGACCCAGCCTCCTGTTTTTTCACTGGCTTTGGCCTGAGCATCAGCTCAAGTATGGTAAAAGTTGTTGTCTTCTGACTGGGGTAAATACAGAAAATGTGTCTTCAGGCCCATTTCATTGTCTTCTCACCCGCCTCCTGGTTACTAGCCATGTCCCAGGTGCACCCCCTGACAGCACTAGTGCACCCACTATCAGGCTGCATTCCTTGTTTAGGTGACAGGCAGGGGGGCAGGTGCCCACCCTGTGAGTGCCAGCTGGGGAGTGGGGCTGTCAGCAAAAGCAGCTGTGCTCTTTCCGGAAGTGGCCACGGGCCTTCTGGAAATGGTGTGGCCACCTTTTGGTGAGTGAGATTGGCTATGGGGGGTCTCCTTCCTCCCTAGTCAGTGAGACTAGCCTCCAGGGGACACCCTGCCCCTGGTCACTGACTGGTGTCAGGGAGGGCATGTACCTCAAGAGGCACCAGTTGTCCATGTGTCTTCTGACTGTACTAGGGTACATGTCTTCTGACCCACCACTCTGTCTCATTGATGCTTCTGTCTCCTTGAGTTCTATAAAATATTGTTAAACCTCTACAAAATGACACCTGCCTGCCTCCCTCTCCCCCATCCCCCTCTTCCTCTCACTCTCCCTCCCAAATCCGTGTGTCCAGCAAAAATTCAAAAGTTGCTATGTAATGGATATTAGCATGGCCTAACTCATCCAGACAGTATTCTTTCTTGCAAGAAATGCTGGCTGCACACTAGCGCTGGCCAAGCATTCAGCCTCCCTCCATCCAATAACAGTCCATCCTGCAACTTTACAGTAATGTCATGACTCCATAAAAGTTGCGCAGTCATCAGCTCTCCAGAAACTACTCCACCCACCCCCCATTGGTCATGCATGCCATGTAGACCAAAAATAAAACACTGCTGGGACATGACCAGGAAGGGCCAGTAACCAGGCTGCCTGCCTGCCTCCTTCCCTCTTGCCTTCCCACAATTCAGCGCTCACCAAGTGACATACTGCATGTGATTGGAGAAAGGGTACACCCACACTTAGTATACAACAATAGTTGTTTGATAGTAGTAATACTGAGGGAAATATCAAGAGATTATCAAGGGACCTTGGGAGCATATTGTGAAGTAGTGTTTTATCCTATTGTTTGCTGACAATGGCTATACTGCAAAAAAATGTATTCACCAGTTGACTACCCCTGGGAGGAGTCCAGCATAGTCCAGCACCCCTCCTGGGGGTGCAGGCCTCGAGATCTTCACATCAGAAAACAGGAGGTTGCCGCTGCCGGCAAGTGTCATGAATTTTGCTTTGAACAGTTTGAGGTGTAGTTTCCTAGAATCTTCTGCATCTATCTCCTTTAAATTTGGCAAGATTCATGCCCTCAGAAGGGGCTACCATCCCTTCAATTTTCATCTGAATCAGGCAGGAAATGACAAAGTTTTAGGTATTTTCGTGATTCCCTATTATACCCTATGGGGGAAATGTCAAAATGCATCTAAACAGTTTCAATGACACGAAATGGAACAGTGCTTCAAAAGAAAATGAAATGATGAAATGAAACACTGTCCCTTCAAAATGGTGAAACAGAAGTTGAAATGAAACTGTTGTTTCACACGGTCCTAATGGACAGGAGCCAGAACTCTCTCTCTCCTCTGGTGTGGGAGAGAAGAGGGATGGTGGCATATAGCTCAGAGGTGGAGAAACCACCATGTGGCTTCCTTCAATCCACAGTCACAGAAGCCAGCTAGAAGGTGTGACTGGGTGTGGAAAATCCTGTTTGAAGTGGATGGTCTGGAGGGAGAAGTAAAGAGAAAGGAGTGAAAAAAAAAGAATAATAAAAACCCCCAAATTCTTTCACATATTTCACTGAACTGGGTCAGGGGGGAGTTGGGTTAGTGCTCACATGAGGATAGAGTGGAGACCTAGTATACTTGCTGTGAGTTGAAGCCAGCAGGCTTGGGGTAGAACTGAGACCCAGTGGGTTTGCTGCATGCATGCCACACCAAGGTAGAGCTGAGACTGAGTGAGTTCACTGCATACCAAACTGGGGAAAATGAGACCCAGGAGGCTCCCTGCAGGCATGCCACAGTGGATCAGAGGTGAGACTTAGTGAGCTTGCTTGCATGGGTTTGGTAAGTGCTGACAAAGCCACTTCAAATAAAATGATTAATTTCAAATGAATACCAGGGGGGATGAGAAGCTGAGCCAAAGTGAGCTTGCTGGCAGTGGAAGGGAGAGAGAGACTGGTGAACTGCACTGTGGCACATAAAGTGGTCAGGGGCTGCACATCTTTAGGGTAGGAGTGCATATTGGCTTGGGGCTAGAGCCATTCCCTGGGTAGTGAAGTTAAGGGAGGGTGAAAGTTTTCCAATGGAGCAAAGGAGTGTGAAGGAAACAAAATTGAGCATTTGATGTCCCGGGAGCAGACTAACAGTACCTGGAATGACTTGGACAAAATAAATCAGAGAACCTTCTCTTTAATTGGCATATCTTTAAAATGTTTAGAGGGTTTTTAGCATGGTTAACACTGTTAAAGGGATGAATGCTCCTGTTTAAATGCCTTTTTGATGGTTTAAAGGTAACTTGCAACACCATAGCCATGAAGCCTCAGTCCTTTTTTAAGAATATCCAAAGAGACCTCCATACTACTATTATTGATAGGAATTTACAATGCTTTCCTGATAGATAGGGAACCTATTTTTAAGAATTCACTTAATTATATTTGGGGCGGAGATCTGAAGACAGGTCCCTCACATCCTAGAAGAGGGCCCTAACTACAACAGAGGACGTTTTAGAACAAAATAGAGAAATTAATGCTAATAAATTAGCAGGGCTTGATGATATTCACCCAAGAGTTCTGAGTCCCTCAACACAGTCTTTTAAAATAAACCACACTGCTGTAGGGTTGGAGGAAAGGTTATTTTGTGGATTGAGAGGTGGTTAAAAGATAGGAATCAAGCAAGGGGTAGGGCTAAATGATCACTCTTGAGGATGGAGGAAGTTCAAAAGTGGGTGTCCACAGGGATCTCTCTGGGCACCATATTGTTCAACATTTTCATCAATAACCTAGATATGTGTGTGCACAGTAAAATTTCCAAGTTTGGAACAATCATCTGAAATCTTTGCCATCTCAACATTTGCTCCTTCTACCCAGTCATATAATAATGTACTGAAGAACACAGGTCCCTGAGAGATCCTCGATGACACTATTGTTTACCTGCTTTCTACGCTAAAAAAAATCATTAATCCTGCCCCAAATAAGCTTTTGAAATGTAAGGCTTAACTAGAGTAAAAAATCAAACTTGCTCTGTTAACATTGTCGGTAAAACATCTCTTGTATTTTTCCTTTTCTCCAAGCGGTTGAACAGAATAGAGAAAACGTATGAGGTAATATTAATGAGGATTTTCACTTCCCTGATACCTGCTGGAAAAAAACCCTAGCAAAATAAAATATTTCAAGCCTGTTATTAACAGATGTAAAGGACAGCATACTGTTCCACAAAGGGGATGACACTACTTAGTGGTCCTCTATGAAATAATTGGTTGTAACAATGAAGGTGATAGGAAATTGGAAAAGGAGTCTAAGGAAGACTGAAGAAATGAGGGCATGCAACTAATGAAGTAAGGACCCTGGATTTCAAAGGGACAAATTTCAACAAACTTTGGCGTTTGGATAGGGTCCCACAGGTAGATGGGTTGAACAATGAAGGAGGTCCAGAAGGAAAGTTGGATTGTAAGAGAAAGTACTGAAGACTCAACAAAATTTTATAAAACCAGCTTCTTTGCTACTCAAAATCAGAAGAAATACAGTGAAAAAGGGGAAATCATTGAGAAACAATACCAAGAGATATCACTTTCTTACTGCTACAAGAAACACCACCTTTCGGACTGAGAAAGTTGTTCCTTCTATGGATGTATTCAGTAATTTATTGCCCTTCTGAGAGATCTTGCAAGACTTCCAGTGCCTTGAGTTATAAGAGGGATTCCAGTGATATAAATATTTCTCTAGATTATTAGTTACCTTTAGTTATTATTCTTAATGCAAGAATCCAAGCCTATATTGGTCTTAGGCAGTGGTGCTCAATCTTTTGTCCCGGCAGACCAGGTGAGTGGTGGGGGCCTGGTCTGCAGGTCAGATACACTGCTCCCACCCAACCCCTGTGCTCTGGTATTGGGCTCTGTGGTTCCAGCACTGCGCCTTCCTTCCCCTTGCATATCAGCATTAGGTCCTGGGGGCCTGTAAAGGGGTTCCACCCTAGGGTGACTGTGACACCCCCGGAGTTCCCTCAGCTCTTGATACCTCTTTGTCTGAGCAATCTCCCTTTTGACTCTCCTGCCATGGATCGATGTAATTATAGTTTTAGTAAAAAGGAGGCTGCATCAGGGCTTCCTGAGCAATATCTCATACCCATGAACACAGGTATCACTTCTCATCACCTAAAGGGCATGCCCCCCTCATCTCTCCTTTTAGCCATGCCCAAGACTTGCAGATGTTACCAATCATTGGGTGTTAAGCTCCATTGTCCAGTCCAGTCAATCCCTCATCCCTGAGCCTTCAGCCCCAAGGTCAACTCTGATCAATTCAGGCCTCTAAACCAGGAACAGCTTCTGCCACTATTGGGGTTTGCAACCCCAGCGCCGTTAACCATGCCAGCCCTTCCTGGGCTTGGGCCCCTGTACCTTAAACAACCATCAACCCATCTTGGGCTTAGGCCTACATTCTCTACCCATTCGGGGCTCATTATCTCTAACAGATTCTACCCCGCCTTGGCTATGGGCTCCTGGTTGGTTTGTTCTAAGCCCTCCTGGGCTCTGGGTCCCTGGCCTTTGTTCTCACCTCTCATGGGCTACAAGTCTCTGACCCTGGTTCTCACCCCTCATGAGCTATGGGTCCCTAACCCTGGGTCTCACCCTTCATGGGCTATGGCCCTACTTCTTGGCCTTGGCCTCTGTCCCTCAAACTCAGCCCCTGGTCCCACTCCTGAGCCAGTTGACACCTCTACCACAGTCTCAATTGCTAAACCACCAGATTTGCCTATGCCAGCTCAGGTATTAGTCAGGAGGCTTGCTGCAGTCCTTCTGCTCATCTCTCCATGACAATCTGAAAGGTCTAGAAGTCACATTTTTGATGTCTGTAACTGTTGCCAGCCTTGGCCATTTTCAAGAGGTCTAGACTAACGTGCAGCTGTGCTGCTAAGCAGAAGGCCCAAAGCCTGTTTCCGAGTAACTGCAGTGTGAACTTTTGCAGATGTGATAACTAACTTGGTCAGCAAGTAAAGGGAACCATCAAACACAGTTAAACAAATCACAAAGCCTAAAAGCAGGTAAGAAAAGACCATGAAATAATCCATATATGCTATATCATAGCTTTATCTTAAAATAGCAATAGTAATGATTATGTAACCATATGTATTATATGTTATTTTGCTATCAGAGATATATTTTTGTTAAAATGCTTAGATAATTTGTAAAAACAGCCTATCAAAGAAGACCATAAAGTAAGGTAAAGAAGAAACAGAAACAGCTTTCCACAATGGGGAAGGAAAGGAAATAAGAAACCCTCCATCTTTCCCAGGGATATAAATCCCAAATACTTGACACCTTCCAAGTCCACAAAAGATCTGGTTCGGTTCACTTCCAAAAGTTTCAGTGAGACAAATAATTTTAAATATCAAAGGTCATTTATTAGACTACTAAAACCAGTCATCTATAAATATTGGGCATAGGCTGAAGAGAAATTTGGAGAACTCGGCAAATTCAAGAAGACCTTCTGCCAATCTCCATGCCACCCTTCTCCCACCTCTTGAGTCTCTCCAGCCAGTGTAGGTGAGAATCTATATTGTGTTGTTGTGGGAAGCCAGATAGACTTTGGGATAAATGTTTTCTGCTTTAAAGTGCAAGCAAATAAAATGTTGGGCTGTAGACCTATTTCTGCCTCTTTTTATACATAGCCTACCCACACGTTTACCTCTAATCTAGGTACCAGACCTGTCTTTTGGCATCACTGCTTTGGTATAAAGCGTCTTACTCTAGACCTATGCACTGGTGAAGCTTTTCCATATGCAGTGGTTGGAGTTCTTGTGTGCAGTCCTGGAGCCAAAGCATTCTCATGCCCCTTCTGCCATCTGTCCCTTTGCTGGCAGACTGTTCCCTGTGGGATTCCTGTCGGCATAATTTAGTGCAGGGTTTTTACAGTTACACTGAAACCTTTTTCTTCTCTTTTCCCCACTCACACATTCTATTGCCCTGTTCATTTTCAATCTGTGGAGGAATTTCACATAAGAACAAAATCCCACATATGGTGCCTAGTTAAAAAAAAAAAAAGAGAAACGGTGTCTGATGGCAGCTGCTCTTTTTCCAACTTAAGAAATAGGGTAGTAGAGGGTTAATGCTTAAAATTATAATGATGCTTTAAATTATTTTAGCCTGGGCACCTCTACACATAAATTTAAATGTGACTAAATTTAATGTGCATTAAGTGATTTTTGGCAGGTGTCTATGCATGCAGAGACTTGGGACTAACTTTCGCCCTACCATTTGCCCCAGTGTCTGCTGGGCGGGAGCTCCAGCTTCCAGCCACATGGCTGTCAGCACTTGGAGCCATGTTGAAGCCCGATCCAGGTGCCAGCACTTGGCAGCCATCATTAAAACAGAGCCGCACACTGTGACCTCTGGGCAGACTCTTCTTGTGGTGAGAGAAGCAGCATGGCATGGACACAAACAGTACATGACACCTCTGCTCCTGCCCCAGCTCTGCTCCTGTCCCACTGCTGAAGCACTGAAGTTTGGCACCTAGGGCAAAGCCCGCAGAGGAAGACTGCCCTCACCCAGTGCACAGATCCAGAGGGGCACATACCCCCCTGCCATTCTTGCTGGGAGTGCATGCAGGACCAGGAGATACCCTTCCCCCATTCCCATCCCCCAAAATGTTTTGGTCACATGGGGCTGTCACCCTGCTTGCCCCCTGCCCTTGCTGTGGCACTGTCCTGGCCACTGCAGCCATCTTGCTGGCCCACAGCCATTGCCAGCACCTGACTCACAGCCACCTTGCTCCTCTCAGTTCCCCAACCCTCAGTGACTTCCTGGACAACAACTGCCCCATGGCCTCCCAGCGTCCCCGCCACCACACAGCTGCTGCCGCCAGCCACAATAGCCAGGGCTCCAGAACACCACCTCTAGGACTGCCATCACACCCTTTCCACCAGCCCCACTGCCTTTGGTTCCACTGTGCCAGCCAGGACTGATGGCAGTGCATCATTCAATGTGACTGGGATGATAAGCAGTGGCTCAATGCCTTCAGAATGATCCAAAGCAACTTTGATGATCTGCTGCACCAGCTCTGGTCCCACCTGGAATGCCAGGACACTGAGATGCACCAGGCCCTCCCCACTGACAAACACCTGTCTCCGGCGCTGGTCAAGTTGGCTACTTCTGGCAGCCTGTGATATGTAAGGCACATGTTTGGGGTGGGCAAGACCACCACCAGGGAATCTGTCATGGAGGTATGTGGCACCTTTCAGAACATGCTTGTGGACATGATCCTCTATGTCCATAACTCCCAGGTGGTGGTCGCAAGGTTCCGGGCACTGGGGTTCCCACAGTACATTGGGACTCTGGATGGGATGCCCATCTCCATTATTTGCCCACCCCATTAAGGCTACCCCTACTGTAGCTGGAGGGGTTTCCATTCAGTGGTCCTCCAGGCAGTCATCAACCACCAGGGCACTTTCACACATCAGTGCTAGCTGCACAGGCAGCACGCACGATGCATGTGTTTTCCAGAACTTGGAACTGGACATGCTTATGGAGAGCAGGAGCTCTGCACCAGGAGTAGAGGACATGCAGCTAGGTACTGTTGTCATCCCACACCTCCTCATTGGGGACTCAGCCTACCTGCTACTCCCATGGCTCATGAGGCCCTTCACCAGGCACCTGGACCCCCACCAAACCCATTTTAATCAGCGGCTTGGGAGAACCTACACTATAATCAAGTGCACCTTCAGCCTCCTCAAAGGCCACTGGTGGTCCCATGTGGCCTGCTTCAAGGTACCTGATAAAAACCTCCCCCAGGTCATCATCACAGCATGTGTGCTGTACAATATTTGTGAGAGCTGGGGAGAGGAGTTCAGGGAGGCCTGGGCAGAGGAAGCTTTCCAAGTGGAGGCAGCCTGGTCGTGGGAGCATGCACTGTAGCAGCTGTGCCAGCAGTGGGTCCCCTCCAGCAAGGCCACAGATGAGGCACATACCTGCCAGTGGAGACCAGGGTACCAGGTGTAAAAGGCCCTGATGGACCACCCTGTGGAGCACTCCTCACTCTAGCACACCTGCCCCACTGCCCACACACCCCTTATCCCCTGCCAACCCCAAGCACAACTCTCAGAACATGCACATGGTCAAAAGAATAAAGCTTTCTTACCCTCACAACTCCCATCCCCATCCCTCCCCCACAACACATAGGGACCCCTCTCCTCTCTCCCCAATACACACAGCTCCTCCACCACCCTCTCCACCCACCAACAATAAAAAACCCTCTTTGCATAGTGACTATTTACAAAAGTCTCAGTCTTTCTGTCCCAGAGTGGGGGGGGGGGGAGGGTATGGGATGGGGTGTCTTAGGGGACAGAATCCAGGCACAGGTGCCCAGCACCCCAGCCTCGGGTCATTCCCCCACGGGTCTGAGGGCAGCAGCAGCCATGGTGGGTGGAGGGCTTATCCTCACTGGCTGGTGGCTTCCCCTCTGCCTGCCTGAGTCCAAGGCCAGCATCCCTCTGTGGTGCTGCACCTGGCACCTCTGGGCGCTTTACCTTATTGCACCTAAATTTGCCATTTCTAATTCACATTAAGGGCACTCACATGTAGACACATGCCCATAATGCACATTAAAGTAGGTTAATGCATATTAACACATCTCATGTAGATACAACCTCTCTGGCAAAACAAATCTGAAGCCATCTCAAAAAATATCAGATTTCCATACACAATGGTGACATGAAAAATTGACATGTCTTTTCCTATTTTTTACCTTAATTAGTTTAGTGTATCCTACCAGTTCAGAATGTCACCAAAGAACAATACTTGAAGAAAATAATCCTTACCTTTATAGCACTGGGGATAAGAAACATTGCTTGAATAGCACTGCACAGTAAAATCAGAAGCAGACCACACAGCAGGATGTGCATACCCCACTTTGCACTTAAATTCAACAAAATCACCATGGGGGATGTATTGTTTTCCTTTTGACTTCTCACTCAGCTCTATGCCACGGCTTTGCATTTCTGTCACATCGACAGTACATGGCTCTAGAATGAGGAAAAACAGGAAAGTTTGATGTCCATATTCTAATAAGACTCAGGGAGCATATACAGTATAATGAGAAGATGTCACATTACAATTATTATATTCCACCATTTATCACATTCAAGTGTTGCAGTCATAGCATACAGGGAAGTAGAGACTGATTAGGAGATGCTAAACAAAAATGAGGGATGAAAAAAATAATTACAAAATAAAATTATTACAGGGCATAAAATATTTAAAGCCTAGTCTAAGAGGTTATATGTGTTCTTTGTGTCTATGCTGCTGTTTTGCATCCTAGGTATTAAAGTACCACAATGATGGATGCAGTAAACAAATCTGAACAGACCCTGAGCCCTGTACCAGTTGCATTCTTCTTCACTCCTAAGCCCACATCTATACAACTGTTTGGTTTCTGTTCTGAGAGCCTAAGTAAAAGTGAGAGGGTACAGAGGTACCTGGATATGTCCTGTACATCAAGACCAAACCCTGAACAATATATCACCTGTTTTTTCCAATAATTACAAATTCCTTTTGCAGTTGTCCATAGAAAAAATGACTGGTTAGGAATCCTGGCATTGCCATTCTTGGCAAAAGTCAAAGTCCACTGAGTCTAGTATTGTACTACTGACAGTGGGATGACAACAGATGACTCATACCAATTGCTAAAAACCCTACAGCATTACTGGTAACTGGGCTAAAGCAAGATTCCCTAGTCTTTCAAAATCTTTGTGGTTATCATTTACAATTCTGGATATTCTTTTTATACATAAACAAGCCTACTCTTTTTTCTTAGATCGTAGAAACTTCGTCCCTCAAAAGAAATGTAAAATAGTCAGACTTTTAATAATAAAATCATTGTGTGTTACCACTTTTTGTAGCAATATTTTGAACCCAGAAAGAGTAAAATGTGTGCCTTTATGTATATTTACTGTAACAGGCTTGCCTTTCAGAGCTTGGATTGAGTCCCAGGCTTAAAATCTTGCTGGGTTGATTGGTGGAGCCCATCCACCAATCAGGAGGCAGCAAGAGGAGTTAAGTCACGCCCCTTTTTTGAGGGGAGGGGAAGAGGAGTTCCCCCACTCCCGGACCTGATTGAAGACTGCAACACTGAGGTCCACAGGACTTCAGGGGTGGGAGTGCCCAGCATGAGGGAAATACATCCGGGACAGAGAAGAGAGAAGAGCGGGGCTTAGAAGAGCTGAGGAGAGCTGCTCAGAAGGGCGAAGCAGTAGCCCAGAAGTTCCCCTGAAGACTTTCATCAATGGGGGAATGGTGGACGGCTCCAGTAGCTAGGCTCTTGGTGTTCAGCACGGTTTCCAGACCCTGGGAGCTGAGTGAGGCAGCTCAGGTCTGCAACCTCTGGCGTGTGGCCAGAGAGACAGTGCACAGGCCGGTGCATGGAATAGGACCTTTGGAGTGCTTGGGCAGCTCAGATCCTCAACCCCCAGAACGAGGTTGGTTGCTCGGTGCAGGAGGCACTGCACAGAGGGTCCGGGAGTAGACCAAGCTTGGTGCTGCACGAGGCAGCCCAGGCCTCGAACCCATAGCAAAAGGTTATGTCCAGGGAGTCCAGGGAACCAGATGGTGCTTGGGCTACTGAGCCAGAAGACAGGACAAAGCCAGAGGCCCCAAAAGCCCTGCATAGAGGAGCCCTGTTCCAGGGACAGTGAGCCCCCAAGGCCCACTGCAGGACGGGAGTAGACCAAGCTTGGTGCTGCACGAGGCAGCCCAGGCCTCGAACCCATAGCAAAAGGTTATGTCCAGGGAGTCCAGGGAACCAGATGGTGCTTGGGCTACTGAGCCAGAAGACAGGACAAAGCCAGAGGCCCCAAAAGCCCTGCATAGAGGAGCCCTGTTCCAGGGACAGTGAGCCCCCAAGGCCCACTGCAGGAAAGAGAGCAGCTTGGCGCAGAGGACGAGGGCCACCCTCCAAGCCTGGGAGCTGTGAGTTACAGGGAAAAGAGGATTCCCACAGGGGAGGGGGAGTCCCCCCTGTTTGGTTAAGGGCTCCTGAAAGTGGAGGTCCCACTGGGAGGGCCCTCCTAAAGTTACCAGCTTCTTTGTAGGGCTTGGGAAAAGCCCAAGGGCATTGGGGTTTTCCCTTCGGTTTAAGTTTATCTTTAGGGTTCTTGTGCCGTAAGTGGTGTGATGTCATGCCTTATATTTTGTGAACTCTCACATTTGTAAATTAGTAGATGAGTAGAGTCCTAGGGCTCTGCTGGGACAGCCTGTTGCCATTATTCCACCTGTTGTTTATTTGTATTTACTTGTGGCTTATTTATTGTTCCTCCCATACTTATCTATAGTTTATCTGTTAGCTAGCTATGTTTATTTTTGCGGTTTATCTGCTTCAGGTTAGATACTTACCTGGGACTTAGCTGTATCTGGAGCACTGGTATAAGGTTTAATGGCATTTACCAGGAGGGTATTGTTTGTTATTTGTTTAGCTATCTTATACATCTATCTATATATATTGAACATATGTTTATATCCATGTTTCTTTTCCTTGTGATAAGTTAATGTAAATACATTTGTATATACTTAAGTCCCCTGACTGTCCTGGCCTGGCTCTATAGGGACGGAGGGAAACTGAGCCGTCTGCAGTTCCCCCTTGCCCCAGCACACCTGTCAGCTAACAATCCCCAAGAAGGGGAGTATGTATCCGAGTTACCTGGGATACACGACCATTTGTTAGCAAAAATTCCCTTAAAAATTAAACCGTTCTTGTCATTGAAGGTCTCTTACCCACACAGGCTGGTGGTTTTGTCCAATTTCCATCATTACAAAAAGATGTATTTTTTCCTTCCAGTGTGTAAAAATGTTGGCACTTGTATTCCACAGAGGACCCAGAGGCATACTCTTTTTGGGAAAAACTAGTTATATCTCCATTATCAATAGCCGGTGAACGACCACACTTCTTTCCTGTTTCTACACAAAATCAATAGAAACAAAAACATGCATTGAAAGCACAAGGTGAAACTTCATGGAAGCCACATCCCAGTGGTAGTGGGAGGCACTGTAAACACTGCTTCCATGAGCAGGGTTTATTCCTGAGAAGAGCTGAAAGATAAGGGCAATTATTTGTATAGCAATTTAGGAAGAAGGACCATCTGTATATTTAGGACATTATGTTGGTTGTTTACAATAATTGTTACATTTATCAGATTAAGCCCTGCCCCCAGTGAAGACAATTATCCCACCAGAGTGGGACCAGGATGACACCCATTCATCCTCAAGATAAAAACCTGTTGACATTTAGTGCAAAGTATTCATAATATTCAGTGTATCCAGCAGCAGGGAAAGTGCTCAGAACCTTAGAAGACAGAGGTTTTCCTGAACAAGATTCTTGCTGTTTTAACCTTTATCTTCAAGCCAGAGAGAAAGCATATTCTCGGCCCACATTACCTCACCTTTCCTTTCCAGTCTACTGTCACCCACAGTTCTTTATTTTCTTCCTATTTTGAGCCACACTCTAGCTCACACTTCAGATTTTTTTTGGATGACACTTTCTTACATCATTTCACTCCAGAGAAATTCTTTGTGATTAATCATACTTACTTGGGATACACAGTGGAAAATGGATATTTCCATCAACACATGTCCTGACAGCAGGAACAGTGAGGTATAGCCTTTACTGCAGGAAAACTCCACGGTTTGAGCACTCAGAAGTATAACTGTACGTCTTCGGTTATTGTGTATGAACAGATTTTTGTCCTCCAGCTGCTTCTTAGTGATAGTACATGGGGCTACATGAAATCAGGAAAAGCTTAAATATGCTATTTCCAATCAAACATTCAGTTCCATACATGCAAAAGCCTGATTCATTTTTTATTTTTCATCACAATTTAACTAATATCTCACACTACAAGCAGATGCGGACAGGTAAGCTGTGAAGTAAGTTTGTTGCCAACTCAGCACTTGGGAGTGAGCAAGGAATCTCAGTGAATCCATGCAGAGTTTGAGAATGTAATGCCTATGTAATTTTTATTGTTTTCCACCATCCCTGGAAACATGAGTAACTGGTGCCTCTTGAGTCAGGGGGGAGATGTGCCCCCCTGACAGTAGTCAGCAATGGGAGCAATCCCACTGACTGGGAGGGTCCCCTGGTGGGCAATCCCACTGACTGAGTAGGGTCCCCCAGTGGATGATCACGCTAACCAAAGGGGGGGGCCCCTGGTGGCTGATCACAATAACCGAGGGTTCTCTACCCCCGATCTCACTCACCATGAAAGCAGCCACACTGCTTCCGGAAGTCCCGTGGCCACTTCCAGAAGAGGCATGGCTGCTTTTGCTGGCAGCCTCACTCCTCAGCCAGCACTCGTGTGGGGACACTGGTGCCCCCGCCTGCCCCTGTGCCCGCCAGCTAAACAGGGAGCGCAGCCTGGCAGGGGATGCACATGCACCCCCGTGCATCTCCTACTCATCGCCACTGCCTGGAAGGAAAGATATCAGGCATTCCTCACCACCTGATGGCATAAGTCATGCCATTAAGGTATGATGGAGGAATCTGAGGTGGGATTCTGTGGAGGAATTTGAAGAGAAGGGCATTTCTACACACAGGGAAGGAAGGCATGCAGCTCTGATTGTGCCAACATCATCCTAGATAAAGAAAACATTGTACCCCTGGTGATGATGTGCTGTAAAATCCAGTGGTGGCAAATTAGAGAATTCCCCAATTTCCTCTTTGTCAAATATTTCCATCAGATACCCCAGTGCAGCTTACAGAAGTAACCAGAAGGATGGCACCAGTTTCATCCCATATGGGGCTAACAAATTCTTGGCTATGGAGCCAATTGCCTATGATTAACTACTGAGGACTACAAATTCCCAAAAACCTAACCCGCCTCAATCAAAATACTTGCTAATTACCTAGACATTTTGGCAGTTGGGTCCAACTTCCTCGATTACATGTTATCCATTTAGATCCAGCCAGCATGTACCCAGAGTAGCAGCGGTACTGCACTCTGTCGCTTTCCTAGTATTTTGATTTTTCACCACTTAGAACGTCACCAAAATAGACTTCGGGGGGCTGTTCACATACTGGCACTATATAAACAGGACACACACAAAATGGATTATCCTAGGTGTAGTCAAGACATAAACGCCTGAAGCTTTCCAGCTTGTTCAGTCAGGTTTTCTTGTACAGATTTGGTAGCTTCTGCAGTATACAAATATTTCCCAGAATATTGAAACCTAAAATAAGACTTCTCTCTTTTTCTCAGCAAACTTGCAGCCATTGACAGGGAGGTTGGAGGAAGGAGCACAGGTTGCAGGAATCAGGAGCCTGGAACACACACAAGGAGGTTACTCTCTATGGGCATGGCTTCAACGCTTGTTGGAATTGCAGCCCCTCTTTTAGAAGAAGCCAGTTTGACTTTATCTGTGAAGTCATTTTACTCAGGTTGTAACACCAGAAAACAACCTTTCCAGTTAAAAAATAATCTCTTCTGCAAGCAGGTTGCCCTGGTGATTTTTATAATTTAAGAAATATTTCTTCTCAGAGGCATTACCATTGATTTCATAAACCAGACTAACTGTGACACATCCAGGCTGTTCACAGGAATTAACTCAGTGAAAATGGCAGGGTGGAGAGGAGTAGACTGCTAAGTATGGTAAAGGTTAGGTAAAGTCAGAAGACCATCCAAATACTCATCTTCTCATTAAATGTTAGCCAACCTGCCGCTCCCTTCAGAAACCATTTTTCTAATCTGATTTTTTCCATTTAAGCATGCACAAGGTTTGATCATTATAGCATCTACTTCCAAATTTTCAATTAAATTGGTAAGGTTTTTTCTCAGTTATTAGAGGAATACAGTTCCTAGCAGCTTATTGTCCAGGATCTGGTTTATTTGAAATTATTTCAATAGAATATTGTAATGATAAGCTAGCCCCTTTAGGGAAAGTTTGATGGTCAGAAATCAACCTACGAACATAACAAGGATGCGGTGAATATCCAGCCTTGCTTCAAAGGCTAGAAACAGACCATGGTCTTGGAGTGCGTTCAGCTGTGGAGCTGGATGCCACACATTGCTGGGTGCCACAGTTCACCTTGGACTTAGAGTGTGCAAGCAAAGGGAAATCCCACTTGCATACATGCCCCCATCCTGGGGAACAAAGAAATCTCCTGTAGAGGATTTACCCAATACACAGCTTCAGTGCAAAAAGGAAAAACTCCCATAGGGTTCCCCTCTCCCTGCTTGCAGACATGCACCTATTTCAGGGGGTATATATGTGCATGGGGGGAATCCCTTTGCAGGAGATTTCCTCAGTGTGTGTCTGTAAGCAAGGAGGCGGAGGGGGCTTGGGGAAATCTCATAAGGCAGCCCATTCCCCATGTCACTGCCAGAAATAAGTATACATTCTGTATGATCACATAGTAAATGGTTCAATGTAAGTAGACTCAGAAATGAAAGTATTGTGCTGGACTTAGGAGTTCATCAGGTACAGTGTGCCAAGCAAGGGATACTCTAAGGGCATCTATACACTTGTTCTGGGGGCGGGGGAGGGGAGGGAGGTGGACTTTAATTAGAGTGGCTCCGGAGCATCTCATGTATCAGCATCCCCATGCTTCAAAATGGTAGACAAGGTTATTTGGGTGAATCTGATATCTTTTATTAGACCAATTTTAATAGTTGGAAAACATTTTCTTAACGAGCTTTCGGGTTTAAAATCCCTTCGTCAGGCGGAGGAAGCATCTGCAGTTTGTGTGTGCTCTTCCTGGATGGAATGAATATAGGCAAGAGGCCAGAGGCTGGTATGCATGCAAGAAAGGCAGTGAAGATGTAAATTGAGGAGTCAGTGGGTAAGAGACAGGTTGGGGGGGAAAGGGGGAGAAGGGGGATGAATGTAGCAGGTAAATAGTGGAGAGGTACCTGAGGAGTCACGTATCAGGCAGGTTGCAATGTGTCATAAATCTAATGTCTATATTTAGTCCATGATTTTTTGTATCCAGGAGGTTGATGAAGTGAAGTTCATATGCTCGTCTGTAAAACGTGTTTTGTAATTCCCTTTGAGCGTTAGAACTGAGAGACTGGAGAGAGAATGGTTGTCTTGTGAGAAATGTGCCCCCACCGGTAATTGGACACTCTTGTCTTTAATAGATTTCCATTGTGTATTCATTCTGGTGAGCAGTTGTTGTTTGGTCTCTCCTACGTATTTTCCATCAGGGCATTTGGTGCATTGGATGAGGTATATTACATTTCTGGAGATGCAGCTGTAAGATCCAGGAATGCTGATGGTTCTGTTGTGGGGTGTAGTTATTGTGGGGGTGGTGGAGATGTCTAGACAGGTTTTGCATTTCTTGTCATGGCATGGTCTGGATCCATTTGGTGTGTTCTGGGCCGTAGAAAGTTTGCTTCTGGGGATGAGGTTAGCAAGATTCGGTGCTTGTTTGAAGGCTAGGATGGGTGGTTCTGGGAAGATCTCTTTAAGAATTATGTTTCCTTCTAGTATGGGTTGCAATTGTTTGAGGATTTTCCATATGGTTTCAAGGGAAAATGATATGTCATAACTACTGGCATGCAATTCATGGAGGGTTTTCTTTGGTACTGCAGTGATTCTTCACATGGCATCTGGGTGGCTCCTGACGTCTGACTCCCCAGGTACCTCTTCACTATTTACCCACTACATTGATCCCCCTTCTCTACCCCACCCCCAGTCTCTCTCTCACCCGCTGACTCCTCAATTTACAACTTCATTGACTGCCTTCCTTGCATGCATACCAGGCTCTGGCCTCTTTACTATTCATTCCATCCAGGAATAGCGTACAACAACTGCAGATGCTTCCTCAGCCAGATGAAGGTTTTTTAAACCTGAAAGCTTGCTAAGAATTTTTTTTTCCCAACTATTACAGTTGGTCTAATAAAAGATATCAGATTCACCCAAAGAACCTTATCTAAATATTTTGATGCTTGTCATACCTTACCTTCTGCCTGGGAAAAGTAAGCCCAGAGGATCTGAAGGAACATGTATCTCAGCAATGTCATTCTGAGGATCCAGAAAGGAAATCTAGCACCTGCAACAGCTGACATGTTTCTCTCCTCAGCTGCTTTGTGAGGCAGATCTTCTTGTACCTCCTATTGCTACAGCTGTGGCAACTGACTCTTGATCAACATCAAGGTATACAGATAACATAGATAAAGTCCACCATGAATGCAGTCCAAGGTTTTTATTTATTTTTAGTATAGTTTTTCATTACCTGAAGTTTCCCACTCACCATTATCTGAGAGACACTTGTACTGAGACAGACAATAGCACCGTTTATCTCAGAGAAGTTTCTTTGCTGTCAGGGTCAGAAAAAACAGGTTTTCCTAACTCAGTATTTCACCTTCGGTAGAGTTAAGTCACATGCCCCAGCATGGTTTTCATCATGGGTGACTGGTGCCTCCTGAGTCTGGGGAGGCACCAGATCACTGACGGAGTGGTTCCCCCATCGCTGACCGCAGGCGGGTGGGGGGTGTCCCTGAGCAGCCAATCACCAATCCAGCTGCAAAACCAGTGAAACTGGAAGTGCACTTCCAGTGGCACTTCCGGTTTCATGGCTGGCATGTCCAGGGGGTACATGGCCGATATCAGGGGGTGCATGTGCACCCGTGTGTACCCACTATGTGTTGCCAATGGTTTTCATTTTGGCATCCACAGGCAACTGATAGGGGGTGCACAGGGATGCGCGTGCCCCCCCGATGGGTGCCCCCCCTTGACGGTCGACACTGATGCTTTCAGTAGGGCTGATCCCGCCCCCCCGACAGGGCTGCCACTTTTGGAGTCTTCTGTGGGTGGCCCCCCCAGATTCAGGAAGTACCAGTCATTCATGTTAGCATCTGCTGTGTACTTCCCTCTTCTAAAATGAAAACTTAATAGCCTAAAAACAGTTTCTTGTACTAAAGGCAGACAGCCAAGGACTTAAAATAAGTTTTCTTGTTGGCTGCACCATGTCTGGAGTTTTCTAAGAGTTGATATCTCAAGCCATTCCTGATTCAGAAATCAGTTGAGAGGTTCCGTCGACTTCAAAACATTTGAGACTCACCCAGATAGTTGGTATTCATTGAAGTTTTCAACTTCCTAGTTAGGAACATGGGATAGCACATGAAAAACAAATGAAAGCCCTTCAACAAGAACTTTTACTGTGAAACCAGTTGGTCTAAGACCCCTAGATAAGAAAGAACAGTGGCTGTTCTTTCTTTTTACATGTATTTAAAGTCTTCAAAAGACTATCACATTTGTAATTTCTTATACAGGAGTTTAATCAGGAAGCAGAGGTGTGTTAGTAAAGTGTTTAGGCACCATTCAGGCACAGCTTGGCTGTTTGTACTAACCCATTCCATCCTAGAACACAAACGAAGAATTTAAGCAATGTATGTGTAACTGAATACACCCCTTAACTCAGCAAGGTCTCTTCTCCCAAACATCCTAGCAGAATCTGAATGGGTTAAGGATTTCCATGGAAAGCCATAAAAAACTTTTCTCATTCCCTTTTGACTCTGGGAGGGACAGATAGAGAGAGAGAGCAACTATCTCTGACTGATCCCTTCATATTTCCACTGAACCAATTTGTAGATTACCCACATTCTACCTGAACACCCTGCCAAGTGGTGTTTCCCATTTTTTCCCCATTTGCCCTTTTCCAAGGGATGGAGCAGGAAGGAAAAAGGATTGTCCGTGAAAACTCTCATCATATAAGGGAAAGCATTTATCAAATATTGATTAGGAGGTAACTGACCACACAGAGCTTCAGGATTTTGATTAATCACATATTGTTTTGGTTTGTCTTGGCTTGGTATTTAGGGATTCTCGTCATATGCAAGGTCTGTCAATGCTGTTACTATTTACTTAGTTTATCAGGCTTCTCTTCTTTCTTCGTGTTCTTCTGGGATGCCTGAGTACTATTTTAGAATGATTAGTTGCTGTTGTGAAGACCACAGGACATGGGCCATAGGGCATAGGCACTTATAAAAAAAAAAAGTTACCCTGTGTTCAGGACTGCATGATTTATATGTTAGGCACTGAAACCCACAAGAATGAACAGCAGAAGTTTGAAGTTGGGAAATCAAAGTGCAGGTATGTCTGTACTGCTCAAGTCCTGCACTAAGAAGCACTTGTCTGGAGTATAGTTACTCCATGTCCATTTGGAGTGGGGACCCTCTGGCCTCAAAGCAGCTTTAGGCCCCCTAGCCTTGAACATCTGTCCAGGCCTCATCTTTTCTGGCCTTGGCCCTTTTATTCTGGCTGTGCCTGTAAGCCCAGGTCCACTGCCCGGGACCTTGGTTCCTGATTCCCAGCCCTGTCTTCTTTCCCATGCATGCTCTGGGACCCTGGCCTACCTTGTACTCTGAGCCATTGGCCCTTATCTCACTGTCAGGGCTCAGGCCTGGCCCTCTTGGCTTGGGCCTTCCTTAGCCCACTACTGGGACTCAGGCCCCAGCACTCTCACCAGCAGCCCCTCCTGGATAGGTCTCAGAATCTGGAGTGCCTCCCAGGCACCCCTATATGCCCCTCCCCCCCCCATCCTCCTCTCCATCCACTACCCAGTTCTTTGGTTAAAAACAAATGGGGCCAGGCCCATGTGGCCAGTAACTGCCAGGACCCCATTCCTGGTTCATCTGCTTCAGGTATTAATACCCCCATGGTATTATCCCAGTCAAAAAAGAAGAAGAGAAAAAAAGGAAAGAGGGAGGAAATAGGGGGTCTCAAACTGAGATAGACTTTTCTTCCTTGTATCTGAGGCTTTCCCATCACATAGTCTTTTCTTGCCTCTCCAATAAATAGGCAGGGAGAGCAATTTTCCTAGCTCCCAATTCAGCTGTACAGCTCTTAGCAGATCCAGGAGAAAGAGAGAAAAGCCCTAGTTGAGTTGTTCTTGTGTACTTGATGTGACATCACTCAAGCCTTGTCCAATTAGGGAGTGCCACGCTTCAGCCTCTCTCTTACTCAACCTGCTTAGAAAATATTCTGCTTCCTCTGGCTAATGAGGCCAGAGGATTTTCCATATTTTGCCCAGATACAGGCCACAGCTTTCCATGTGCACAGCACATGGCCAAAATAACAGGGGCCATCTTACTCACATAAAGTTCATGATACACAACAACCAAAAGCACACACTTTACCATACTCAGCCTAAGTGTATGTGGGTGTTACATTAGCATGGCTCCACACTCCATGAGATGGAGCTGGGCCAGGAGGCCCCATGCTCCAGCTGCATATACATATTTGAAGGGTCCCAGGACTTGTGACAAGAACGTCCAGTTCCAGTCATGAGTAGGGGCCTATAATGGGCAGCCAAGGGCTCCTGTTAGCTTGAGTGAGAGACTGCAGCAGAAAGGGCCCCAGCCAGGGGTTAGCCAAGGGAGGGAAGGCAGCAAGGGAGCAACTGCAGCCTAGGCACAGTAAGTTCCTTGTCAAGGAGGGAAGACACACATGTGGCCAGTCAGGAGAGAACCTTACCAGGAGGGGAGGGACTCAGGGGATATAAGTCTGGGTTCCTGAGGCAGAGGGGAAATGCAGCCCTGAACTGTGCATGGAGGAGAGCTCCTACCACCACAGGAAGGCAAAAGATGGAAGCTGAGGACCAAAGGAGGTACCTCGGGGGACTAGGGAAGAAGCTCCTGAAGCAGCCTGGCTATTTAAGGCATTGGGATGGCACTTTTTGTTTTACTGTTACTGGCCAGATGGGCCTGGACCCCTCCTTTTTCAATTGTGGTCTCTCAGCACAGTGGTAAAGCTGAGACTGGATGTCCGGGCTGTAGCCATAGGGTTGGACCCTTTTTGCTGTTTCACAGCTATTATGTTTCAGCCTAGCTGTGTGGATGAAACCCAGCTATATTTCTGGCTAGCAGATTTGAGACAGGGTTAGACCTGGCACTTCCTGTTGATCCAGGCCTCGGTGCAGTATAGGCCTGGCTGGCTTCTGCTGGCCAGTTCATGCCCAGCAAGATAGGGCTGACCCTTCCTTCAAATTCTTTTGCAGTTTACTATTTACTTAGTTTATCAGGCTTCTCTTCTTTCTTCATGCTCTTCTGGGATGCCTGAGTACTATTTTAGAATGATTAATTGCTGGTGTGAAGACCACAGGGCACGGGCCATAGGGCATAGGCACTTAAAAAAAGTTACCCTCTGTTCAGGACTGGATGATTTACAGGATAGGTACTGACACCCACAAGAATGAAGAGCAGAAATTTGAAGCTTGGAAATCAAAGTGCAGGTACACCTGTACAGCAGAACTCCTGCACTAAGGAGCACTGGCCTGGAGCATAGTTACCAAACCATTTCCTTAATTCAGACCCTGGTGTCACATCACATGGCCCCTCCTCAATCATTCCAATGTCCTTGAACCTTTCTGTGGCACCCCAGTTCAGACATACTGTTTAAGGGGTTCAGTAAATGCAATGGAAAATCAGTCCCCACAACTGTGCAAGTCAGTTGAAAATCATCTTGTCTAGGTTTACCACTTTCCAGTGCACCAAACTTCTCTTTCACTGTCCCAGACTGCCTACAATAATTGCTGTAACTCCACTGGGACAGGATCTGGACCCTGGTCTGGGGATGTTTCTAAAGACACCCTGTAAATGTGAAATTCTGAGACCTTGGGGTTTAGCTTAAAGGCCCAACCACATCCCTCCACAGTTGAGGCAAACAAGAGGGGCTTCTGACCCTTTGATGGCAGGTATAGTATCAGTACCCACGGTTGACAGGCAGAGTCTTCCCAGCTGTTACAACTTTGCTGTACCATTCAGCTCCAAACCTCTCTCCCCCCTCTGCTGCTTATCTCCTGAGAACAAGCTGAGATTTACCCCTCTGGTGACTTCTCACCCGAGTAAAATTAGTTCTACCTCTTTGAGTCTAGATTTGTGTGGCAATTCTAGACTCAGACTAGACTAGACCCAGAAAATAAAGTCATAGACCCAGCAAAGAAAGTCATAGGCCCATAAAAAATTAGGGTTGGAAGTGTTGGATATATGACCAACACACAGGTTCAGCAAACCAAGGTTTATTGCACGGTATATGGATAACGGAGACAAACTTAGAGCTTATAAAAAATAATTATTACCATTCACAACATCCATACTACACACCATTCATGCCATCCACACTAAGTCATCTATCCATGGCACTTGGAGTTACACTGCAGTGGTCAGTCGCAGGCTTCTTCAAGGCAATGGTCAGTTGAGAGGGGCGCTGGCTTCAATTCTCTCAATGTGTAGCTAGGCTGGTGTTGCTGGTTAAGGCATCCATCTGGGCTCGGCCTTCACTGCCCTGTTATCTTCCATGAAGCAGACTTCGATTGATGCCCAGAGACTTCTCCACAAATCACCACTCAGTTCTTTACATGTGCTCAACTTTTGGACTCAGTTACTGGTTACGTGCTGTCTTTACATTCCAGTCTGTTTTTCAGTTCTTATTAGTATCATCTCCACCTGCACTTCATCCTGATGGTTATCTCTGTTTACTCCAAATATTTCATACCAGTCTGTCTAATACCTGCTGCAATTACCCAGCTATCAACCCCACATTCCCTCTATAGAGAACAGAGTCAGGTCAGGACAAAAATAGTATACACACACACACACACACACACAGATGAGTCCCTGTGTATATGGCTTGACCAGAGCCACGCACTCCTAAAGGGGTACGTTACCTTCTTAGGGTACTCGCCTGCCACAATTTGATGGTAACAATTGGAGAATTCTCTCCCTGAGAAGGAAAAACTGGGTTCATCATCAGGGCTGTGTCCAATAATCCAAAAAAATAAGTTATGGCCTGTAACAGAGCCTCAAAGGCCCTAGAGGCCTCCAAACCTAGTACCCCCACCACAGTCCTCTGGGTTAAGTAGAAGCTCCTGCTGTTAAGGCATCACATCTAGGAGTGGCTCTCAGTACCTTCCTGGATGACTCCCAGGAAGCCTCTATAGTCCATTAGAACCAAAAATGCAAAAATATGGGCAGAAGTATTCCTCACCCCTAGCCTCCATTGCTCTCTGGTGCAGGGTTTCCCCTCTTGCTACCACTTGTGTCCTTTTGGGCTCTCCACCCTGCACTCCCAGCCTATTAACCCTGGTTCCTGGTCCCTAGCTGTAGCTCATCCATTCTGTATTGAGGGGAGACACCTAGGCTGAGTTAACACCAAGTGATTCCTTCCCTGAGGTTATAGCCTCAGCTGTTCCAGCCCCATCTTAGTGTTACCAAATAGGGTTTCCTCTTCCAGGGGTTCTGTTTCCTGTTGGAAACCTTAAGGGGGCAGACCGTCTCTGTGTTCTCCTGGGGCTCCCTCCAACACAGGCTTTCCTTGCTGAGATACTTCTCCCCTCCACTTAAGAGTGCTCTGCAGGTAAGGGTTATTTCCACGCTTCCAGACCTCTCTACGGGCTTGTTACGTTTGCTGCCTCTGAGCAGGTTCTGTACTTGTCCTGTTTCAACCACTCCTGTGTCCTGCCCCTTTACTGTTGGGGCCGCTTGACTTCCAAATACTAAAGGGAAGGAAGCGAGCATAGATTTTCCTCTTCCCACTCCCCCTAGATATATATGTATACACACACGCACACACATATATATACACTCACAAATATATATCTTGATATGTCTGGTTTCATACCTGGAGCCAAGGGCCCTGTTAGGCTGGGTTGAGGGGCCCACTTCTCCCCTTCTTTCCCCTCCTGTTCCCTTCCATCCTCTCCCCTCCCTCCCCTCCTTGCCCTTCCTGGTGGGGCTCCCCACCACCAACCAAAGTCTGCCTCCCACAACATGCAGGGAGGTAGGATGCAGTTCAAGACTTTATTGACTGCTCTGCAGACTCCTTTCTGGGCATCCAGGGGCCCATCACATGCAGAGAAATTTATTGATGGCAGCAGTGATCTTCACCGCTGCCAAGGGAGTCATTCACATGTAGTGTTGGCAAAGGTACCCCTCCAGGAAGCAGCACACATTGTGGGGAAGTGTGGGCTTGCCTGGGTCACCATCAAATCTCAGGGCCCTGCGCCAGGTTCTCACGTGTGGTTAGGACACCATGGCAATCATCATCTGCAGGGTATAGCGTGTAGGGAACCCCTTGGTGCACTCTCACAGCTTGTTGCAGTTTGTCTGGGTGACTCTGACCAGGGGCACGCTTGAGGCACAGGCCACAAATGGCAGGGTCACCTCTCCAAAGAGGTCCACAGGGTCAGGGGGCATCATCAGCTATGTATTCCAGCTGGGCAGGAGTCCCTCACCTCCAGGTCCTGGGCACTGCAGACCTGGTGGCATTGGAGCAAACTGTCTAGCTTGTAGGGAAGAAAAGGTGGGGGAGTTGATCTTTAGCTGTTGCAGCAGCTGTCACCAAAAGGGAGCCCTGGCTTGGCCTGGGTAAGGGACGGGGAAAGCAGACTGCCTACAACAAACAGCAAGCAGCCCACCTGCCCCTGCTGTGGAAGTGGGGAGGAGGGCTAACCCTGCCAAGCTATCCGGTATAGCGATGCATGAGCTATGGCAGAGGCTGGCAGATGGGGTCCCTGAAGAGGAGAGGCAGAATGGTCACATCAGCCAGCTGCAGGTCCGGGACACCTGGTAGAAAGTGACCACCCTCCACTAGCGTTGGCAGGGAGTTCCATAAATATTTAACTGCTACATGTATTTAAATGGGTGTCCAGGAAGACTGGTTGTTCTGCAAGGGAGCAATCCCATGGGTGCAGAAGGAGACAATCCCATTGCACATAAAAGTGGGCAAAGGGGCCAAGAAGCCCTCTTGGCTGAACAGGGAAGTCAGGAAAGCCTAAGGGCAAAGAAAGAGGTATACAGGATGGAAACAGGGGGTAGCTACCAAGGAGGATTAAACCTCCCTGTCTTGCACTTGCAGGGAATCAGGAAGGCCAAAGCAGGATTAGAATTTAGGCTGGAGACAAAAATTAAGGACAACAAAACGTCCTTCTTCAGGTATATAGGGAGCAAAAGGAAGGTGCAGGGTAGCACAGGACCCTGACAAGACAAACTAGGGCAACTGGTGACAGATAGTGGGGACAAAGCTAAGCTCTTCAATGAGTTCTTTGTATCTGTATTCCTAGACACAGAGCAAAAAAAAAATCTCCCAGTTGGATCATAGATAGACACAAGAGGGGCACCAGCTCACCAACTGTTAGCACAGACTTAGTGAAGGGGTACTTGGAGGGGCAGGATGTGTTTAAATCAGTGGGCCCAGATGAACTTGATCCAAGGGTGCTGAAGGAATTGGGTCAGTGTCATAGCAGAGCCACTGGCACGGCTGTTCAAGCACTCATGGTGCTCAGGTCAGGTCCCAGAGGACTGGAAAAGGGCCAATATGGTCCCTATTTTCAAGAAAGGGAGGAAGGAGGAACCGGGAAACTATAGGTCAGTTAGTCCCACCTCTATCCTTGGGAAAATTCTGGAAAAAATCATTAAGGATCTCATTTGTGGGAGCCCAGCAGGGGAAATAATGCTGAAATGAAATCAGCGTTGATTCATTGCAGGTAGATCCTGTTTGACTAAACTTGTTTCTTTTTATGACCAGGTCATAAAATGCTTAGACACAGGAGTCATCTACCTAGACTTTAAGAAGGCCTTTGATACAGTATCTCATTCTGTTCTCGTAAATAAACTGACAGGCTGCAGTGTAGATGATTACATGGTCAGGTGGGTAGCAAATTGGCTTAGGGGTCGCACCCAGAGAGTGGTGGTTGAAGGATTGATATCGACCTGGAAAGATGTGGGCAGTGGAGCCCCATAAAGCTCGGTCTGCCAAGAGTACACTTATTAAAAAAGGTTGAAACTCCCTGCACTAAGCTATTAGCTGAGAAGGTGGGAGTTCTGACAATTATGGGAAGGGCCAATTCTGATTCCCCACAGGGAGAAACAGAATTGTAAACTTTGCATAAATGCTATACACACACACTACTTAGATGTGTGAAGGGTAAACAGGATGTGACCCAGCATGAACAAGAACGGCAAATTGTAATTATCATCCAAAGTTTGCTTAATGATCCTCAGTGAAACCCTGCCTCCATTGAACTATAACATTACGAGTAATTTTTTTTCACATGTGAGGGATCTTGAAATTGTGTTGGACACAAACATTCCCCCTGTGCTTTAAAGTACATCAGTAGAGGCAAGATTCTACACCTTCTGGATTTTCTAGCTCATATGGAAACTAGGGTAAAATTTTAAATAAAACCTCCAAAGTGGATAGTAGTTCATTCATATTGCGCCAAATCCTGAAGCCCTACCTGCTGTGTGTCAAGGTGCCATGTTAACTGCACAACTCAAAGATGCTGAGGATTTCATTGGGGATTACAAAATTTGAAACTAAATCTTTCCTCAGATATTGCTCAGGCCAAACTCTCTGAAATCCTGTGAAAGGTTATTTGAAAAAAGACCTCAGGATTGGAGTCAAGAGAACCTGTTGAAAGAGAATAAAATAAGACATGTTTTAAGCACTAAATGAGATGTAGACATGTTTAATATTTAAAAAGTAAAATCAAGTGAGTTTAAACATTTAACAAGAGACATCAATATTTTCTTATTGTGCCCATCTCTGCTCGACTAGGCGCTCTCGAGCTGCCTTCGCTGGGGTGGATGTTCTAGCTTGCCCCGAGCCCACGAGAGGGCCCCGGAAGGTGCCTCAGGTGGTGTTGGGAGGCCCCCTAACCTCGCCTGCCACAACTTCGGATGGAACCTCAGTGGTGGGGGTCTCCATTGATGCAGCCTCCAGGGTCGTCACGCCTTCGGCGGGCACTCACAGGGCTCCAACCTCCCCTACACCCCGGCCAATCACCGCCTGCTCCCCCGGTGGCTTCCCTTGGGCGCCCCCGCCGTGTTTTTGGTCCCGTGCCTCCCGGTGGTCCCCACTCTGGAGAACCAAGCTTCCCAGGCTGGAATCCACCTTGAGGGTCTCACTCCCCCCGATTCCCTGCTGCCCCTAGCCTATACTGACCCGAGGCCACCGCAACACAAAATGAGAGATCCTAAAGGAAAGCGAACAACAAAACAGAAAGTCAAGCCCTTCTATCATGCCTAGCCCAGGATCTGACCCGGGTGCCTAAGCCCCAGTCGACTGGCTGCCCTGGCTCAAAGTCCGTCAGGTGGTTTAAGGCCACCAAATCCCCCAGGAGTCTACTCTCCAGAACCGTGGCTCCCGCTCTCTGGGAGCCTCGTATCTGGCGTTCACTCCTTCACCAGTCCCGCTGCCGGTTCCTCTGCAGGCCCGTCTGTCAGCTCTCTCGCCGGGTCCACTACCGGTTTCCTCACCAGCTACGCTGCCCGCTCCCTTACTGGATCCGTAGCCAGTTCCTTCTTTCGTCTTGCTGCTGACGTCGTCTCCACCTTCTCCATCGGCTCCTTTAAGAACGCAGCTCTGGCTGCTGTAGCCACAGCTTTCTTCGCCGGCTCCTTTAACAGCGTGGCTCTCGCTGCTGCAGCTGCCTTTGCCGTTCTCACCACCGCTGCCGACACTACTGCTGCTGCTACTACTGCTGCTGCTGCCATAACTTCCCCCGTCGGGCTGGGCAGACGGGCCCCGCAGGCACAGGTCCCACTCTGGAGGTTCCCTGCGGGCTTTCCCCACCTCCCAGGCTGCTCTGCTCCTGGGGCCGCCTTTTATTGCTGCCGGGTGGCGTCTCTTGCTGACGTCACCCGGCCCCAGCTGGATATAAGCGCGGTTTACAAATCGCGCTGGTGGTTTTCCCGTGCGCGTGTCCCTGCTCCCTCTGGCTTCTGCGTGGGGGTAAGTAAGTGTTTACTTCCCCCCTGGTTTTGCCCCGGGGTTTCCTTCTAACTCCGGCATCCCTGGGACACTTATCAAAATTTGCTAGATGACTATATATGTTGTAGGTTGTGTAGGATTAAATATTTGAAAACACTAAATAGCTGCAAATACAGCTGAGCATGCTTCAGTAGATGTTAATATTCATCTGTACACATGCAAAATGATTTTTTTTATATGGAAATTACATTGCAAGTATCCCAAATTGGAAGTTACTGCTGAATTGTCAAGCATTTTCTCTCCTGGGCCAGATAGGAAATGCTGCTACACCCTGTCCAAGCATTTTTTAAATTATTTCCCAAATACCATAAAATCCTTTAATTTGAGTTGACTAAACCTAATCAAACTTATTAATTGCTTCTCAACTATTTTATTATTTGTTGAAAATAAATTTTAACAACACATGACTTAACCACAGATAGAAAAAAGTAAATACATATATCAGTTCAGAAGAAACTCTTGGCTGCCATCATGAGGAAGGATGTAAGATGGGCACATTTCAAATAGCTGGTCAATGGATTCAGATCCAAAATTCAAATGAGCTCGTAGATGCTTCTCTTCATTCATTCTGAAGTACCTGCTAGTGTTAGAACAATACAATGAGAAGCTTATTAATTATATTACATTTTTAAACCTAATACAGAAGTACCGTATGAACTCCTCACAAAAAAGAATGTTAATGTCAACACAGCTACAGGAATTAAAAAAAAAAAAAAAAAAAAGCTCAGTGGTTCACTGGTTGATTTCAACCAATACTGGAAAGTAAATAGAAACATGCCCCATGAAATATAACTTTACTCCCTGAACTAAAGTGGTTATATTAAAAACAAAACATTTCACTTGCAGTAGAATTTAGTACAGGGACAAATATTTGTAAATTACTTTCATATACTTTACTGCACCTTATCAGTCATTAGGAGACTGTTAACCTTGAAATATGATGAATATGATGAAATTTTTATAGATGAAGCTCCCAACCCATTTCCTACCAGAGTTCTCTATCAGGTGCTTTCAGCTGAATTTCCTTTATCTGGAGACAGGAATTATTTATGTGTATTTCCACAGTACTATAAAGAAGGTATAATTTCTCACACTGTAATACATGAGTGCTGTCATATTTACTCAGTGACACGGGAGTGATCCTATCATGTGAAGATGATCAGTAATTCTTCCCTCCAGTGGAAGAGAGAAAAGCAGAATGAGCTGAGCTACAGCATGTCTCTCCATCATCAGTAGATATGTGATGACATGTTAAGCTAGAGATTTGGGCCTTCCCAGCAAAGCGCATCTTTCCCCTATAGGCATGCCATCTGCCATTCAGACTATGCAAAATAATATTTCACTAGTCCTGAATTTTAGTGATAGATGAGAACATGAAAAGAAAAGCCCTAGACTAGATATTATACAAGACATGGTGAGAAGCTAAAGCCATGCAGCTGAAGAGCTTTTCTGGGGCTGGGAAAATATCATCTCTGGGAATTAGTAAGTATCACTGAGGAGCAGAAACAGTGCGAAATCAGCATCAGTGCTAGCAGTGATGACTTGTAGTTTGGTCCTGAAAAAAGTTGGGAGAATTTTTTTTTCAGAAGCATAATGGCTTGGAAAGGAAAGCTTCAACTTACAAACAGAGCCTTTGTATCCATCATTAAGTATGTCAAAAAGTATCTGTATCTATCATTAAGTTCTAATTCAAATGCAACAAACCCAGAAAGACCTACATATTCATTAAATGTTCATTTTTGTTTGTTTGTTTAGCAAATACAAATCCTGGAAGCCAAGCAAATGTTTAAGATGAAAAGGGTTAAAACACTGCTCTCTCCTGAGACTAAAAGGAATACTGTGAGGGAAGATTAAAGAAACAGTAGTGGTGCTCTGTAGGCAGTCCTATCAATTTTTGATTGCCTGGCAAGAAGAGCCAGGCTGGTAGCCACTTTACAGTCCTAGGTAACTACAAGGCAAACTTTAGGAGTCCTGTACATGGTATTTTGACAAAAGGTTTGGAGTAAACTAAATACTAGGACTGTGTGCAGCTTCGGTCCCTGATTCAATTCAGCGGAGATCTGGCCTAATTCAGTGGCTGAATCTCCGAATCTGAATCAAATCAGAGGACCCTTTAATCTCTCCAAATTGAATCCAAACCCTCTGAATTGATTTGGAAAGATTCAGAGATTCAGACATAGAGACAGCTTTAAATGGTTTTTATACATACCTCTAGGTAGCAGGGGCTTCTGAGTGCTGTGATTCTGGGGCGCAAAGAGTGTCCCACAGAAGCACAGGGGGCTCTCCAGCACACTCAGCAGCAGACCAGGAAGTGGACCATAAGCACTTCCGGGTCCACAGAGGAGTCCCCTGGCTCAGTGACTGGTGCCTCCTAGGTCTCAGAGTGGGGGCGGGGCACCTGGTGTCCCCTGTGGCCAATTGCCAAGCCAGAGGGGAGCCGGGTGCCCCCTGTGTACTCCCCAGCAGACCTGGAGGTGGACTGGAAGTACTTCTGATCCACTTCCAGGTTCACCACTGAGCACATGGAGGGACCCCTGCACTCCTGTGGGACGCTTCATGAACCCCAACATCACAGCAATCATGAGCCGTGCTGGTACCTCAAGGTATGTAGAAAAAACTTCTAAAGCTGTATCTATGTCCGAATCGCAGATTCAGCAAAATTGAATCAGGTTCAGTGATCTGAATCAACAAATCAAATCACTGTTTCTGATTTGGGCCAAATCTGAATCTGAATTGAATAGGGCCCACTTTGCACATCCTTACTAAATACCAGTGTACTCAAATGTAAATTCCGGAATTTAGGTTATATGATAGAATCATAATATAAAGGTCTTCACTTATAATTTAAATATAAAAAAGCAAATAGTAAACAACCAAAATTGTTTCTAAAATAAATGCGTGCATTGTAGCCTCAGTTTTACTTATCAGAATTATTGAATTATGTAACCCTATGGAGCTTGTGTGGTCTGACATGGGAAGTGCTCTTCCATTCAGGAAAAATACAAATCAACTGCAGATGCTTCCTCAGCCTGACAAAGGGCTTTTAAACCCGAAAACTTGCTAAGAAAAAAATTTCCAACTATTCAAGTTGGTCTAATAAAATATATCAGATTCACCCAAATAACCTTGTCTTGATATTTTAATGCATTTCATACCTTACACACACACAGACACACACATGCAGACACAGACATGCACACGCAGCTATAGAAACACACACAGACATGAAAACACTGACACACACACATGCGGATCCAGACGCATACACCTCTACCCCTGCCCCAGCAGGTAAGTGTGGGTTAGGGAGGGGGCTTGGGGGGGTGCAGATCAAGAATGGTTGGGGGGGAGTGGGTCTCTGTGCCTGCTCACAGAAGCCAAGCGGGCAAGGGCAGCAGTACCCTCTGCAGGCTACACACATGCAGCCTGTCTGGCCAGCTGGGGAGGGGGCTTATATGTGGTGGCCACCACCACCACCAGCCCGCAAAACCACCACCATGCCCTGCACCACTTTCCACTTCCTGTGCCGCTTTCCTCTGTCAGCAGCCAGCAGAGCCATACATGTGACTGGCCATGGGAAAGCAGCATGCGGCATGGCGGT